>NW_006289395.1:1522615-1536275 GCF_000327345.1 Myotis davidii
CAGGGTCCTGTCCTCCTGGCCGGGCACTGCTGGCTCCCCCCGCACCTGCCACCTGCCGGGTCCTGTCCTCCTGGCCGGACACTGCTGGCTCTCCCCGCACCTGCCACCTGCCATGTGTATAGGTGCTGCGCTCCAAGCTGAGCCCCGCGACCCCCGTTGAAATGAGTTTGACCCCTGAACTGCTTCAGGCGAGTGAAACTATTGGGGAGCGGAGAGTGAGTATAGAAGTTGAATTCCTTCCTCATCTTCAGGATTTACTCAAAGGCCAGGACCACCCGGTTACTGTCAGGGGCCGCCTGAGGCCACCCTCACTGAAATACCAGCCCACCCCCTCCCAGACTCCACCCTCACGTCCCGTTTAGTTTTCTCCCCAGCAGCTACTGTCCCGCACGATAGGGCTCTTTGTCACGTGTTATCTTGTTCATCACCCGCCTCCCTCCAATCAGAGCCCCAGAAGGCAGCTATTTTTGTCCCCAGGGCTCAGAGCTGCTTCATGGGACATGGGTGCCCCCTGGAAGGGGGCATGGCTGGGTGATACCATCCTCTTCAGTTAGGACCACCCCCAGAGAGGGCTGTCTTGGGGTGGCACTCCACACCCTATCCGGGGTCCATCTAGACCCGGAAGGGGTTAGTTCTAATCTACACCTAGGACGTCCAACTCGGACGTTAGCCAACATTTACTTAACCAGCCACATCCAGAGACAGGTTTGCTCACAGCACCGGATTTGGTTGGGGTGGGAGGGAGTCGGGTGGGGGTGTATGTGTGGCAGGGTTTGGTCTACAGCTTGCTTTCATTGCAAGCTGACGGGATGGGCTCAAGCCTTGCCTTTATGTTCTCTGTATTCCTTTCTCCCCCACCCACAGCTAGTCCTGGGGGCGAGGGAACTGGTTCTGGGCCACTGATTTTCCCCATTTTAACTTGGGTGTGAGTTTTTGAACTCAAGAGCCAAGCATTTTACTGCCTCTAATCTCTGGTTTCTCTGAAACTAGCCTGCATTCCCTCCTCTGTTTTGGGAGTCCCTACATCAACTGTGTGGTCAGGCAGACACTACCTGGCCCAAGTGGATTCACAGGGTAGTCCTGCCCCCAGTCCCCATTAAAATAGGAATATTGCCGGTGTTAGATAAAAGCAGAAACACTTTAGTGTGCATTTATTGACTCTGACACTTTCCTCTCAACGGAGAGAGACGCCCGGGGGTGGGTGAGGTGGGCAGAGGCTCGAGTGAGGGAAGGGAGCAGACGTGGGAGGCAGAGGAGGTGTAGTTGCCTTTGTCTACTTCCCATTTCCCCCCAGGACGCGGGCCCTGACCAGAACAGCAGCTGTCACTGTGGTCTTAAGGGCTGGGGGGAGCATGAGTGGGAGAGGTGGGAATTGGAAGGAGCGGACAGCTGTGTCAGGAGCTGGGCTTGTGTGTGTGTGTAGCTTTGCCCGGGCATCCTGGGGCCTTCGCGTGGCCTCTGTCAACCTCACGGCCAGCCTCCTTGTGCTCCAGGCACTCGCTGGCTCCTTGGGGCCAGTCCAGGGCAGCCTGGCCTTGCTCCGGCCACCGGTGTGAGTATTTGGACTGGTGGGTAGTGTGTCCTTCCTCGTGGGCCAGCAGCTCTTGGACTCAGCGCGTCCACTGCCCCTTTGGGCTCACTGGACAATGCCGGAGAACGTGTTGATGGGCATGAGAAGGGGCTTGGGCTTGGCTCTGGTCCCTTCCACCTCCTTCTGGTGGTGTGAACTGAGCCATAGTGCCTTAGACTTCTGGGCCCCGGAACATGGCTCTGGGCAGGGGGCAACCTCGAATCTGTGAGTGGAGAGAGACCAGCTCAGGAGACCCATCTCAGGGTTCAAATCTCAGGGGTTAAAGTGTATAGAGGAGGGGGCCCCATAGAGGGAGGAGGACGCATCAGGAGAAGAAAGAGCCCCCTGGCCGAGGGTGAACACTGGGAGAGGAGAACATGGCTGGATGGGTCACTGTGTCTGCCGCCCTTACCCAACAAGGGTCACAGGAACTGGGCACAGCTGCCACCGTAGGGCAGCTTGTGTTGCAGGGGGCAGTGCCAGTACCGGGCATTGGATCGGGAGGGCTGCAGCTGCAGGTTCATGCCAATCTCGGCTACTCGGGGTCAGCCGTGCATTTGCCCTTCTTCCAGGATTCAAGTCACAGGGCAGTGGCCCAAGTTCACACCCACCAGGAACACCTGCCTGGCCTCAGGATCTGCCTCTGGCGAGGCTGGAGGTGGGGGCTGGGAGGGGCTGGCTTCTGCTAGGTTTGCCCAATGGGGCACGCAGCCCAGGAGGTGGCTGGCCCGGCCTCACCTGACCACATCCCTGAAAGTGCGCCGATGGTCCTTGTCCAGCCACAGGGTCAGCAGCCTCTGGTCCTGGCTCTGGATCTGGACGTTGGCCGCACGGAAGGTGTTCGTCACTGTCTGCAACAAAGAGACAGCTCCGGCATCGCCTCTGTGGCAGGGGGCCCTGCCGACGTCTCCTCCCCTGAAGGCGGGTGTGTTTCCTCCGTCCAGCACACGGTCCTGGTTCTTTTCCTGCAAGTGACCCGGCCGGGCAGTCCTGCAGGCTGCTCTGGTCCCTGCGGGCCTCGGGGTTTCTGCAGTCCTTCTCCCAACCTGCCATCCGTAATTCAGAACACAGCCCGGGCTGCTGGAGGCCGGTGCCTGCCAGGTTATGAAGTGGCCTGAGTGCTCCCATATGACAGGCAGGCTATGGGTGGAATTTCCTAAGTCCTGACCCCCACCAAGTTCCATGTTGGATTACATACAAAATTATTCACCTGGGACAGAGACAGGGCGTCTAGAAAGAGGCCACCACCCCCCTACCCCCCAGGGCTCAGATTAGGCCTCCTCACTTTGTGCCCTGGAATTGTCTGGGGGCCAGATCTGGGCAGAAAAAATCCACCCTCTGCACAGGGAACTTGGGCCCAGGTGTCAGCCTTCCGTGCCCCAAAGCCGTACGTGGCTTCTCTAGACAGTACCCAGGGCCCAAGGAAAGCACCTCCCTAACCTCCAAGCTCAGGGGGCCTCTCGGAGAGGACCTCCCTCGCCCCAGGCAGGGAATTGGAGCTGCCTGGGCTGCAGGTGGGACTTCAGAGGCCTTTGCAGTCACTGGCCCAACCCACCTGCAGATTTGGGTGGCCCCCCACCACAGAACACTGGAGTGCTAGAGCCGGGGACACTTGCCCCGGTGTTCTCAACCCTGGCTGCTCGTAAGAGTCATCTTTCAAAACATAAAATTAGAGATTCTGACTTAAATGGTCTAGAGTCCAGCCAGGCGTGATTTTGTGTTAGGGGGAGAGAGAGAGAGAGAGAGAGAGAGAGAGAGAGAGACAGAGAGAGAGAGAAAGAGAGAAAGAGAGAGAGAGACAGAGAGAGACAGAGAGAGACAGAAAGAGAGAGAGGTATGTACCCTGACTGGGGATCGAACCCTTTGGTGTACCAGATGATGCTCCAACCAACTGAGCCTCCCAGCCAGGGCCAGGCATGAGCATTTTAAAATAAGCTCCCATTGTAGGCATGGCTGGGAACCACTGAGCTAAGCTACCTCTGCATTGTCACAGAGCAGAGGCACCAGCAGCAGCCTAAACAGGGCTGGGGGGCTGGGGTGTCAAGCATGTCCTGGCATCGCTGCTGCAGTTTTGGGGGCTGGGGTAGGCCAGCCAGGAATCCATGGGCAGAGCGTACAAGAGTCTCACAGGAGGAGGGGCAAAGCCCAGACTCTACAGCCAGGCACCCGGGCCTGGCTCTGCCCCGTATCAGCTGTGTGACCTCGCACATATTTCTTAATCTCTCTGTGCTTTTGTGTCTCACCTGTTTAGGAAAAATGTGGTAATAATAGCAGCCACTTTGTAGGTGTGGAGATGAAAAGACAGCATATGTTAAGCTCCTGGGACATGACAAGCACTGAATTCATGTTGGCTGTTTATTGATGATAATTTTTCAAGAAGGAGCTGGCATAAGTGATGGCCTCTGCTGTCAGGGTAGAAAGGAACAAACCCGCTGTGGGTCCTTTCACTCCTCAGCCTGTCTCCTGGCCGCGGCCCCCTTCTACCACCACCCTATAGACTAGGCCACAGGGGATTTCTCCTTCTAGGATGGAAAAGACGTGAGCATGTTTATAGGCTAAGAGAACAGAGCAGTAGAGAGCAGGGATCGGGGAGGCGGTGTCAACACTGGAGGAAACAAATGGAGCGGTGCCCAGAGGAGATGGAAGAGAAATGGGTTAAATGATGCCAAGGCTCCATTGAGGTGGAAGGTCATGAGTGTGCTGTGGCCCTAGTCTATGTGGATGTAAGGATTTAGTCCAGAAACACTCAGCCACATGAGCGTACAAACTGAGGAGGAGGCTGGATCCAAAGGATGTGCCTGGTAGTTGAGGGTGTCTAAGAACATGGTCAGGGGAATCATGGGATCCAAGGCCCAGCTAAGTAGGGAGGAGAAGCCGGGAGAGGCCATCAGGCAGGGAGAAGGTGGGTGAGTCTGTATCAATGGGGAATCCACATCAAGAAGTATGAATAAGGGCCAAGGGCAATGAGGCTGAAAGAGCTGTTTGGATTTGGTCAAAGGCCGGGCTATAGTGTTAGGAGTCTGGCAGTTGTGCAGTACAGGGGATGCCAGAATGTGTATTTTGTAGTTACCTCCATGCGTCTTAGGTCTTCAGAGAGCCAGCAGGTGGGGGACAAGGCCTTCACTCTTATGATGCCTTATTTATGCCAGTTCATGCTCAATGTTTCAAACCAACTGATTGGAAAGCAGATTCTTTCTGATAGGACGACCCATTTCCATAGCAAAGGCGCAGAAAGGCTCACAAGTCCTTCCTCTGAACACCCATCCCCCTGCGCTCCCAGCCACCTGCCCTATTTGAACATCCCCAGTTCCCATTCTCCCCAGTACTCACAGAGAAGGACCTTCCTGCCAAGTTGGACGACTTGACAACTTCCGTCACGTTAACACTCAGGCACGTGTGGTCTGTAAGGGGAGACACATTTTGGGGGGGAGTGGGGGGGATTTGAAACGGGAATGAATTGGGGGGCAGCTATGAATGGGCCTTCAGGGAAGTAGGACAGTTTGAGAGCCTAGGTCCTAAGAAGACTCCCCCTCCCCACATGAACGTCCTCCCACATTCTGCTTGGTCCCTCCTGACTCCACCTGGGTCCTAGCCACGTTTCTGTTCCTTCCTGATTCTGTTATCTATTTCCCTCCCCCGGTGAATCCACAAGCTTCCGCATCCTCAGGCAGAACAGCCAACCCAGACCCCTCTCTTCATCCCCGCGCACCCCGTTTTCAATGGGAGAAGGTTCTGTTGAGCTTCCTCGCAGCTCCTGGGAAGGACCCTGGCCCAGGATGTGTGTGCAACAAAGCACCACGGAGAGGGAGGAGCGCAGCACTCCCGAGGCTGAGGGCCTTCCCTGGGCTTCGGAATGGTGTCTACTGTGTCCAAACCATCGTGTGGCTGCTCCCCGGCTCCCCGGCTCCCCGGCTCCCCGGCTCCCCGGCTCCCTGCTAAGGAGGGTTCTTAGATGTCTATGCCTGAGGCGGGTCTGGCCTCAGTTCTGACAGGGTTTTGTGATGGAAGACTTGGCGAAGCACAAGTTAGAGTGGGGGTGGGCAGTGCGAATCTTGAGAAGAAATACAAAGTTAACAAGAAGTTAAGATTGTCACTTACTCCATGTAATAAATTAGTGTCTTATCTCCATTTTAGAAGTGAAAGAACGGGGAGAGAGGCCGCAAGTAACTCGCCCAGATCACACGGCGGTAAGTGACAAAGCTGGCTTGAAGCCTGCCCTTCCGGTCCTAGAATCTGTGCTCTCCACCCACCCTACCTCACCTCTCGGTTAGAGCTATTGCCAAAGTCACACGTCCCCTTCACGGTGGGCATCAAAGACCTACAGGCAGAGGATGTCACGTGCCCTGGCCAGTAGCTCCGATACACCGCCAATGTCTGGCTGTGATAGGGTTTCATGTCATCCACAAATTCAACCCGCCTGGAAGCCATTTTATCAGGAAGTGATCAAATCAACAGATTATTTCTTGAGTGTCCTCTTTGTGACAGATGCCAAGACAATTTAGGAATGCTGATGCCCTTAAATAAATGCAAATGCTGTACAGGACAGATGCCGTAACTGGAAAGCTAGCAAAGCCGCGCTCATCGTTGGACAGGAGAGGAGGGAGGGAGCCAAGGCATACTCCTCAGAGGCGTCCAGGCTGGCTAATGTGTACGTTCAGTCTGTGTTTCTTCTGGAACATTCCAGATTCATTCATTCTTTTTTTAAAAAAATATATATGTTATTAATTTCAGAGAGGAAGAGAGAGATAGAAACATCAAGAGAGAATCATTGATCGGCTGCCTCCTACACACCCCGTATTGGGGATCGAGCCCGAAACCCAGGCATGTGCCCTTGATCGGAATTGAACCCAGGACCCCTCAGTCCGCAGGCAGATGCTCTATCCGCTGAGCCAAAACAGCTAGGGCTCATTCATTCTTTTTAAAATAAATTTTCGGGTGTAAAGTAGCACTTCCTTTATTCACTAAATGTTTACTGAGTACCTACTATGTGCCAGGACGTGTGCTAGGCAGTGAGCAAGATACAGTTCTGCCTGGTAAACTCTGTTTGCTCTGGAACAATTTTCCACAAGCATCTGTGGCTGACAGCCTGTACGTCTGGCCTGCTGAGGTTTGGAGGTTGCAGAGGAAGAGTGAGGAGCCGAGGTGAGGAATACTGGCTCTTGTGTAAGATGTGACCTTGGGCAAGTTATTTCATTTTCTTCAGTTTCCTCTCCCGTAAAAAGTGGCTAATACGAATAATGCCTATGTCATCAGGTTGATATGCTTACAGGAGTGGATATGTTTGACATAGAACATAACGGCCTCTGAGCAATGTGCGTGGTGGTTAGGAATCCACATCACCACCCTTTCATTATTCCAGAGGCCAGGGCGCTCACAGGAACAGCTCCCATCTCTAATCTATGCATGTAATTATATGCACATAACCTGGTGTCTTCTAGGATCTCAATTTTAGATTTAGATAATGAGATAATGATCTTAGTATCAATAGATCTCTGTCATTCTATAATTAGTTAGTAGATACTTTGGATTGGTAGTGCCCTGTGTGACCTGGAGGGTCCCTGCCCAATGGAACAGAATTCAAATAAAAATCCCCAAATGAAACTCTAGCCCTGCAGCCCAGGTGCCGAGGAGGAGCTGCTGTAGCCCCCCCTGAAGTCCCTCTGCCTTCATCAGGCCTAGACCCAGTGCTAGAGCGCAGCCACCAATCACTGCTCAGCATCTGACGGCGGGGCAGCCTGAGGAGGAGCTCAACCTGTTCAATGACCCCAGGGCTGGGTCGGAGGCCTCCCCGGGTCCTTCCCCTCCTGTCACTGCCCCCTCTATCCTCCGCCCTCTTGTCGCCCTCTTGTCCCTCCGCCCTCTCTCGGCTCTGCGTTCCCCGCTCCTCACCTTCAGTGTCACTGGCTGGAAGGGCCTTTAGGACCAGCCCGGTGGCTCTCAGGGAAATGGTAACCTCTCGGGTCCGGTGGCTGAGCAGGGCCTGGGGAGGGAGGTCAGGTATAGATGGCAGCCCTCACATCCTCACATCAGCAGTCTCACTCCCAGCCCCTGCCTCGAGTTTTTCCTGAGTCGCCACTGCCCAGTAAGGGGACCCGGAAAGGGCTTGGAGCACTGTCAGCCCCAGGGGCATGTGTAGCCTCTGTCTCCAGTGAGGAAGGGGACAGCCCCTCGTTCCTGAAATCAGGTCCCCTCCTGTCTACATGGGAGGCCGCTGGTAGCCCTCACATTCCTACAAAACTCTCTGAAGGCTGGGGCACAGCAGAGGGGGGGAGCAGCACTGACCTTCCCTCCCCACCACGCCCAGCACTGACCTTCCCTCCCCACCACGCCCAGCACTGACCTTCCCTCCCCACCACGCCCAGCACTGACCTTCCCTCCCCACCACGCCCAGCACTGACCTTCCCTCCCCACCACGCCCAGCACTGACCTTCCCTCCCCACCACGCCCAGCACTGACCTTCCCTCCCCACCACGCCCAGCACTGACCTTCCCTCCCCACCACGCCCAGCACTGACCTTCCCTCCCCACCACGCCCAGCACTGACCTTCCCTCCCCACCACGCCCAGCACTGACCTTCCCTCCCCACCACGCCCAGCACTGACCTTCCCTCCCCACCACGCCCAGCACTGACCTTCCCTCCCCACCACGCCCAGCACTGACCTTCCCTCCCCACCACGCCCAGCACTGACCTTCCCTCCCCACCACGCCCAGCACTGACCTTCCCTCCCCACCACGCCCAGCACTGACCTTCCCTCCCCACCACGCCCAGCACTGACCTTCCCTCCCCACCACGCCCGGCACTGACCTTCCCTCCCCACCACGCCCGGCACTGACCTTCCGGTAGCAAAGGGAGAGCTCTGCCCCGGGGGCCTCAGCCGCACCTCTCCTCCGGGGGGAGAAAGCCTCTGAGGAAGACGAGAAGAGGCTGAAGGTGGGAGGTCCTCCCCCAGCCCAGCTTCCCCACCGCCCTGAGCCTCAGGGGGGCCAGGCTGCCCTTCCATCCGGGTGAGCTTGGAGGGACCCAGGTCACCTCAGTATTCAGCCAGGTGGGGCAATGGGGCTTGGGGAGGCTGAGTCAGGGCGAGCTTTGGAAACGGGAGCAGATGCTCACCTTTGGGGAGTTTGGAGTCTTGGATCTTCACCTTCAGCTCAGTGAGGAAAATGTCCTCCACGGAGTCCTGGCTCAGGTCACCGAAGAAGATCTGGAGAGACGGGAGTAAGGGGTGAGGGGTGAGGGGGGAGGAGGTGGAGAAGGCTGGCTCCCTGCCAGAGGCAGCTCCCCCTGCAGCCCCAGAGCCTGAGGATGTGGGTGCTGGGAGCGTGTCCGGAAGCTGTCAGAGTCCCCCTGCCCCTCCTGCCGGTGCGGGGTTCCGAGTGGCATCCAGTGATGATCCGGATCTGACTCTGTCCATCACCTACACGTATATCATATCCCAGCAAATCATAGATTTATCATCAGTGGAGGAAAGTATGATTGAAACCCAAACTACTGGAACCAGCACTAATGTGGACGGCAGGAGCAGGGACACCGTGCACATGAGGGAGGGTAATCAAGTCTCTTGTAGACCCTGGCAGGGGAGGATGAAAGGGTGAGGGCCAGAACGGAGGACCCGGCAGTCCTCCATGTACACAGAGAAGCCTGGACTGTGGGAGCCAAGGGCTAGGGAGACCCTGAGGAAATTTGGGGGTGGGAGTGGCTCCTGAGGGAAGAGCAGAAGGGAGCGGCAGGAGGGAGGATGTTGGAACGACAGGGAAGAATAGCCACGGGATCCTCAAAAGAACAGGATGGAGAGAGGAAAAACGTGTCCGCCAGCAGCCAGGGGCTGGCCTGGCACTCAGGGCGCGGTCTCCATGTTCTGTTGACCATAAACAAGTTCACAGACGCCGACACTGTTAGGCAAGGCCACTCCGTGACTGTGATGGGCCAAGAAAGAAAGCCGACCCGCCACTGTCACGTCTGAACACAGGAAAGATGGGAAGACTGTGCAGGCCACAGCCCTCCCCTCCCCTCCCAGCAAACAGTGAGCGGCTGCTGTTCCTTCGCGCCAAAGAATAGCAGTTCAAGCCACTGAGATGCCCAGTCGTAGAGTCATTCCTGACAGCGTGTGATCCAGAGCCAAGTCACATGTTTCGGAGCCCTCTCCAAAGTCACCGGGCAGGAGGACAGGCGCTGTGAGTTCTAACAGTCTCCTCCTGAGATGCCTCCTGGTTCTCCAGGTGTGTGGCCCCCCTCACTAAGCAAGTCAGGAAACCCCTCTCTGTCCTGCGTTAGGTGTGCTCCTGGGGGGCCTTTGGCTGAGGGCAGTCGCAGCTGCGATGTTTACTCCCTGTACCAGGGCCTCTGAGAGTTTTTCCCCCCATTTGTCTCTTTTGTGTTGTTTCGGTTTGCAGTTTGAAAACCAAGGAAAAGTCCTGAATCCTTTATTTAGGTCAAAATCAAGGAGGCAATGAAGAAGAGATCTCCCCCGGGAAGCAGAGTGAAAACAAGAATCCCGTAAGCTAGAAGGACTTCCACAAGGAGCTAGAGGCGGAGGTGGCCATTGGAAACTAGCCTGCAGGCGCTCACAGAAATCCAGGACGAAACCCAGTAAGAAGATGACATTCACAGCCCGGGGTCTCCGGGTGGGTTTATGACGTTCACCCTGGTAACCTGTGTTTCCTCAGAGCCAGGTATCAGGGGTGGGGTCCTGGGGCCCAGCAGGCTGCCCCAGGTGGACAGCTTACCTTGACTGTGTAGAGCTGGAAATAGATGGGTTGGGTGCCCATGCGGACATAGTAGGTGATGACATCCAGGATGAAGGGGTCTACGGTCTGGGATGTGTCCAGGGAGGGAGGCTGTGAGGGAGACAGAGACAGTTTTCAACGACCTCCTTCCATGCTACACTGGGAGGTGCCACTTTCTTAATAGAGAAACCCCATAACCCCCAGCTATCTTCTGTGATGTACTAACCCAGCTGGCCCTTCAGCACAGTCCAAGCCTTTCCTACCACCCAACTTCCACTCTATTCAAAATATGCCTGTGCAGAACCCCATTTCCCCAGGGACTCGGGTTCATGGTAATTGCACCAAGACATACTTGGTACCCCGATGTGCAAAGCATTGTGCTGGGTGCTTGGGGTAGACAAGATGCTTGAGGATATAACTAGTCACGTAAGAGTCTGGACTGGGTTCTAGGTTTGCTCTCACATCACTAACCTGGGGCATGAGGAGTTGAACCAGAAGGTGATGTTTCCTTCAGTTCTGGTGGTATCTGAATATATTAATAAACTAACTATTTTTTGCATATTATTGGGAAGGGACTAGTGCAATGTCCTACAGCCCCCTCCCCCCCAGCCCCATATAATTCTAAAGCATAATAATTTGGTATTTTAGGTAAATAGAGCAGAATGTCTACATAGAATCTGAGAGTATCAGTGTTGGAAAGAAGCTCAGAGTTTATCTAACCCATCTGTGTGTGACCCTATGAGATCTCCTCTGATTCTCACATCTCATCTACTGAATACTGTTCCCTTCAAAAAGGTCATGCTGAAGAAGTAGGAACTTATTCTACTCATGCTGCATCACGCACTGTTTCCAGTCTCCCCGTGTGGAAACTGCTTTTGTAATAAATGTAAGGGTCATACAAATTGTTAATTATAAGGAGACGGAGAGCAGGAGAAAACCAAAATCTTATATGTGTCCTGGCAGGGGGGAAAACTACCAATAAAGGCACATAGTTTTGAGGAAAAGGTATTTTAATACCCAGCTGAATAGTCTTTGATGAATATGCAGACATTTTTAGATAGGCAATAATTCAGAAAACATGCCCCCCAAACATCTTTATTCAAATAAAAGATATAAGAAGGCACCCCAATCAATCAGGCACTAAAGCAAAATGGAGATCTCAGTAAAGTGACAAGTTTAAAAATAAATGCCTAAAAATCAGTAAGTCCCTTTTATACTAGCAGTAACACCATCCAAAAACAATGGGAGAAAGATACCATCCACAATTGCAAGAAAAAACTATTAAACATGAGGATAAATGAAGCAAGAAATGGGTCAAATCTATATGCTGAGAACTGTACAACTACCATGAGGGATATACAAGAAGACCCTAATAAATAGAGTTATACTTCAGTCTCAGAGACGGTGACTTAATATGCTAAAGATGCTAATTCTCCTCCAAAGTCCAATCAGAATCCCAAGGGAATTAAACATAAAACGAAGCCCCAGCCAGTGTGGCTCAGCTGGTTTGGTGTCGGCCCCGAGCACCCAAAGGTCGCAGGTTGGGTTCCCAGTCAGGGCACATGCCCAGGTTGATCCCTGGTAGGGAGCACACAGGAGGCAGCTGAGTGATGTTTTGCTCTCACATCAATATTTCTCTCTCTGTGTCCCTCTCCCTTAAAAAAAAAAATCAATAAAATTTTTAGAAAAATGAAAAAATTCTGAAACTTTTCTGGAAACAAACCTAAATAAGCACATTCTGAAAAGTTTTGAAAAAGGGAAGTAAGAGGGTAAGCTTACCCTGACAGCTATTAAAATATCAAAGTGCTAATTGGTACAGAACTGAATAGACCAATGAGAAAGAACAGGTATCCAGAAATAAACTCAAGCATATGTTAGAATTTAGTAAATGATGAAAGTGGCATTTCAGATGGATGGAGCAAGATGGTTTATGCAATTAATAGCTTAGGAAAACTGGCTAACCGTTTGGAAAAAATAACATTACACCCTCCACACTAAACACTGAATTTAATGGCAGATAGGTCATGTAAATGTAAAAGTGGAGATGCTCAAAGTATTAGGGTAAATTATCAGTGAAAATGTATTTAATCTTGGGTACAATTTAATCAGTAGAGAAATCCTTTCAACACATAAAAGTGCTATGTATGTCTACACAAATGTATTAAACTTTTGAAGATCAAAAGCTCTGTTGACATAATTGATAGGCAAATAATAAAGTGGAATAAAATGTCTGCAACACATATGATTGCAAAAAGGATAGAATTCTCTTAATATGTCAAGGCCTCTTCAAGTCAGCAAGAGATTAGCTTCTTCCCACTATCGGCCGCCAGGGGTGGGGGTGGCGCGGCGTAAGAGAATGTGCTCTTGATTCCATGAGGGACTCTACCACTCATTCGGTCACTTTGGGCAGGTTACCTAATCTCTCTGTGCCTCCGCTGCTTGAGCTGTAAAATGGGGCTGTGGAGACAATAGCACATGCCAATAGGAGTATCTACTTGGTAGGGATGCCCTGCGTTAAGTACTCAGAGCAGTGCCTGGCACATGGGCGGGCCCTGGAAGCATTCGCTATTATAACCACAGACAAAGCATTGCAGGAAACCCACAAGAGAAGGAGTGTCATTGGCCTACACACTCACGCAAGGATGCTTTCCTTCATCTTTTCCACTGTGGTTTTGTCCCAAGTACAGTCAGTAACCACGGGGATTGCTTCCGGGACCCCTGTGGGTACCAGCATCTGCGGATGCTCATACATCCCCTCTATAAAGTCACCTACCCACAACCTCCCGTGTACTTTAAGTCAGCTCTAGATTACTTCTGACACCTAATACAATGTGAATGCTATGTACGTCGCTGTCATACTGTATTATCTAGCGAACAATGACAAGAAACAAGAGTCCGTATGTGTTTAGGACAGAGGCAACTGTGGGCCGAGTACCCATGAGCAACAGTGTAACCTGGTTTTCCTGAGTGTTTTCCATCCGGGCTGGTTGAATCGGCAGAGGCAGAACCCGTGGATAAGGACTGTGGTAAGGTTTCTCTCCACTCGCTGGTTAGGGTTCCCTCCTGTATTGCTCTCCTGCCTCCTCCAACCATGGATCCCCCGGGAGGGTCCCCTGAACTGACTCTTTAGGTCAAGGGTCAAGAGTCACATCGGAAATGGCCCCCTCCCGCCTCCCTCCGCCCTGCTGCCCTCACCGCCCCTACCATCTCCGCCAGCTTCTGGATGGCCGGGCACAAGGTGTTGACGGTGCTCTCGTACCAGGGGTCCGCCCGGCCCAGGAACGCCGCCAGCTCTCCGAGCTCCAAGTGCCAGGATGATGCGCGCTTCTGAGGACAAAGGGAGGAGGCGGACCATCAGGCCTTGTCT
>NW_006289395.1:1536293-1537769 GCF_000327345.1 Myotis davidii
TCTTCCTGGCCGCAGGGTTCCCAGGTACCAGGCCTGGGCAGACCAGCTTTGGGAATGTGGTCCAATCGCTTAACCTCGTGAGGCTGTTTCTGCACCATAGACTGTGCTGTTCTATCTCAGATGGAGCGGGAATACCCTCTCTGAGGGCCACTTGCCAGGGACTTTGCGAAATGACCATCAGCCTTACCAGGAGGAGGCGGGTGTTGCATTGAACTTAATCTTCCCATTGGCAGCAGAGTGGGCAACAGGAATGAGAACCCTTGAGTGGGGCTTCCTCTCCCCCAGCAGACCAATGGCTTCCGCTGCCCAAGGTTCCCAGGAAGTGGTGTGTGTGTGTGTGTGCGCGCGCGCGTGCACGCGTGTTCCTGTGTGTGTACATGTGCATGCGTGCATGTGTGTCCCTGTTTGAGGAGAAGCTTGCCATTAATTCCAGCTGTTCTATCTCAGATGGAGCGGGAATACCCTCTCTGAGGGCCACTTGCCAGGGACTTTGCGAAATGACCATCAGCCTTACCAGGAGGAGGCGGGTGTTGCATTGAACTTAATCTTCCCATAAGCAGCAGAATGGGCAACAGGAATGAGAACCCTCGAGTGGGGCTTCCTCTTCCCCCGCAGACCAATGGCTTTCGCTGCCTGAGGTTCCCAGGAAGTGGTGTATGTGTGTGTATGTGCGCACGCGCGTGCATGCGTGTTCGTGTGCACGCATGTGTGCACGTGCATGTGTGTGCATGTGCGTGCGTGCATGTGTGCCCCTGTTTGAGGAGAAGCTTGCCATTAATTCCATGAGGAAAGCAAAATGAAAACCGGCGTTGGGCAGGTTGCCTGCCCCTGTGAGGGAACATCCCTCTGGCCACACTCAGCCCCAGGGCCGTGTCCCTGGCTTCTGGGAAAAAGACCTCTAGGGCAGTGATGGTGAACCTATGACACACGTGAGCTCATTTTTTTGTTTGATTTTTCTTTGTTAAATGGCATTTAAATATATAAAATAAATATCAAAAATATAGGTCTTTGTTTTACTATGGTTGCAAATATTGAAAAATTTCTATATGTGACCACGGCACCAGAGTTAAGTTAGGGTTTTTCAAAATGCTGACACGCCGAGCTCAAAAGGTTCACCATTGGGAGAGATTTAATGGGGGAAGTTATATGCATATATGCATAGCCCATGGACACAGACAATACTGTGGTGAAGGTCTAGGAGGGGCGGGTGCATGGTGAAGGGGGGCAGTGGGGAAAAAAAGGGGACATCTGTAATACTTTCAACCCCTTCACCTCAGGAGTCAGCACAGGGATGTAGTAGAGCTGCAGGCTGAGCCTGGGAGACAAGCAGAACGTCTGGGTCTCTCGCTTCCTGGCAAAGGGCAACAGAGCACAGGGGGTGTCAGCACATGCCAACCGGTGCCCCCAGGACCCCCTGCCCCAGCACCTACCCACCCCGGGCCCCACCTGAGGCTGTGGTAGGCCCTGGCCAGGCGC
>NW_006289395.1:1537959-1540734 GCF_000327345.1 Myotis davidii
AGGGGCCCCTGGGAGCGCGGGCGCAGGAAGAGCACCAGTTCCCTCCCTGCCACGTGGAGAACAAGGGCAAGGGCGCCGTGGGCGGAGGGCCTGTGGGTTGCCAGGGCCTCACCCCGCAAGGTCAGGGTTCATGTTTCCCAAACGCTGCTTCACTGAGCCGCAGCCCCACACGATGCTCCCGAAGGAGCAGAGGTTCCGTGGCCAACAGGCCAAGCGCCCCCCTCGCCGGCCCCCTCTTGCTGAGTTCATTCCTCAACCTCTAAAGGCTCTGGGAAGCCTGCCGGCAAGGAATCAGGTCAGCAGCACCTCCCGACTTTGGCCTCTGTTTCACCATCACTCATAAGCATCCTCCTGTACCCCCACTTCCTGTAGCTTCCCCTGGGACACAGGGAACGGACCAGCAGCCCCAGGGAAGACCTCCAGGCTTCCCTGACCTCCAGACACCGCCCTGGGGCTGAGTATGTTCATTTGATTTCCCAGGAGGAAACAGGCCCAGAGAGAAAACCGAGTCTGTCTAGTCTAGGGTGACCTGGCATGTGAACGGAAGTGCCAGGACCTGACCCAGCTCACTAGTCCAGCCCTGCTCCCTGCAGCCCGTGTCTGTCTTCCCTGCTCCCTTGACAGGGCCACGGGCACTGGGAGGGGACGCCAGTGGGAGGGGAAGTGCGGGGTGAGGGGTCTTTCTGGCAGGCCCTGCAGCTCCGGGAGCCATGACTTCTCTTGTGAGTGCCTCCTTCTTGGAGACCTGCATTGTCTGTTGGCATCATCATGAGCATGTGGTCCCTTCTAGACCAGTGGTTCTCAACCTTCCTGATGCCGCGACCCTTTAATACAGTTCCTCACGTTGTGGTGACCCCCAATTTCATTGTTACAAATTGAACATAATGAAATCATAGTGATGAATCACTAAACAACATGCAATTATATATGTGTTTTCCGATGGTCTTAGGCGACCCCTGTGAAAGGGTCGTTCGACCCCCAAAGGGGTCGCGACCCACAGGTTGAGAACCGCTGTCCTAGACAATGCGAGGCTGGTGGCTAATGCACTCAGCTGTTCTGACATCAGGAAAATGCCTGCTTCCTTCAGATGTGCAGAGCAACTCAGTGCACACCCAGACGCACAACAGATGTACACATGGACACGCAGATACATACAGACACACCCAGATACACCTAGACAGATGCACACACAAAGACAGACAGACACACATAATAGATACAAAGTTACAGTCACACAGAACACACACAGACACAATAGATACACATTCAAGCACATGCAGATATATACACAGACACACAGAGACACATGGACACAATGACACACAAACACATGTACACAGACACACAAACAGACAGGCACACTTACACAGATGCAGGGACACACACAGACACACACACATGCCACTGTCCCCAGCCAGCTGCTACGGAGGAGGTGGAAGGCATGACTTACAGAGCTGCTCCTCATCTGTCCACAGCTGGAACGTGATGTGCGGGCTGGGCAGGGGGATGCTCGGGGGCCGCTCTGGGACGGGGTCACCTGAAGGAAGGAGCAGGCTGTGGAGACCACGGAGAAGATTGTGGGATTCTCCTCTGCCCTCCCACCCCACCCGCAGCTCCTGCATGGGGCCTGGGGGGTTGGCAGAGACCCTCGCCCTCCCACGCCTGCTCCGGTTCCGGCCTCTCCCTCTCTGCCACGGCAGCTCACCCAGGCCTCACACTGCAGCCGTGCCTCCTGCCCACGGGGCTCAGAAGCTCCGTCTCCTGCAAGCTTCCTAGCTCTGCTTGTAGGTCCCCTCACAACCCAGCTCACAGGGTCTTTCCCAACCATTTCTCCTATGGCTGGTCCCTCCGCTGACCCCACAGGCAGCCATGCTGCCTTCACCCAGAGCAGTGGTCGGCAAACTGCAGCTCGCGAGCTGAGTAGTGTTTTGTGGAAGAGCCACACTCCAGGGGCCAAAGAGCCGCATGCGGCTCGCGAGCCGCAGTTTGCCAACCACTGACCCAGAGGAAGGGGAAAGGCTGCTGTGTTTCTCAGTGTGTCTCCCAGTAGCTTGCACACAGAAGGCACTCAATGTTTGCTCTGGGGGGTGACGCTAAAGAGAGCTCAGGAGCCAAGTCCTAAGGTCAGCAGGACCCCTGCAGTCCAGGGGAGGGACAGGGCCAGGCCCCCCCTCTTCTCCTCCTTCCGAAAGCCTTCCTCACCACTCCACCCCCGTGGTCATTCCCTCCCAGCAGACCTTACTGGCTGCGCTTAACAACTAAATCCTAACATGTAGACTTAGGATTTAATTTCTACAAAGCATGGCTCCCTCCCTATCAAGGCTGCAAGCTTCCTTAGTGGAGAGCAACTGATGCCCACAGAACACCTGCTCCTGCCAGGTGCTGTTCTCCGCACCTGGCATACCTTACCATCACCTCACCAGGTCCTGCATGGGCCACAGACAGTATTCTTATCCTCACTTTGCAGAGGAGGAGCAGCAGCACAGAGAGGTTAAGTAACTGGCCCCAGGCCACACAGTAAGTCGCAGAGTCAGAATGTGAGGCCAGGTATGCCCCCTTCAGAGTGCATGCTCTTACCCAGGACACTGTGCTCAAAACCACCGTCCCATGCAGGGGCTCAACGGGCTGGTCAGTAAGATGTGCAGGACAGGTCAAGGCAAGAGGCAGGTGCTGGATGAGGCTGGGTGGTGGTGGGGGCCAGACCTGGTCTCACCCTGTCCATGCAGTTACTGCAGAGTTAGCAAGTGGTACCCCAGGAGATCACCCGCCGCTTAC
>NW_006289395.1:1541002-1546584 GCF_000327345.1 Myotis davidii
CAAAGTGTCTGCGCCCCCACATCCAAGGCGCCGCCCCTGCCCCGCCACACCTGCTCCCAGATGCTGCCTGCGACCCTGGGTGGGGGAGGGGAGGGAAGGGGGGAGACAGCTGGTGCCCGGCAGCGTGGGGAACCCAGTGGGCAGGATGGCTGCTGGCACCCACCTCCCTGAGGGTCACCAGGCACTTGTGTCAACGTCCTGCCCCCACCAGGACGTGAGCTCCAGGATGGCAGCGATGTTGTCTGTTTTATTTAGAGCTGCATCGCCAGCACCCTGTCCATACATGTATTGAATATTTCCTGAACTTCTCTCATTTTCATACTGCCTTGACATAGCACTTATACTGTTAACTACTCA
This sequence comes from Myotis davidii, assembly GCF_000327345.1. Taxonomy (NCBI): domain Eukaryota; kingdom Metazoa; phylum Chordata; class Mammalia; order Chiroptera; family Vespertilionidae; genus Myotis; species Myotis davidii. The sequence continues at coordinate 1,541,360 of NW_006289395.1, forward strand.
ATATTTTTATTTAAGTCAGCTCAGTTTTTTGGTTCAAAAATATTTTAAGAAGAAATTTTATATTGCTACCCTCCATGAAAAGGTTGGCTCAGTGGTTGAGCATTGACCTATGAACCAGGAGGTCACGGGTTCGGTTCCCAGTCAGGGCACATGGGCGGGTGGCTGGCTTGACTCCCATGATGGAGGCAGCCGGTCAATGACGCTCTCTCATCATTGATGTTTCTCTCTCTCCCTCTCCCTCTCCCTTCCTCTCTGATATCAATAAAAGTATATTTTAAAAAATAAAACTGCATATAGAAGGTGATCTCCCCGTTTGCTCGAAAGGAGTGGTGGGGGAGGCGACTGAACGTGGGCTTGAAGTCAGATCTGGGTGACATTCTGGCTCGGTCCCTTTGCATGTGTGACCAGGAGTAGGTTAGCATCTTCTCTGTCCCTGAGTTTTGGAAAATGGCATCCATTTCACAGTGTTGTGGTGAGAATTTTAGAATGTGATATATGTGAAGTGCTAGCACAGTGCCTGGAACACAACAAACATCCAATAAACAGTAGCTATTAGGATTATCATTGTCATTAAGGCAATATACCAGACTGTTCATTGCTACTAGGTCTGGGTGGAGGGATGTGAGTGATTTTTATTTTCTCCTATGACTTCCCTGCATTTCTCAGGCTTTCCTTAGCGCATGTGTATTCGTGTTGACTTACGAAAGGTAACATGGCAATAGGAGAGGGGGCAGGCAGCAGAGTAAGCACTTGGTGTGGGCATGTGGGGCCCAGGGCTGGACCCCGCAGAGCTGGGCAGAGAGTTACCTGCAGCTTCCTTTGCAGAACTTCCGCCCGGCAGGCCCCGCCCAGAGCTGCCTGCAGGGCGTGGGAGACCACGTGGCGCATGCAGGCCTCGGGTGTCCGCTGTGTCTGGGCGGCCTGGATCTCCAGCAGCAGGGCGCTGCACACGGAGGGAGGCACCAGCTCCGGATCCACGAAGAGGAACACCCTGGGGGCACAGCGGGGAGGGTGTGTGCTGATGAGAGTGACTACTAGGCGCAGAGCCACCGGAGGGGCACCCTCAGAGTCTTGGGGGAGTCTTCCCTCCCCCAAGTTATTTAGCTCCTCCCAAAACAGGAACCTCAAATTCAAACCTCTATGGGGGAGGGGGGCAACGATAGGGAATGGTGAGGACTGTGGCAAGGAAGCGCGTGCACAGCCCTTCTAGAGAGGCAGCTGGTCCGTCTAGCCCAAGCCTGTCAAACTCAAAGGCTAACACGGGCCAAATAAACAAGGTTCAAGTGTATGTGGCCGCAAAAAAACAAAAGCTTCAATGTTCATAGAAACGTAGGTGTATTTCGATAGAGACATACTGAATACAAAGGGCTGCAATAAATGAGTCATCGTTAACATAAAATAATAGAACATTTTAATAAAATTAATATTTTTCTTGAACTTTAACTTACCAGACACTGAATAACTGCACAAATGAATACGCGTAATGCAAAAAAAACCCCCTATTTTTCTTGTTCTCCGAAAGTGAAATATTTCCTGTTGTGCACACCAAATAAGTCAGTACAAGACTAATGATGTGGCAATCGGCTGCTAAAATATTCGCTGCTAGTATTAGTGGAGAGACATGGTGCACCTGCGTGTAAAGCGCATAAGGGAAATGAATGCAACACGGTTATAGTAATCAGTCATTAGCAAATGTTGTAGTTCGTTATTAATAATTATGTATCACAGGATATTGTAAAAGTTAAGTTGTGAAATTTTTAGTAAAACGTTTCTTACATACTGTTACATTGGCTGGGCTGCAAAAATATTCATTGTGGGCTGGGAGTTTGACATGCTTGGTCCAGTGTCTGGTGTCCAGGTAGGTTCTAACCTGCTTCCTCCTTTGGCGTCATGGCCCATCGACCACATGGCCCTCTGGGAGGGACCCTAAACCCTTCTTGCTGAAACTGGCGCTCTGAGCAGTCCCATCTGCTCTCACCATCCCTGTCACACCAGGAGACACCTCCGCCAGCTGCGCCTCCCACCTCTCCAAGGCTTATTCCTCTGAGCCCTTCCCCTCCCTGCACCTCCCTGAACACCGAGCCTCAAGTCGTGCCTTCCAGCAGAAGTCCCTGCAGGGGAGGAAGCTATGCACCCAGCGCCATCTGTCCCTCTTCTCAGCTGTAACAGTGGGCACTTCCTCAACCTTAGCTACAGGGCCAGGCACGCTGACGATAGCCCGCAGACCTCTGTGACCGTGGCCTGAGCTCCTCCGCTCTGGGCATTCTGGAGCTGCCGCGGCTGCCGGCCTAGTTGACGCTGCCTCACGGCCACGGGAAGGATGGAGGTGAATCAACAGAGCTCCCGGGTGGCTGGTGTTCTGTCCAAGAAGACCTATCCTACCCTCAGTGAGCTCCAGGGAAGGGCCTGCACCGGAGACGCACCCACCGCTGGACACATGTCATGGACAGGAGCTCTGCTGGGCTCCCCTCCGTCCAGACCCCTCCCTGTCCTCCTGTCAGTGCGCAGTCACACAGGCCCAAAACTGGAGGGCGGCGGGCAGCGCCCGTGGGAGCCACTCACCTCTCCTGGTAGGGGTACACCTCGCTCGTCAAGTTCTGCTCGGCAATGACCAGCCTCTGGTACAGCGTCCCTGCCAAGCAGAGCACTTCAGCAAGCTGCCCGCCTGACCCCGGGCCCCTCCCCACAGCAGGTGCTGGGGTTTTTGAGTTCCCAGAATCCTGAGACCAGCGCGAGGCCTTGGGTGGAGCTGGACTGCAGCCTGGGAGCCTCAGCTCCTCCCTGGGGAGCTCCCACCTGGGGCAGCTCCCACCTGGGGCAGCTCCTCCCTGGGGCAGCTCCTCCCTGGGGCAGCTCCCACCTGGGGCAGCTCCTCCTTGGGGCTGCTCCTCCCTGGGGCAGCTCCTCCCTGGGGCAGCTCCCACCTGGGGCAGCTCCTCCCTGGGGCAGCTCCTCCCTGGGGCTGCTCCTCCCTGGGGTAGCTCCCACCTGGGGCAGCTCCTCCCTGAGGCAGCTCCCACTTGGGGCAGCTCCCACTTGGAGCAGCTCCCACCTGGGGCAGCTCCTCCCTGGGGCAGATACCACCTGGGGCAGCTCCTACCTGGGGCCGCAGTCTCAGTTTTCAGTCTGATGGCGCAGTCCAGGGCCACCGTGCAGTAGGGGGCGGGCAGGGTCAGTAGCCGCATGCAGAAGGCGTAGGTCCTCCGGTAGAGCTCCTGCGAGATGCCTGTGGCCTGGGACAGAGTGAGGGGGTGGGTGCCCGGAGCCCGAGGTCAGGAGGGTCCTGGGTGGGTGGGAGAGGAGGAAGGTGGGCCTGAAGCAAGACCTGGGCTCCCACTTCTCTCCCAAATTTACACCTTCAATCTCTTCCCCCAGTGCCTGGGGGACAGACTCTTTGACACTCTACTCAGCTCCCCAGGAGGGAAAGCCGTCTGTCTTTCCCCCAGTAAGTCCTCTCCCTCCTAGCCCTCTGCTCAGGGGGTCCCCCACGCCCCACGGCCCCCATGTTTCATCACGGACTGCTAGAGAGAGGGCACAGCCATGGAAGGAAGCGGATCCGGCCCTGGCTGGTTTGGCTCAGTGGCCAGAGCTTAGGCCTGTGATCTGAAGGATCCCAGGTTTGATTCCCCATCAAGGGCACATGCCTGGGTTGTGGCTGGATCCCCAGTAGGGGGTGCAGGAGGCAGCCGATCAATGATTCTCTCTCATCCACTTTTGGCCTGGCTCTCTCCTCATTATGAATCCTCCCTGCCGTAATGAGGTTCATCATTAGTTGATGGAGTGGATTTGCCCAGCTCTACCTTGAAGAGAAAGAAAGAAAAGAAGCCTATCCAGGTGGGCAACCCAAGAGTTCTTCCTGGATCGCCCAGTCAGGGGGAGAGGACGTGTCCAGCCCCGGCCCGCGTCATGGGTCCCCCCTCCCCGACCCTCAGCGGGCTCACCTTGGTGAGCACGTACATTAGCGTGTGCAGCAAAGGGATGATGACGCGCCGGGTGTCCTCGCGTTCTGCCTGCAAAACACGCGTTGGGCTGGGGCTGAGGGGCTCACGCTCTAGCAGGAGGCTGTGGAAGGGGCTGGGGATGGGCAGGGACGTGGTGGAAAAGGGCCACAGCCTGCCCTGTGGAGGCGGGTGGGGAGAGCACAGGGGAGGCGGGCCCAGTGTGAGAGGAGCAAGGCGACAAGAAAGTCCCCAACTGGGAGGCCCCTTGAGTGCAGCCCTGGTGGTGTGTGCGGGGAGCTGGGATCATGTGCGGGGATCTGGGGGGTGCGGGGAGCTGGGAGCCGTGCGGTAACTGTGGGCATTCTAGTAGCTGTGCATGTATGTTTATGGTGCTTTCTCTCTGCCAAGTGACGTGACTGTCCATTGGTGCTCGCGTTATGGTTTCTTTTAGAAATATGCCAACTCATGTGAAACAGTGGGCGTCACTGAAAGACAGTGTTGCTCAGAGGAAAGCTCAGGAGGGAGGCACGTGGTGGGAACGCAGCGGTTCACCAGTGACCAGTGCGGGGGCGCAGCGCGGAGGGGCCTCTGCTCCTCTCACCCCTTTGGCCCCGGGGCTGGGACCCACCTTTTCCAGTTCTCGGAGCAGAATGCGGACCAGCACCGGGCTCTTTCCAGGATCCCGCTCCACCTTCTTGTGCAGGGACCACCTCCACATGCCTGGGCCGGGAGAAAGGGGCCGCCCAGACGACGGGGGCAGTTCTCAGAGGAAACCCCTCTGAGCGGGACCCCCGTCCCGGAGCCCCAGACCATGCATTTGCGCAGCCACGGGCTGACCCTGGGCCGGGCACTGGCTCCAGGTTCACGTGGGTGGGCTTCTCCCACGCGGGGAGTCCTCACCTGCTGCCCCCGGTGGGCAGAGAATGCCCAGTGCAGAAGGGGGGCGGGGGGCGCAGGGGGACTTGGTTTCCCCGCCCAGCACACGGCGACAGGAGAAACACGGAAAGCGGCACGTGCACGTGGCTGAGGGAGCAGCATCCTTTATAGCTCAGGCCTCCACCACGGTTCTACGTGGGCCTGGAGGGCCCGGGGGTTTCATGGGAAGGGGAGTTGGGGCGGGGGGTTCGGGAAGAGGCTGCAGGCCCCGGGGGCACTCTACCGCAGCCCCTGGCAGGGTGAGCAGGGGCCTGGGAAGGCTTCTGGGTTCTCCAGGCCCCGGGGATCCTCAGCAGGATGAGGGTTCTGCTGGAAGCCCCTCCCTGTGAGCTGCAGGCCTCAGACTTT
>NW_006289395.1:1546759-1557282 GCF_000327345.1 Myotis davidii
CCTACCTCGGTTGCTCCGCAGGGCGGGGGCCTGGGCGCTGAGCTCCCGGAGCACAGCCTGCACGCTCCGCTGCAGGTCCAGCTCCACATCTGGGGGCGGAGAGGGCAGAGCTTAGAGGCCAGGAGCTTGGGAGCTCAGCCCCTGGTCCTACCCTCGCCCCACGCCCACTCTCCCATGAGAATGTCTGTAGCCCCTTCTCTGAGCCTCAGGAGGTGCCAGAAAGTATCCAGGAGAGCTGGCAGGCAGCATCCGGGCGGGCAGGGATACAGCCTCTCACACAGCATGTCTGTGATTCCTGTAGAACCAGCATTTCCAAGCGTGTGGCGTGTGTCCACCGGTGGCACACAGACATGTAAGATGGTACACAAATGAGCCTAATATCTGATAACGATGCACTCGTTTTAATGGGTAGTGGAAAAATAGATGACCAGTTCCTCAACAAATGCCTGAAGCTAAAATGAAAGCCAGTTTAAAGAAACATATCGGGTAATACCAGGAAGAGGCAAAGACTCTCTCCCTGACCAAACGTCACCCGGGCTCTTCTGAGCCCTCTCCTCCACTGGGCCTGGCCCTGGCCCCTGGCCGGCCCTGGGCCTGCCTCACAGTGTCAGCACGAATCCCGCCGTCAGTGTATAGAGAATCCCCCACTTGACACCTGATCAAGTTCGCCATCCCCGTGTCTGATGTGTAAGTCCTTGACCTGCCTCTCACGAGAATCCCGTCAGGTCAGTTGAATAAGAATCCCCCCCAGCCCTGAGGTCTCTTCTTAGTCATTTTCTGTCCCCTGGCTGCCCCTTGTGCGTGGGCTGTGAGTCCCCAGCTAGCTCTGCCTTATTCAGAGTTGAGCCGATGTCTCTCTCCTATTGCAGTAGTCTCACATAAAGTGTTCCTTAGCGCTTTAACAAGTGCCAGAATAGTTTTTTCTTTCATAGTGGTACGTTGACATGGCAAAACCGTGAAGGCCGCACAAAAATAAGTAACTGACGTTTGGGGAGCGGGGTAGCCGTGAGCATGCTATGAGACATTCCCCTGACCAGGGCGGGGAGCTCTGTGTGGCTGGGCTGGGAACTCTGTGGCTTTGTGCCAAGGCCGTGCCACCCGGCCCACGCTGAGGGCAGCAGGGATGCCAAGGCGGGCTGGTCCTGGAGATGCAAGCCTTCTCTGGCGGCTGACTTTGGCTCAGGGATTCCCCAGCCGCTCTGCGGAGCCTTCCTCCATGACCTGTCCGTCTGAGACATTCCCCCACCCAGCCCTCTGTCCTTTCTCCTGCATCCAGTGTCAGATTTGCATCATCCCTGACACCTTGCTCCTCAGCCGTGCCCAGCTCCCTCCCCATGTTCTGCCACAGGTGTTTCCCCGCATAAAACCTTGCGTAGCTACTCCTGTCTTGGTATCTGCTTCTTGGAGGATCCGACTAGCACAGGAAGGGTAGGAGATGCTCCCTGCATCAATCCCCCTTTATGATGAATGCCAGCCGAGAGTTTGTCTGTGCAGGCAAGCGTGCTTTCTCTGGCTGTCAGACAACACAAGCCACATGCCTCAGAGTTCCCCTTTCGCCTCAGCCGTCAGGAAACGGACAGCCAACCTGCGGCCCAGCCTCAAACATCAGCTCATCGCCAGCGATGGGGACTCTGCTTTGTTCCTCTTTGGTGTTTCTGCTTCATGTCCTGCTTTGCACGTCTAGGCGTTGCCTCGGCTGCCTCGGAAGCACATGGGATGGAGATGGCTAGCTTTAAAAATCAGCAGGCGGCCCTCCAGGCATCAAAGTGTGTTTAGGCCAAGGCACCCCCTGCCCTGGGCTCACAGACTGGCTCCCCCGGGCGTGGCTCTGGCACGGGCTTGTGCGAAGTCTGCCGGGGCCACTGGCCACTCTGAAACCTCTCACGTGTCCCCCAGATCACACCAAGGCCCAATTCTAAGCCTGCTTCAGGCTGAGGGCGGGCAGCGAGCTGTTCCAGCCCATGTTTGCCCGCCCGGCCACTGGCCAGGAAGTAATTTAGGCTGGCGCGAGGCTGGCCACAGCTGCCCTTTCACCTACCCTTCTCCACCTTGCATGAAGGTTGGTTGCAGGGTGAGTTATTAAAAAATAATCGATGTTCAGTCTCCTCCCCTCCCTCCCTCCCTCCTTTCCTTCCTTTCCTTCCTTTCCTTCCCTTCCTTTCTTTCCTTTTCTTGCCTGAGATCCCTTCACAGTGGAATCAGTCCTGATGTACTGAACAGAGGGGCCTTTACTAAGTGGGGAATGAGGACTTACATTAGCTTATCCGAACCTCAGGGTATTGCTTTGGCTGTGAGCCCCGCCTTCTCAGGGTGGGGACAGTGTTCTTTATCTTGGATCTCTCACTGCCTATCGCAGCAGTTTGCACAGCTTCCATACTCAATAAATGTTTTAATTCAGTTCATACTATATGTTCTGTTTTGTTAATTTTTCTCTCTGGTGAGTTAGTAACTGTTGTAAAGACAGACATACTTCTTTTTGGTGCCACTATGCTATTTCCTCCCTCACCACCCCCTGCACACAGACTTACAGATGATCAGTGACCTCCTCCTGGCCCCCTCACTAGAGGGCAGAGGAGCCTTCATCTTCGGACCTTTAGTTGCCCCTGCTTTGCAAAGGGAGCTACGTTTTCATTTTCAGAGAAAAATAGAGAAGTTGCCAGTAGCCCCGGGAGACAGCCCCAAACAAACTTTGTTTTCAAAAGTCTGGGCGGCCGGAACACACTCTTAGGCTTCGGTCCACATCTGGCTGCAGACGTGTTTTGTTTGGGCTGTAGAGTCTCAAAAAAATGGAATGAGCCGCCAACATGTACAAAGCGGGGACTTTGCATTACAGTCAGGGGCTCGGGCATCTCTTGCACGTCTGCTGGCACCGGCAGGCATTCCTTTCAACATGCGACCATCCACGGGCTGGGCAGCTGCCCCGTGAGGTGAGGCACAGGCTCTCTGGTTCTTCCCAGTTCCCGCTCTCCTCCTTTCACTCATCTACATCCTCCCCGAGCCCAGGAGTTTGGGACCCTGGCCATGTGGCTGAGACAATCAATCAGATTGTCTTCAAGGTGTGGGAGGAAGCCTGCAGCCTTTAATTAAAGAAGAAAGTTGGATTCCCCAAGGGTTACAGGGCCCAGGAGTTATGGGACCCAGGGAATGAGGGAGACCTGGGCTCGCTGGGACATAGCTCACTGGTGACGGCCAGGATCTCCGATGAGGGCAGCGAGGCACTAAACTCTGTGCCCTTGAATGCCATTGCCATGTTCTCCTGTGCCACCTTTGCCAGAGTACAGGAATGTCCCCACGGGAACCCCCTATCTCCCGATGGACCGTGGTAGCCTGGCCAAGGAGCCTGCACCCCCGTGGAACAAAGACCACATACTTTCCCACCGACCAGACTCTCAAACCCAGGTGGGTGTTACTATAGCTAAAGAGGCAACAGGGAGAGACGGAGAAGCAAGGCTGAGAGGGTCCTGACCATGGTAGGATCCCCAAAGTTCAAGGTCTGGTTCTCAATCTGAGACCATTCAAAGCTGTCCTAGGACTTGGCCATGCCAGCTCTCCATTGCCCTTCGACCCCAGACGAGTCAAGCCTCTTGTCTCTTACCACACCCCTCCCAGGGTTGTTTGCTTTCTCCTAGTCCCCAACTGGGTGCACAGTAGAATCACCTGGAAAGCTTTCAAAGAAAACACCCATGCATAGCACACCCCCAAATCCAATTCACTTCTCTGAGGGTGGGGCCTACTGATGAACTTTTATTTTATGTTTTAAATATATTTTTATTGATTTCAGAGAGAAGAAGGGAGAGGAAGAGAGAGACAGAAACATCCATGATAAGAGGGAATCATTGACTGGCTGCCTCCTGCATGCCCCACACTAGGGATCAAGACTGCAACCCAGGCATGTGCCCTTGACTGGAATCGAACCTGGGACCCTTTGGTCAGCAGGCCGACGCTCTGTCCACTGAGCCAAACCGGCTGGGGCTCAGCTGGATCTTCTGAGCTGGCGGTGAGTGGGGTGTGGCCAGGGTGCATGTCTTAGGAATGATAACAACCTGGTCGCTGTGCATCCTCCAGGGCCCTGGAGTCCGCGCCTGGAGGCCTGCGGGGTGCTCTGACTTGCTAGGGGACCACTGGCCAACACACACCTTAGGGGAGGGCTCATCTCTCCTTGCTCTCACAGGTTCATAGAAGGAAAAGAATCTAGGTTTTGGAATCAGCCAGATCTGGGTTCCAATCCTGACTCTGCCACTTTACTAGCTCTGCGGCCTGGAGGAAATTACCTAACCTCTCTGAGCCTTGGTTTCCTTTTTAGTAAAATAAGGAAAATCACGCTGATATTCCTACCTCACAGAAATACCTGACGTTTGCATGAGGCCATCCGTGGTGAAATCGCTAAGAGCAGGATGCTGGAGCCAGGTCCCTGGGTCAATCCCGATTTAACCACACGGCATCTGTGTGACTGCGGGAACCATGCCCGTCCTCCCTGTGCCTTGCTTTCCCTGTCTGTAAAATGGGCGTAAGAATAACATCTACCTTTCTAATGACTAAATGAGTTCATCTTTGTCGTGCTTTCACTAGTACTTGATATAGTGTAAGCTCTATAAAGGGTTTTGTTCAATAAATGCAAGGCTTTGGTAATAAATCTCTCTTGCCAATTACTGTCCTTCTTCCTAGTGTCCAGCTCAGTGACCTATACACAGTTGAGGCCAATAACAGTGTCTTGATGTCAGATGTGGATGTTCTCACATTCGGGTGCCTGGGTTGGCTCTCGCAGCCAGCTGGAGGGAGGTCCTGCCAGCCCAGGGCAGCCTCACCTGCAAGAGGGTCCTTCCCATGATGCACCAGGCGCACTAGACCCCTCTCCCCGACCGTACTGACCTGAGCTCTCCATGGGAGCGCGTGTGCGAGGAGGATGTGGTTGTCTCGGGCAGCAGAATGGAAAGTAAAGTGGTTTGGTTTCTTTCTGCACAGAGATGGTTCTGCAAAATAAGAGGCAGTGAGTGTAAGGGGTAGGAAGGTGCAGAAAGTGCACTTGGGGGGTGGAGGGGCTGCCAGGGACCTGGGCTTCCAGCACACGGCAGGGAAGCCCAGGTTTGTGTAAGAAACACATCTATGGTGCGTGCCATGTGGCAGGCGCTCCTCTAAGCACTTAAAAATGGCCAGCTCTTCAATGTTAATATTAACCTTATGTTGCAGATGCTATTTTCTCCCAAAGTACAAGAGGGAAAATGGGAGCACAGAGAGCTCAAATAGCTCCTCAAGGTCAAACAGCCAGTCAGTGACAGAATGAGCACTGGGCTTGGAGCGTCTGGCTTCAGAGCCCAGGCCCTCCCTCATGCGCCCAGGCTGCTCCCCTGGAGGGCAGGGACTTCCACAGAGAGAGAAGACAAAGAGACAATATTAGGAATGACAAATATGCATATATATTTGTGTCTTTTAAAAAATATTTTTATTGACTTCAGAGAGGAAGGGAGGGGGAGAAAGAAACATCAATGATCAGAGAGAATCGTTGATCAGCTGCCTCCTGCACGCCCTACACTGGGGATTGAGTCTGCAACCTGGGCATGTGCCTTGACCGAGAATTGAACCATGACCTCTTGGTTTATAGGTCGACGCTCAACCACTGAACCATGCTGGCCACACTAGACATATATATTTGTAGCAAAAAAAAAAAAAAGAAAGAAAGAAAGAAAGGGGAAAAAAAAGAAAAGAAAATCTGAATCCTCTATATCATACATAGTTTTCTAGGAAAATAAAAATGACTCAAAAGTCTCTAGGAGAGCTGGTAAATCTGCTTATATGAGTAACCACTGAGGAAACAGAGAAAGGTGTCAAGGAACCAGCTCCTAAAATTTGGTGTCTGGCTCAGAGGGTTCCTGTGATAAAATCTCTCAAGGCTGCAAAGTAAAGTCATTTTCTACGTTATTTAAACTGCCCCCAAACGCAGCGAAAGAAAGGTTCTCTGAGAAAAAGCCAGCTTATCCTGGACACCAAAGTCTCATAAAGACAGTTCTAAAAATAGACGAAGCCCTTCAAACCCAGCGGGACAGCTATTTCAAAAAGAAAAGCAATGGAAGCAACAAGTGTCGGCGAGGACGCGGGGTGATCAGAGCCCTGGGGCACTGGTGGCTGGAATTTAGAATGTGCAGCTGCTGTGGACAGCGGTCTGCAGCTCCTCAAAGAGTTGAACAGAGTCACCGTATGACCCAGCCCTTCCATTCCCGGGTAAACCCCCAAAAGAATGGAAAATGGGGACTCCAACCGGAACCTGCACACCAGCGTTCACAGCAGCATCATTCAAAAGGGCCCAAAGATGGGAACACTACAAATGCCCTTCAACAGATGAATGCATAAACAAAATGGGTGTATACATACACACAATGATTAACTATTCAGCCTTTAAAAAGAATGAAACTATGATTACATGCTACTATTTAAACCAACCTCGAAGATATCATGCCAATTGAAATAAGTCAAAATGACAAATATTATGTGATTGCACTTTCATGAGGCACCCAGAAAAGGTGAATTTATAGAGACAGAAAGTGTAACGGGGGTGTCTAAGGGTTTGGGGGAGGGAGGAATGGGGAGTTAGTGTGGAATGAGTTTCTTTTGGGGATGGTGAAAAAGTTCTAGAAATGGGTAGTGGTGTGGATTACACAACATCGGGTCTGTACTTAATGCCACTGAACTGTACACTTTAGAATAGTTCAAATGGTACATTTTATGGTATGTATATTTTACCACAGTGAAAAGTAGATTAGGCTCATTTATAAATATACTAGAGGCCCGTTGCACAAAGAGATTCGTGCAATAGGCCTTCCTTCCCCTGGCTGCCGGCACCAGTTTTCCTCTGGCACCCGGGACCCAGGCCTTCGCTCCGGCTGCAGTGGAGAAGCCAAGCCTCTTCAGTCTTCGCTCAGGCGGAGCCTTCAGTCTTCACTCGGTGCCTGCATATGCAAATTAACCGCCACCTTTTTGGGTTAATTTGCATACTCATCCTGATTGGCTGGTGGGCATAGCAGAGTGACACCAATTTCTCTATTTCTCTTTTATTAGTGTAGATATGTACACATTCTAACTAAATATCAACTAATTGAATTTAATGTATTAACATGACAATGGACTCATAATAACTTTAGCCTGTTGATATAACCATAGGAATGAATACTAAAATGTGATATAACTTTGGCAAAGATTAGAAAAGACAGTCACAACAACTGCTGGTGAAGATACCCAGCTGGTGAGAAGGAAATTGGTATCGCTTTTCTGGAGGGTAGGTGGGCAATGAGTATCAGATTTCAAAATGTGCTTACTTTTTGTCCAAGAAATTCCATTTTTAGAAATGTATACTAAGGAACTTATCGGACAAGGGAATCAGGAGTGTGTGCAGCAATGTGCATGAAAACATTGTTTATGGTGAGTGAGAACCAGAAGAAACTTAAAGGCCCAACTAGAGGATATCGACTAAGCAAATTAGGATAACCTGTGCCCTGGAATACTGCCTGGGCATAAAACTGAGTATGTACGTCTATATTTATTGCATTGAAAAGATTTGTAAGTGTTCATTTTATTTTTTATTTTTTTATTTTTTAAATATATTTTATTGATTTTTTACAGAGCGGAAGGGAGAGGGATAGAGAGTTAGAAACATCGATGAGAGAGAAACATCGATCAGCTGCCTCCTGCACACTCCCTACTGGGGATGTGCCCGCAACCAAGGTACATGCCCTTGACCGGAATCGAACCCAGGACCCTTGAGTCCGCAGGCCGAGGCTCTCTCCACTGAGCCAAACCGGTTAGGGCTGTAAGTGTTCATTTTAAATAGCAGGTAAAGAAACAATGGACACATTTCGAACATATCAGTTTTTGAAAGTATATTTCTAAATTTGCACATATGCATTCAAAAAGTCAGGAAAAGCTCAACATCAAAATGTGACGTCAGAGGTTCTAGATCTGGTGAAGATGGAGTAAGAACATTCCCCTGTGGTGTCCCCACTGAGTGAGCTGAAAGCTCTGGACACTGTGTGAACAGCTCCCTGAGGACTCTGCAATGCTAATGCAGCAAGCCCAGCAGTGAGCTCTCTGCTCTCTCCTCCCGTTATACCTTGGCCTGGACACAAAGGCAGCCTGAACCTCAGAGGTGTACGCCGAGGGCAGACGGAAAGATCTAGATGAAAAGCTTTCTCTTTCTGGCCTGACAAACAGAAAAGGGTCCCCTAAGGATTGGAGAAATGGGGGGATTCCTTCTTTCTTTTTGCCTTTCCTCCTGCTATCGCTCCCAGGAGTTCTGCCCAGCAGCAGCCGCGGCAGTGATGGCTGTGGAGGCCACGCAGGTCCCTACGTTATGGACTAGCCCAGTGGTCGGCAAACGCATTCGTCAACAGAGCCAAATGTCAACAGTACAAAGATTGAAATTTCTTTTGAGAGCCAATTTTTTTAAACTTAAACTATATAGGTAGGCACATTGTTATTAACTTAATTAGGGTCCTCCAAAGGCTTAGGAAGAGCCACACTCAAGGGGCCACCAAAGAGCCGCATGTGGCTCGCGAGCCGCAGTTTGCTGACCACAAGACTAGAGGAAACGTGTCCCAAGGGCCCTGGGAGAATCCTTATTGCTTTCCCCCTCTACCTGTGGAACAAAACACAGCAAAATAATAATGAAATGGTTCACCTAAATACCAATAATTACATTAAACGTCTAAACACCAATGGAAAGACAGAGATTGTCAACATCAATTAAAAGCTAAGACCTGAGCCAACTCTATGCTGTTTACAATAAATTCACTTTGAAATGTTATAGGTAAGTTCAGATCAAAAGAACAGAAAACATATGTTGGCAAACACGAGTCAAAAGAAAGCTGAAATGGTTACAGATGCAAATGAGACAAAGTAGATTCCAGAGCAAGGAAAACTACCAGGAATAAGCAGGGACATCACATAATGATGAAAGGGTCATTAATGAAGACGATATAACAATCCTAAGTAGGTATGCACCTACCGACAGGGCTTCAAAATCCGTGATGGTAAAACTAGTCAAACTGAAGGCTGATTTTCACAGTATTCTCTTCATAATTGATAGAATAAGCAGGTAGAAAATCAGCGTGGACATCGACCATCAAGCAAACTTTAACAAATTTAAAATAATTGAGATTATGCAAAATAGGCTTGCTGATTACAATGAAATTAAACTTGAAATCAGTAACATAAAGGTAACGAGAAAACCTCCAAATACTTGGATATTGAACAATACATATTAAAATAACCTGCGGGCCCAGAAAATGAAAGAGGAGGAAACACTTCGCACCTCACTGGATGAGCCCAGCACTGTCCTGATACGCAAACCAGACAGAAATGGGACCCAAAAAAGACCAATATCCCTTACGGACACACGTGAAAAAATGCTCATCAAAATAGAAAAAGAATAATGCGTAACAACCTGAAGGAGTTTATCCCAGGGATGCAAGGCCGGCTCAATATGCAGATGTCAATCTATATAGTCCACCACACTAGAGTCTAAAAGAGAACACCCGTGTGATCCTATCAGCTGACGCAGTAAAGGCATTGGACAATTTTTAACATTCTTTCATGACTTTAAACACTTGGCCAATTAGGAATATAAGGGAACTTTTTGGACAGCTACAGCTCACATTAATAGGCAAAGACTGACTGCTTCCCCTCAACCATTAGGAAGAGGCCACCCCCAGTCAGCGATTCAGCACAATATTCGAAGCCGTGGCGGGTGAAAGAACAGATGTCAGCATACAGCAGTAGTCATATTTATATTTTCTAAAAGCAAAAAACTGAAAATCAAGATTTAAAAAACAACACCACTTAAAATAGCTCCAAAGGAAAAGAAAGAAATACTTAGGTTTAAATTAAGAATTGACATCTTAACTATCCTGGTTTTTCCAAATCATGAGCGTGTCTCCATTTACTTAGGTCCCCTTAATTTATCTCATTAGAATTTTATACATCAGCGAATTTGTTTATAGACTTAATGCAATTCCAATAAAAATACCAGCAGTATTATTTTCGTAGATACAGATAAGCAAATTCTAGCATTTGTAAAGAACTGGAATAGCCGAACAATTTTGGAAAAAACCCACAAAATCATTTGAGGATTCCCTCCCCCTCCCCCATTTTCAGAATTGCTATAACGTTTTTAGTGAAAACCTGGACCCAGACCAAGACACAGGTCAATGGAACAGAGCAGAGTGTCCCAAAATAGACACATGTAGATATGGCCAATTGATTTTTTACAAAGTTGCAAAGGCAATACAGTGGAGAAAGAATCATCTTTTCAACAAATGGTATGGAACAACTCATCATCGATATACCAAAAGAGAAAGATAAAAATATCTCAACCTCAAACCCACACTTGAAACCAAAATGAACTCTGAATGTATCAGAGATATGATTGTTAAAATGTAAATCAAACAAAATAAACAAACAGCCAAACAAAACCAATGTAAAACCATAAACTCAAAGAAGAAAACACAGGGAAACATCCTTGTGACCCTGGGTGAGGG
>NW_006289395.1:1557307-1558157 GCF_000327345.1 Myotis davidii
GTTCTCAGATAATACCAAAAGCATGACCCAGAGAAGGAAATTTGATAAATTGGACTTAACCAAAATTAAGAACTTGGGCTCTGTGAAATACAACTTTAAGAAAATGAAAAGACAAAGTACAGACTTGGAAAATATATTTTCAAATCACCTAGCTGACAAAGAACTTGTATCTATGTAAAAATGTATACATAGATATAGATATATACACATATATATTTAATAACAAGAAATATATATGAATTTAATAATAAAAAAGCAAATAATACCCCCAATGGCAAAATATTTAAACAGCTCATCAAAAAATATGTGGATGGCAAAACAAGAAAAACTGCATGTTAATTGCCATTAGGGAGAAGCAGATTAAAGCCATGAGATGCCACCACATACCTATTAGAATGGCTAAGATTGGAAAGTGGACAATACAAAGTGTGGGGAGGATGTGGAGGAACTGGGGCTCCCACACACTACTGGTGGAAATGCAACATGGCACAGCCATTCTGGGGAGCAGTTTGGCAATTTCTCTTGAAGTTAAACAGCATTTACTAGGTGCCCTAGTTTACTAGCTGCTCTGGTCATAGTTGTCCCTCACTGGAAACAACCCCGTGTCTTCAACGGGGAGTGGGTAAGCAGACTATGACGCACCCACGCAGTGGAAAAGTAGCGATAACAAGAGGTGAACTAGAAACATCCAACAGACTGTCAAACCTCAGAGCGAAGGCAGGGGTGGGTGGAGGGGGGAAGAGATCAGCCAGTGAACTCATATGCGTATATGCATAACCCGTAGACACACACAATAGGGTGGTGAAGCTTGGGGGCGGGGGAGGAGAGGGCAATAGGGGGGAAAAGGGAC
>NW_006289395.1:1558187-1561865 GCF_000327345.1 Myotis davidii
AGCTAAGTTATATAAAAATTTAAAAAAAGAAAATTCACCCCTCCCTTGCCCCCAATATAATAATAAAAGCTTCTATATCTTGGCTATCTATAATAATAAAAGCATAATATGCAAATTAGACCAGACATCCTTCCAGAAGAAGCCGGGGCTGTGAGGGAAGCGGACAAGGCCAGAGCCAGAGGGAAGCTGGTGCCGGCAGCCGGGGGAAGGAAGGCCTACTCGTGCACGAATTTCGTGCATCGGGCCTCTGGTTTACAAAATAAAAAAGTACAGGATTTTTATTTTTTAAAAAAATATCTTCATTGCTTTCAGAGAGGAAGGGAGAGGGAGAGAGAGATATAGAACATCAATGATGAGAGAGAATCATTGATTGGCTGCCTCCCGCACGACCCCTACTGGGGACCGAGCCCAAAACCTGGGCACGTGCCCTTGACTGGAATCGAACCAGAGACCCTGCAGTCCGCAGGCTGACGCTCTGTCCACTGAGCCAAACTGGCCAGGGTAGTAAAGTATTTTTTAAAAAGAGAAGCCCACATCTTACTTTGCAAATGGCATCACATGCTTATATGCTCAAATGGTTTTTACCAGATTCTAGAATTTACAACAAAAAAGGACTGCTCTTTCAATGGTGCTCTTGCAGCTTTATAAAACCAAACCATTCACACACAGGACACCAGTGGGCAGACATCAGTAGGGCCCATCACTCGCCTCTCTGAGCTGCAGCCTCCGCCTTTGCCTGTGAGCCGGACACCCGCCAGCACCAGAGCGAGGGGCAGACTATTTCAGGACAGCGTTGTGATTAAGGGCTTGGCGTGGAGATCAGGGACCCACATCCCTGCTGAAAAGAGGGACGCGCACTCATGACGGTTCTGTCGCTAAAGATGCTGTGGCACGTTTTCGTGGTAAGAACAGGCATCACAACTGAATGAACTATGACAATTCAAACATGAAAATTCAACTGTGAATGAAAGACTGTGGTTGGCCTTGGGGGTTCCCAGTCCAGGGAGAGGAGCTGGGGAAAGGCTGTGTGGTGTGGTTGGAGCCAGCACATGGGGACAGGCAGTGGGGACAGCACAGATCGGGGTCCTGGTCCCAAGTCTAGTGGTGGACCCAGTGGCCCGGAAGTCCGTTCCCAGTCACCCCACTAGCTGTGTGGTTGTGAAGAAAGATCGTGATAACCTCTGCTCCCCCCTCTCTACCTCCAGGGGTCCAGGCCACCGGCATCTCTTGCTCAGTTAACAGCAGCCTCCCCACTGCGTCTCCCAGCTGCCACCTCCCCCTGCAATCCAGCCCTGATTAAAGCCCTCCCGTGGTTCTCTTAGATCTTACAGTGAACGCCACACTCATCCTGCCTACATCTTGCCTCACCAGCACACCTCTCCAGCCTCATCCCCTCCCCTCCCCCTCTGGCTCATCAAGGTCTCACCTCATGGCTTATTTATTTATTTTAATACGAAAGCATCTGTGGTTTCTCTTCTTTTTAAAAAAAATATATATATTATTGATTTTTTTACAGAGAGGAAGGGAGGAGGATAGAGAGTTAGAAACATCGATGAGAGAGAAACATCGATCAGCTGCCTCCTGCACACTCCCCACTGGGGATGTGCCTGCAACCAAGGTACATGCCCTTGACTGGAATCAAACCTTCAGTCCGCAGGCCGACCCTCTATTCACTGAGCCAAACCTGTCAGGGCTCATGGCTTATTTTTAATGTCACTTTTCAGAGAGGACTTTCCGGACCGGCCTATCTAAAGCGGCCCTCCCAGTCATGCTCTAGCGCACGTTGAATTTTACTCATAGAGTTTCTCAGTAGCAATGTCCCCGTGCTTTAGCGTCTTGGCTGCCCATTAGAACGCGAGCTCCCCAAACACTGGGTCCTGGCGTGTCTTCTTCATGCAGCGTGTCCGCACCGAGGGCACTGTTGGCGCCCAGTAGACAATAAATACACAATCAGAGAAACGTGATGGATGAATGAAGATGAAGTGTCTTGCCAAAGTCACATGGCCAATGCATGAGGACACCCGGGCTAAAGCCCACCCTGGAGTGTGCCATCACGGCCACCTCCCCGGCCTTCCTCCCAGCCCCCTCCCCCCCAACCTCTCTGGTCACCCTCTGCTCCAGGAAAATAAAGTGAACACAGACGAACTTCTGCCTGGATAGAATCAGCTAATCATGGACATCAAGCAGCCTCTACGGAAAACAAGTCACACACATACAGATTGAAAGAGGAGTGTCCTCTTACTGTGCTAATGTGGGGGTGTCTGGGCTGATTTTTCATTGAAAGTGAAATTTTAAGAAGCTTAAACACTCTCCTTAGTCACTCTTCTATTCATTCCGCCGCTCACTCATGCATTCGTCAAACCTTTACCCAGTGTTTACATATATCTGTGCAGCTGCTGCGGATACTTAGTCCAGCCCCCCTGTCCACTGCAGGGCACCTCTGTCTATTTCCTGTCCTTTGGGGCTGCTGTCCACACCAGTGGAGGGGGTGGTGGGGTGACACCCTCAGGGGACAAGCTTGCAAGGAGACAGGAAATGGCAACAAGCAGAACCCAGGTCATTCTCAAAATGCATCTCTCATTTGTCTTCACTCCAGGATGACACGGGTTTCTCGGGGAGTAAAGCTGCCCGTTTAAGCACCCAGGCCGCCCCGTCTGTGAATCGCAGAGGAGCTGACTGCACGTGCCACGTCGAAACCCAAGGACGATCTCAGAGCTGCTGGCAGGTGAAGGGACCTCCATCCTGCGCTGTGTGGCTCCGACTTTCTGCTTCTTGGGGGAGACTCTGTCCCAGCTGCTCCTTGCACCTCACTAGGATGGGGGCTGCTGTCCAGGCCACTGGCCTCTTGGTAATTTACCCAGCCAGGGGGCGGGATTTTGTCACTTATCTGTCCAAAGAGGCGCTTGCTGTAACTTGTCTGCTTAGAGGGGGAAGGGATGCTTCTTTCTAATGTGCACACAGGCCCTGGGTGCTGGCCGCAGCCCTGCCTGCGCCTCTGTTTCCCCTCCAGCAGCCAATGTGCATGCAGGAGGCTGGGAAGCCAGAGGAGCCCCCGGGCTTGTCTTGTATGAAACAAAGCCTGAGAAACTGCTCTCTGCAAAGAGCATGACACTTCCACCCACAGACTTGGAACATGTATTCGGGCTGCTCAGAGGCCCTGGGGGTGGCTTCCTAGCGCCGGACAGAGCTTTGAGGGTCAGAGGTTGCCGAGGAAATGAAAGAGCATCTAGGGGACGCCATCCATGTGGCAGACATTGTGCGGGGCGGAGAGCACAGAGATCAAGAAATGACAGGGGATGGGGTTTCTTTTTGGATGATGAAAATGTTCTAAAACTTATTGTAGTGATAATTGCACATATCTGTGAACACACTAAAAACCACCGAATTATACCTTGAAAAGAAAAGAAAAGAAATGAAATGAAATGACAGGGCCCTTGCCCTTAGGAGCCGGAGGTTTTTAAAAGGGTGATCAGGAGTTCTCATTGAAGAGGTGGCATCTGAGTAGAAACCTGTAGAAGGAAGAGAGCAAGCTGGGTGACGGCTGCAGGAATCATGCCCCAGGTGAAGGGAGGAGCCAGCCAGGCGCTAAGGAGGGTGCTGGCAGACAGCTCTCCATGGCTTATGCAGGCCTGTGAGCTTTCGTTTCAGGTCACGTCTTCAAGTAAGTTTGTGTCATGA
>NW_006289395.1:1562109-1566452 GCF_000327345.1 Myotis davidii
ATGCAGATGCATGTGTTTTCTCAAGGATACTTACCCTGCTGATAGTATCTAATAGTTAATTTTAATTCAAGCTGCTGTTACAATAAAAGCCTGAGGAGGCAGGCGAATGGGGCTGTTTGGTTCCTCAAACCAAGCAGTCCCTTAGCTTTCTCTTTCATAGAAACTAGTGTCAGAGTAATCATTCATCTGTAGCTCAGGGTCTGCTGGTCAGCCCCAGCAGATGGTTTCCCACATGAGGACCGAGGAACTGAACAAGACTCGAGGGAAACCTCGAAAATAAAGAGGAAGAAAAGGAAAGTAACTGCTCAGTAAGTCATTGGAGCCCACTGGGGATTTCCAAGTTCGAGAGGATTGTTTCTCAGCTAAGCTTTCAGAATGGGACAACAGTTATCCACAGAACAGCAGCAACATATCGCAGTGCTGAAGCAGTTAGTAAAAGCAGGTGGTGCCTCTGTTACAGTTTTAAAAGGGTGATCAGGAGTTCTCATTGAAGAGGTGGCATCTGAGTAGAAACCTGTAGAAAGAAGAGAGCAAGCTAGGTGACAGCTGCAGGAATCATGCCCCAGGTGAAGGGAGGAGCCAGCCAGGCGCTAAGGAGGGTGCTGGCAGACAGCTCTCCATGGCTTATGCAGGCCTGTGAGCTTTCATTTCAGGTCACATCTTCAAGTAAGTTTGTGTCATGAATAGCTTTGGAAAAGAGAGAGTGTGTCTCCCCAGGGCAGAGCGCCATTCAGTATAACAGAGACAGTGTCTCCTTCCAGGGCAAAGATCTGCTGGCAGCTCATTGTGAAACCTGGGCTTCCTGAGCTCAGGTTCCTTGGTTGGGACAGCATTCACTGGCTCCACTCCATGCTGTCCCCAGGGGCTTGGCAGGCCAGGGGAACCGAAGGACATGACACGCATGCTCTGATTGTGCTGTGAGTAATAAAGTCCTTCGTCTCTGACCCTGGAGTCGCGTGTTTTCTGCCAAAGTCCTTAACACTGTGGGACGTGAACTTGTTAGTTGTGGGGAAGCACGGCACCTGGTTGGAAAGTCTGTAAGGAGGAATCTCCAAAAGGTCGGGGGGGCTTTGACGGGGGCCTTGCCAAAGGCGGCAGCCCCTGCCTTGACTTTTCCAAACAAGTCTGAACCCCCGGGCGTTCTATTGGAATCTTTATGTCTAGTCTCTAGACATGTCCTTGCTTAAAGGACACTGCAGACGCATGTGTCTTCTCAAAGATGCTTACCCTACTGATAATGTCTAATAGTTAATTTTAATTCAAGCTGCTGTTACAATAAAAGCCTGAGGAGGCAGGTGAATGGGGCTGTTTGGTTCCTCAAACCAAGCAGTCCCTTAGCTTTCTCTTTCACAGAAACTAGTGTCAGAGTAATCATTCATCTGTAGCTCAGGGTCTGCTGGTCAGCCCCAGCAGATGGTTTCCCACATGAGGACCGAGGAACTGAACAAGACTCGAGGGAAACCTCGAAAATAAAGAGGAAGAAAAGGAAAGTAACTGCTCAGTAAGTCATTGGAGCCCACTGGGGATTTCCAAGTTCGAGAGGATTGTTTCTCAGCTAAGCTTTCAGAATGGGACAACACTTATCCACAGAACAGGAGCAACATATCACAGTGCTGAAGCAGTTAGTAAAAGCGGGTGGTGCCTCTGTTACAGGAGAACAACTAAAATGCCTCTTACAGTTATAACTTATAATCCTTGGCTCCCTGATGCTGGAATGCTAGACCTTAATCTCTGGGAACAAGCGGGCAGGAATTTAAAGAGAAATCAGGCCCAGGGAAAATGAGTGCCCTTATCATCAGTAACTATGTGGTCATGTTATCTCTGTTATGCTTCTTAAGAATGTAAGTATATTTTCCATTGGAAAAATAAACTTATTTCTAAAAGTACAGGGAAAAAAAGGTTTTTCCTGTATTTGCCTAGGAATCAAAGGTTTTATATGTATACTAGAGGCCCGGTGCACGAAATTTGTGCCCTAGGGGGTGGGGGTCCCTCAGCCAGGATTGAGAGAGGGCACAGGCCAGGCCGAGAGACCCCACCGTGCACCGTCTGGGGCCAGGGAAGAACGCAGGAGGTTGGCCAGCCAGGGAGGGCTCGCGGGAGGGCTCTGGGCATGTCCAGCCTGTCCCGCTCAGTCCCAATCGGTTGGACCTCAGCAGCAAGCTAACCGACTGGTCGGAGCGTCTGCCCCCTGGTCTGTGGGCAGGCAGTCCCTTAGCCCTCTCTTTCACAGAAATGTGTGTCAGAGTAATCATTCATCCATCACCCATGGTCTGCTGGTTAGCCCCATGTGAGGAGGAACACAACTAGACACAGTGGTGCAAACCTCGAAAGCAAAAGTAACTGCATAGTAAGTTATTGGAGCCTGCTGGGGATTTCCAAGTTTGAGGGGATGGTTTCTCAGCTAAGGTTTCATGTCTCTGTTGACTGTTGTTTTATGTCTCTTTGTTGTTTAGTTTTTAGTGAGAGTTCTTGTCTGTCTGTCTATAATGTAAGGATTATACTGAGAAAGAAAAATATGGGAAATAATCATTTAAACTCCCCAAGTATTTATCCTAGAGGCACGGAGCTAGAGAAGTACCCTTGAACAGGCTGCAGAAGCAGCAGCAGCAGGTGGGGAGGGCACTCTTCTTGTAAAAGAAAAAAAATTGTACTTTTACACTAAAGCCATTAGAGGCCCAGGAGTTGCTGTAGTCCTAGGAACAAACCCCAGGACCTTCTATATCCCAACATACACACTCACCTTTTCTCCAGCCTCCTAAAAGCTGTCAAAGTTATGTTATCTCTGTTATGTTTCTTAAGAATGTAAGTATATTTTCCATTGAAAAAATAAGCCTATTTCTGAAAGTGAGGAAAGAAAAAAGGCTTTACCTGTATTTGCCTAAGAAGTAAAGGTTTTATATATAAATTATTAAAATGATTATGTTAATCAGGAACTTGATTACTTTAAATGAATAAATTACTTAGCACTATTTAATAATCTATATATATATAAACCTAAGCAACTGTTACGGCTGGACGACCAGATGACTGGAAGACCAGCCAGTAGCTATGACACACCCTGACCACCAAGGGGCAGATGCTCAATGCAGGAGCTTCCCCCTGGTGGTCAGTGCGCTCCCACAGCCAACCTCCTGTAGTCTTCCCCTCCCCACCCCCGCTGGCCCTGATCAGCTGGGAGGGACCCCACCCGTGTATGAATTTGTGCACCAGGCCTCTAGTAATAATAATAATGTACAATCTTTTAGTCTAATGTATTTGACAATCCTTCCAGGGTTTAAATTTTAAGAAACTTTTCCTTGACCTAGAATTAGCTGTAGGTCATTCCAATAGGCTCTGGAATGCCTCAAATGTTTGTTTTCTCTCTCACAAAGGAAAGTTTCCTGCCCAAAGTACATGGGAAGTTTTGTCAAATAATAGTAACTATGTTATGCTTTCATTTATAGCTCTAATTGTTATTGTGGAATATTGTGTTTTACAGAAAGGACAAGATTCCATGACATTCCATTACTCCATAAAGTATCTGGATTTCTAGAAGTCCTAACAGGAAAAATCAGGAGAAACAAACATGTTATTATGGGGCTAAATGCATAGAAAATAATTATATAGCTTTTATAACTTTTGTTAAAAGTATTACTAATTCTTAAAATTTTTGTTTTTCAGATATAAGGAAGCATTTTTAAAGCAATTTATAAAGCAAATTATATATTTCTCTTTCTACTTGTCCCTCCAGAATTCTTAATAAGTAGCAATACATTTCTTTACATAGATTCAATAAGAACTGTTTCCAGTTATAGCCATGGTAACCAAGATAAGAACTGACAATGGGCCTGCTTATAGCAGCCATGCCTTTGCTGCCTTTTATAGGACGTGGTCCATCCAGCATTCCACGCGAATCCCTTACAATCCACAGGGGCAGGCCGTTGTCGAGCACACCCATCTGACATTAAAGAGCATACTAGTAAAACAAAAAAGGGGGGATATAGGACTCAAGGACCCAGTGAATTATTAACATGGGGGAGAGGAGATGGGTGTGTTTCACCCCCACAGGGCCGCTGTGGATTCCAGCTCATCGGATTAAACCCTATCATGGCATGACACGGGGACTGCCAGAACTCCTCCAGCCACAATGGTATGACTTTCACTGATAATCTTACTGACAATAGCCTGGCTTACACCACTCACCCCTATGTCTTTGTTATGGGCCCCAATCTACTAATAAACCGTAGCTCATCTTTTCTAGTACAGGTTGGAGAAGAAAGTTATTTTTCATCCTGTATTACCACCCAGAATATTACCTCACTGAACATCAGCACTCTTATGGTACTTAGGAGACAAGCAGAAAT
>NW_006289395.1:1566892-1572383 GCF_000327345.1 Myotis davidii
CTTTCTTGCTATCAATGAACATGAAAACCAGACTGCTGCTTGGAAACGGTAAAGCAGCATTTGGAGTGGCTAGACCCCACCACATGGTTTCCTTGAATTAATTAGTACCTGATTGGACTAATCATTGCTGTCATTGTAATTCCCTTTGTTTTTCTTATAGTCTACAAAATCAGAAATCAAGCAGTAAACGTGCTTTGCGGACCCCGATATTCCAAAGCAGAAAGTTCACTGCATCCCTCTGTCTTCTGCAGCCCGCAAAACAAAAAGGGGGAGATTTGGGGAAGCATGGGACTTGGTTGGAAAGTTTGTAAGGAGGATCTCTGAAAGGTCAGGGGCCTCTAGGGGGACCTTGCTGAAGGTGGCAGCCCCTGCCTTGACTTTTCCAAACAAGCCTGAGTGCCCGGGTGTTTTACTGGAATATTTATGTTTAGTCTTTAGACGGTCTTGCTTAAAGGACATTGCAGAAGCATGTGTCTTCTCCAGGCTGCTTACCCTCCTGATAATATCTAACAGTTAATTTTCATTCAAGCTGCTGTTACAATAAAAGCCTGAGGAGGCAGGTGAAGGGGGCTGTTTGGTTTCTCAAACCAAGCAGTCCCTTAGCCTTCTCTTTCACAGAAACTAGTGTCAGAGTAATCATTCATCTGTAGCGCAGGGTCTGCCGGTCAGCCCCTGCAGTTAATTATAAGTAGAGTAAAACCTTAGACCCCTCATTGTTCTTGACAGAGGGACCAGACCAGAGACAAAGAGAATGGGTGAATAAATAAGTGAATGAAGGAATTGGAATTTCAAGAGCCTATCTCTTTAAATACAGCACATCCACAGTGAGCAGTCCTGGGGCAGACCACACTGGTCACTGCCTTAGGGAAAAGCAGGCCCCAGGACTGCCCACAGAACCATAGAGGTGCTCGTTGGGAGGCAGCAAGAAGTGGCCGATGGGAGTGCGTTCACAGCTGCCACTGTCCGTAGTTGATGCAAGTACCCTGGGAAGGCTTCCGGAGAGGAAGAACTGGAGTAAGCTGGACTTAGGGGAGGATGTGAAGAGGACTGGGTCAGGGTTTCACAGTAAAGACCCCAGGTTCTGACCATCCCTGCCCACCCCAGCACCTCAAGCTCTTACTGCTGGCTCCTAGAGCAGGCTGTTCAGACAGAAGAACCACCCCCCGAATCGCCCTGTGGCTACCCCTTCCGGACTGAAACCTGGGAAAAAAGATGTGGATTTCCCAGGATTGCACCTCTGCCTCCCTCATGCCCTCTGCCCACAGCCTGGCACAGAGAGAAGGGACG
Source organism: Myotis davidii (assembly GCF_000327345.1). Taxonomy (NCBI): domain Eukaryota; kingdom Metazoa; phylum Chordata; class Mammalia; order Chiroptera; family Vespertilionidae; genus Myotis; species Myotis davidii. The sequence continues at coordinate 1,568,180 of NW_006289395.1, forward strand.
TCCTAAGCCTGCACCTCCCTGCTCTCCAGGAATCCACTTTCCCTCCTCCCACCACTGCTGCCTCACGCCCAGGGCGTCAGGGGCAGGTACTCTTTCCATTGAGACAGTCAAGCTGGCCAGACAACACACCTGGTTGTCTGGTTTAGAGCATGTGGTAGCAGACTCACAGCAGCGGGAGGGAGTAGGAATGAGGGTTCCCTCACCCCTCACCCCTTATTCCTCACCCCGTGAGGCTTTCCAGATCCTGCGGGGTCGGGGAGGGGACGGCCCGCTCCCCTGTGGCTGCTCCCTGTGGATGGGGCGGCCCATTTCCTCCTCTATGTCTGCCAAGAACCCGGAAGGAAACACCTGGCTGTTGGAAGGCCATTCTGAGGGTGAGGGGAGAGCATTGTTCCCGGGGGCAGGGAGCTGCACGCAGGCCGGGAAGCTTTGGGGCAGGACGAGATGGCGCTGGCTGCAGCGTGGCCTTCCCACCCACTGCCAGTCCGGGAGACAATCTCTCCGAGGTAACAGAGGGGCGCGCAGGCCCTGGCGAGCGGCTGTGCGGGTAGCGTGGGTGCTGAGCTGCCTGGGTTCAGCCCTCTCTATTGCTATGGCAACTTGGACTAGTAGCTTAAAACCTTTGCCCCTCAGTTTCCCTAACTTTAAAGGAGACCTAATGGCCTGGCCAGTGTTGCTCAGTGGTTGAGCACCGACCTATGAACCAGGAGGTCACAGCTTGATTCCTGGTCAGGGCACATGCTCGGGTTGTGGGCTTGATCCCCAGTGTGGGGTGTGCAGGAGGCAGCCAATCAATGATTCCCTCTCATCATTGATGTTTCTGTCTCTCCCTCTCCCTTCCTCTCTGAAATCAATAAAAATATATATTTAAAAAGGAGACTTAATAATAACACCTGCTCACAGGATTACTGCGAAGGCTAAATGAGATCATATTCACAATCCACTTAAAACCAAATAAAGAAACAGGACAGGCCAGACCTGTAAGTCCTCCGTAAACTCTACACTTTGGTGTCCAAATTGAACCTCCAGCCGTTCTTTCCTTTAACGCCACCTCTCACAGCCACTCTCCTGCTCCATGGGTTTGCACACGCGCCTCGTGTTTGCACACAAACCATCTGCCTCATTCAAGGCTCAGGTGCACCTCCCGCCAAGCCCTTCCTGATCCCACACCCAGCACCAACCTCCGCCTTCACACCTCTCCCGCCCACGGCTCTGGCGCGTTTGCCCTTCTCTGTTAGTCATTCGTAGCCAGGCCTCAACCCCCACACCAGCCGGCCAGCTTCCCAAGGATGGAGACCGGCCTTGGCTGGACTCACGCTGGCTGCACGTGTAGAAGATGCTCGATCCACGTGTGTGGAGAGAGAGGCCAGACTGGCCTCTCTGGCTCCAGGTTCCCCGGGAGAGGGGTGGGCAGAGGCCGCCCCAGAAGGGGTGCAGAGGGACCCAGAAGGCTCGTTCTGAGCTGCTTATCACCCTGTAATCTTTGGTAAGTTGCTTATCTCTCTAAGCTTTAGTCTCCCGGTCTATGAAATGGGCGTTAGAACACGTATCCAGCCTACTGCCTCTCATTGCTCACGAGAATCCAGCGGGATGGGGACTGGACTCTACAGCACGGACGGGGCTGTAGTCTTACGATTATTATACATTAATCTTATGATTATTGGCATTTGCAAGATTCGGAGAAGAAAGGAGAGGTCTTCTCACACCGGCCCGTGTCCTTTCTTCTTGTGAAAATGGGCTGAGCAATCTTAACTTGGCTGCGTGGTCCTAGTAGCCGCCAGATCTGGGTAACCCTTCTCAGAGAGGCTGGGCCTGAGTTCCTCAGAGCCAGGCCTGCCTCAGCCCTTCCCTGGACCCCCCTCCAGCATCCCTCCTCCAGGCACCCCATCTGCTCTGCTCCCATCTGCCTCTCCCGCTCCCCCCCTTGCAGACCCCGCCCCGGCCAGCACCCACCTCGGCTCAGGTGCTGCAGCTCAGTCCCCCAAGTCCTTCAGCGGATGAGCTCCCCACAGTCCTGCCCGGGAGGCTGCCAGCCCCAGAGAAGCCGATGCCCTGGAGGAGCCAGCTGGTGTTTCAGCCTCAGCTGCAGCCTCCAGGTCTGCAGAGAAAAGCCGAGGGTTGAACAGGCCGGCTCTGTCCCCTCCTCTTCCTTCCCCTTCCCCTCAGGCCTCAGAGCTCCTCCCAGGGCGCATCCTGCTGCGAGGTTGCTCTGTGGTCAGCCATGGTCACGGAGGTTCTTTATTCTGATCAGGCAGGAGGTCGGCACCTCTGTCTCCTCCCAGAAGTCCTGCTGCTGACTGGGCAGTGACGTGGGAACCCTGACTTCGCTCCCCAACTCCAGACCCACAGAGCACCCTGCCTCCGGACACTCAGCCAGAGACCTCAGGCACCTCCAAAGTGTGAATGAACCTAGCTCATCACTTCCCCTCCAAACGCACTGCTCTGCTCCTCACCTTAGAAGCAGAAACCCGAGACTCATTCCTAACACCTCTGGCTCCCTCACCTCGAACATCTAAGCAGCACCAAGTCCTGTCAATGCCTCACGAACTCACCGCTTTTTCCCACCATCACTGCTTCATCAGGCACCAGCATCTTTTGCCGGGACTGACGGGCAGACCTGGAATGACGGATGAATGATGACTTTGACACACGTGTCTGTGAGAGAGGGGGCTATGGCCGCCAAGTCGCCCTGTTCGCTTGCCTCCTTTGGCTTTTATCGTCACAATAGCTTGACCTCAAATTAACCTCTAGATACAATCAGCAGGGCAAGTACCCTTGAGAAAGCACACACTTCTACAAGGTCAGGTCTTTAAAGACTAAACATAGAGGTTCTAGCAAAACACCCCGGGGGATCGGACTTGTTTGGAAAAGTCAAGGCAGGGGCCGCCGCCTTCGGCCAGGTCCCTCAGAGGCCCCGACCTTTCAGAGAATCCTCCTCACAGACCTTCCAGCCCAGTCCCCTGCTTCCCCACAGTGTGTCTCCTCCATTCTGGCAACAGCCTGATGTCCCCCTGGAATGCTGCCTCCACCTCGCAGCCGGAGGTCTCCTTCTGACAGCTTAACACATGCTGATCATCTGACCCCTTCAGTGGCTCCCTGTTGCCTTCAAGAGACCAGCCAAGCTCCTGGCGCGACTTGTAAAGACCTTCTCGATCTGGTCCTTCTTCCATCCCCAACCTCGGGCTCTACCCCATCACCTTGTCTCCTCCCAGCTCCTCGGTGACCCGGGCTGTGCCTGTGTGCGCGTTCTCTTCCCAGCCCTCCTCCCGGCTCCCTTTAAGTCATCCTTCGTTCAGCAGAGCACAGCCAAAAAGAAGACGTAGGAGCGGCAGGAGGAAGAGTGGGGGGCCAGGAAGCTGGGGAGAGAGCGTCAAGGAGATGACGGTGAACACGGTCAAGGACGGCAAAGAGGACACGGATGAGGGTGACAGGTACTTGCCGGCCTTGGCGATGAGGGGAGGGCCGGGCTGGGGAGCAGCTGGCCTCCACGGTGACACGTCTGCTAGCTGGTCACGTTCGTTCTTTTTCTCACATTTTGAAGCCAAGCAACCTTTCGGGGAATCGCCAACACATTTCCAGACGTTGGTAAAGCTCGCAGATTTCTATGCTCTCATCGGTTTGGCCTACTGGGTAAATGGAGAGTGACAGATTGCTGGCGGCGTTGTCTGAATGTCTAGATGCAGCTCTGCCTGACCCTGAAGGCTAGGTCCACTCTTCAATTGTTCAACTGTGTGATCCAAGACATACGCCCTCCCCCCGACCCCCGCCTTTTTTTTTTTTATTAGGCCTCTTTGAGCTGGGGTTCTGTCACTTGCAACCAAAGGAGAAGTCACTTTTTCTGCAAAGGCTTGCTTGCGTTTTGTTGCATCCCCTCATTTCCTAGAAGAGGACATTTGAAAAGAGAGAGAGAGAGAGAGTCCAGCCCCAGCCAGTTTGATTCTGTGGATAGAGCCTCAGCCCAAGGACTGAAGGGTCCCAGGTTTGGTTCTGATCAAGGCCATGTACCTCAGTTGCTTGCAACCAGTCGCTGTGTCTCTCTCACATTGATATTTCTCTCTCGGTGTTTCTCCCGCTCCATGCCACTCTCTCTAAAAGTCAATGGGAAAATATCCTTGGATGAAGACTAACAACAACAAAAAGAGGCCTGAAATTTAAATAATTTGCTCTATGACTCTGCTTCCCTCCCACATGTACTGTTCTGTCC
>NW_006289395.1:1573282-1575268 GCF_000327345.1 Myotis davidii
CTGGCCTGTTCCCTCCCAACTGCCCTCCCCTGCCAGCCATCTTGTGGTGAGCATCTTTGACCACATGGGGTGACCATCTTGTGTGTTGGAGTGATTGTCAATTTGCATATTACTCTTTTATTAGCTAGGGTTGTGGACTGTGCTGTACTTTACATTCACTTGACTATTCTGTAACTACCAATTTGTACTTAATTCCTTCACCTCTTTCACCCAGGCCCCAAATCCCGTCCTCTCTGGCAACCATCAGTCTGCTCTTTGTATCTACGAGTCTGTTTCTGTTTTGTTTGTCATTTATTTTGTTCTTTAGATTCCACATATAAGTGACGTCATAGGGTATTTGTCTTTCTCTGACTGACTGATTTCACTTAACATAATACCCTCTAGGTCCATCCATGCTGCTGCAAATGGTAAGATTTCTTTTTTTTTTTAATAGGCGAGAACTGTTCCATTGCATATATGTATCACAACTTTTATACCCATTCATCTATTGATGGGCACCGGGGTTGCTTGCATAGCTTGGCTATTGTAAGTAGCTGCAATGAACATAGGGGTGCATATATTCTTTTGAATTAGTGTTTTGTATATATATATCTTTGGATATATATATACACAGAAGCAGAATCACTGGGTCATAAGACAGTTCCATTTTTAATTTTTTGAGGAATCTCCATACTGTTCTCCACAGTGGCTGCACCAGTCTGCATTCCCACCAACAGTGCAAGAGGGTTCCCTTTCCTCCACATCCTCACCAACAACACTTGTGGTTAGTTGATTTATTGATAATAGCCACCCTGACAGGTGCGAAGTGGTATCTCATTGTGGTTTTAGTTTTTGTTTCTCTGGTGAACCAGTGTCAGATTTGAATTTGGATTCATTTAATTGCAGGTCTTGAGAACTGAAAAGGATCATTCAATAGAACTTTGTCTACTTTTGATGAACTCTTAGCTTACAGGGGCTGTTTAAATGTGTAGCTAGGTTACCTATCAGAATACTTACACAAGAAATCAGGCGTCCTTAGTTTTTTCTACTGTCCAATGAAAAATCTCTGTTTCTGCATAGGGAGTAAAACCCCGTGGTATTTGGTATTTTGGATATAAAATTCTTTTTTTCTTTTTTAAATATATTTTATTGATTTTTTTTTACAGAGAGGAAGGGAGAGGGATAGAGAGTCAGGAACATCGATCAGCTGCCTCCGGCACACCCCCTACTGGGGATGTGCCCGCAACCAAGGTACATGTCCTTGACTGGAATCAAACCTGGGACCTTCCAGTCTGCAGGCCGGCTCTCTATCCACTGAGCCAAACCGGTCAGGGCTGGATGTAAAATTCTTGTTGTTTGTGGGATTGTCCTGTGTTGAGTACAGCTGGCCTCAGTGCAGTAAATGCTAGGAGTGCTCTCTAGTGGTTGTACGAATAAAATGGCCCCTGTCTGTTTCCAAAGACTGCAGATACCCCCCTGGCTGAGAACCAGTCTTCATTTCTTTTGCTTCTAATAGGCTCTGACTTACTTGTGCACCCACGGTTCTCAGATGTGAAAACTCAGTCTCGTGTTTGCAGGATGCGCCTACCTCTGAAAATGCCATGGATGTGTGCAGAGGCTCTTGTATGAGGAACTGGACTAATCACTAATATTTAAGAACCTACTGCGCTCAAGAGATTAAATACCAGCTCTGCAGGATACATATTCTAGGTGAGATCTGGAGTGACAATCACAGTGCCAGAACATTAACCCAACCCTGACTTCACACAAAGAACACAGTGAGAGTTTAGAGAACCTAGGGCCACATAAGTGAGCAGCTCTGCCCAGAGAGCAGCCAGGCGTTCAGTTCAGCTGTTTAAAGTACATTCATATTGTTGTGCAACCACCACCACCATCCATGTCCAGAGCTCTTTCCAACTTGTAAAACTGAAACTCTGTCCCCATTAAACAATGACGCCCCATGCCCCTCCCCCAGCGCTTGGCCTCCCCCATCCTCCTTCCTGTCTC
>NW_006289395.1:1575632-1578018 GCF_000327345.1 Myotis davidii
GGAGAAATTTTTCCAAATATTGACCAGCAGGCGATTAAGGTCAGAGCCCTGGGTCCAGCTAGGGGACAGCGGAGTTATAAATATGACATTATCCTATATAATAAAGAGATAATATGCAAATTGACCATCACTCCAACACACAAGATGGCTGCTCCCATGTGGGGAAGGTGTGGGAGATGTAACGCGAGGGTGCTGGCCTCCGGGATTTGGGCTGAAACAGATCAAAAGGAAATCTCACTCCTAAAAGAATCCCCAGCCATAGCCCTTGGAGCCTGGATTTATATTGTGTCCCCAAGACACAAAGCAGAGTTCTATACGCCACTAAAAGGCCACAGAGAAAAGGCTTGGAGTGGGGTGGGTGGCGTTACTGGCCGTGGGAGTGACCGCCAGCTACCTCAGCAGAGCTAAGCCAAGTGCTTTGCTGAGATGATTTATTTTACCCCATTTGTTTGGCTTCAACAAAATGAGGTTGGTTTGGCATGACTTCTCCATGATCCCACATGGACTCCAGGTCATCATGAGTTTCCTATCAAAGGGCTCACAGTCGTCCGATGGATAATGTAGAAGCTGGAGGGGGAGCTCACACGCAGCCACTTGTCTGCTAGAGCCCCACTGCACGCCCCCCCCCCTCCCGCCCCCGTTTTGAATGTTGTATTATCGGGACATCGACACCATTCCATTTTCTAGGATATTCCTGCAGACAGAGCCAATAGCACTAATGTGAGCCACCTGCTCCAGGGAGTTACCATCTTAGATCCTGTCCTGTGAACCAGCAGAGGACTAAGGGGGAAGAGGACGAAGGAATCTGAGTGTGGCTCATACGTGGGAAAGCGGGCAGGACTAGGAGGTTTTTTTGTGATGTTGTGGAGTTTCATCAGTTATTTAGCATCGGTGGTGGTTGCCTTGTGGGATTCCTGTTATTTCCCATTCTTGGTTTATTTTTAAAAAATATCTTTATTGCTTTCAGAGGGGAAAGGAGAGGGCAAGAGACAGATAGAGACATCACTGATGAAAGAATCATTGATCGGCTGCCTCCTGGGCGCCCTCTACTGGGGATTGAGCCCACAGCACAGGTATGTGCCCTGACCAGAACTGAACTGTGACCTTCTCGTTCATAGGTCGATGCCCAACCACTGAACATGCTGGCTGGGCTCATTTAAATATGCCATCTTTAATTCAATTATGTTCATCCTTGTGGGCTGCTGCTCTGCCTCCCTTCAGAGTCTAGGTGCTCCCTAGGGTTGTGCCCTGGGGTTCATGCCCACCTGCTCACTGCTCACGTCTCTCTCCGTGACTCCCTGTCGTCTCTTGGCTTCACTGGACACCTATACATAGGCAGCCCCATATTTTTTATGTTCCGATAATAAATGTATGATTCAATTTATTTTTTACACATAAGTAATATAAAATGTCATTTCCCTAAAGAAATTTAAAATACACATTCAGTATAGCCAAGTTCTAGTCTTTTTTTTATTATTGATTTTTTACAGAGAGGAAGGGAGAGAGAGATAGGGATCTAGAAACATCGATGAGAGAGAAACATCGATCAGCTGCCTCCTGCACATCTCCCACTGGGGATGTGCCCGCAACCCAGGTACATGCCCTTGACCGGAATCAAACCTGGGACCTTTCAGTCCACAGGTCGATGCTCTATCCACTGAGCCAAACCGGTTTCGGCAAGTTCTATTCTTTTTTTAATTTTCCAATTGCAGTTGATGTTCAATTTTACATTAGCTTCAGGTGTACAGCATAGTGATTAGACACTTATATAACTTACGGAGTGGCCCCTCTGGTAGGTCTAGTACCCACCTGGCACCATGGGTAGTCGTTACAGTATTACTGACTGTGCCCTCTAGGCTGTCTGTACTTTAAGTCCCCGAGACTGTTTTGTAACTGCCAATTCGTGCTTCTTGACCCCTTTACCATTTCCACTCAGCCCCCCTAAGCCCCTTCCCATCCGGCAACCATTAGTTTGTTCTCTGTATCGACGTATCTGCTTTGTTTGTTTTGGTTTATTTGGATGCCACATATAAGTGAGATCATACAAAATTTGTTTTTCTCTGTCTGACTTATTCATTAGCATAATACCGTCTAGGTCCCTCCATGCTGTCACAAATGGTAAGATTTCATTCTTTTTATGGCCAAGTAATATTCCATTGCATATAGGTACCACATTGTTATCCAATTGTCTATTTAAAAAACAATTCTATTGATTTCAGAGAGGAAGGAAGAGGGAGAGAGAGAAAGAAACATCAATGATGAGAGAGGATCATGGATTGGCTGTCTCTCTGATGCCCCGCTCTGGTGCTGGATATCCCTTGACCTGAATGGAACCAGGGACCCTTCAGTCTGCAGGCCGACACTCCCTCCACTGAGACAAACCCGC
>NW_006289395.1:1578075-1579639 GCF_000327345.1 Myotis davidii
GGGGCCCAGTTGTCTATTGAGGGATGCTCAGGTTGCTTCCACATGTTGGCTATTGTAAATAACGCTGCAGTGAACACAGGAATACATGTATCTTTTCAAATTCGTGTTTTGGATTTCTTCAGATAAATACTCAGAAGAGGAATTGCTGTGACCCCTGTCTTTTTATTTTGGGGCTGAAAATTTTCTTTTGACTTAAAAAGTGAAGCAATATATTATCTAAGAAAATTATGAAAGTGGAGAGAGCTGAGGAGGACAAATCGTACCAAATGTTTAAAAACTATGTAAAATCTCAATAAAGAAAAGTGTGGCCCTAGCTGGTTTTGCTCAGTAGATAGAGCCTGCAGACAGAAGGGTCCGGGGTTCGATTCCGGTCAAGGGCACATACATCAGTTGCAGGCTCGATCCTGGCTCTGGTCAAGAGTGTGCAGGAGGCAACCAATTTATGTATCTTTCTCATACTGATGTTTCTCTCTCTCTCCCCCTCCCTTCTTCTCATTCCAAATATAAATTTAAAAATCTTTTTTCAAAAGACTCAACTACAACAGGAAGGCTCACATAACACACTCCCGGAACACTTTGCTCTAGTGATCAGGGAGACAGCACTACCAAGCCCCACAGGACACCTATGAAATAAACCTTAATACCAAAATAAATTCCCAGTACAGGTAGGACATAAAAAAGAAAACATAAAGTCTTAGAAGAAAAGGTGGTAGAAGGCTTTCTAAGAATGATGCCAAACCCGGAACGCACACGTGTGCTCATGCAGGTCTGATGAGTTAGACGCATACAAATATATGCATAAACAAACTCAAAAGGACTGCAGCTCCTTTATTCCTCTATCAGAAGCTCCTTCTGAGTAATGAGAGATTCAGTAGCCAGGCAGAAGAACAGCGAGGATATTTAGAGATTTTCACACACCCCTACAAAGGCCAGGGATCAAGCCTGCAACCGAAATACATGCCCTTGACCAGAATCGAACCCAGGACCGTTCTGGGTTAACGTGAGATGTGAACCTCACACGGCTCAGCTCTGTGCCCAGGGCTCACTTACACGGGGCACCATCACGGAGGTACTAGCAAAACATTGGAATAAGCCAGCTACCACTAGTAAGTACACTGAATTATGTTGCATCAATACAATGAAATATTGAATGAAAAAATCCAGGTGCAGAAAAGTGTGTATAGTAGGCTATCAATTAGGGAGCCTATATAATACTAGAGAAATCAAAATACATTCAAATTAAAATATGTTAGGCTTTGCAGGCCGTAGGGATCCTGCACACGTTCGCACCTTGAATTTTTTAACTTTCCACATAGTAGGCCTCTTTCCAAATCACTTTGTATACATCAGACTCACTATTTTTTTTAACTTTTTAAACATATATTTTATTGATATTTTACAGAGATGAAGGGAGAGGGATAGAGAGTTAGAAACATCGATGAGAGAGAAACATCAATCAGCTGCCTCCTGCATACCTCCTACTGGGGATGTGCCCGCAACCAAGGTACATGCCCTTGACCGGAATCGAACCTGGGACCTTTTAGTCCGCAGGTTGATGCTATAT
>NW_006289395.1:1580300-1581768 GCF_000327345.1 Myotis davidii
CACCCCAGCCTGCACCCTCTCCAATATGGGACATGCCTCTCACAATCCAGGACTGTTGGCTCCCAACCACTCACCTGAGTGACTGCCCCTAATCACTCCCCTGCCAGCCTGGTCCCCCTCAACTGCCCTCCCCTGCAGGCCTGGTCCCTCCCAACTGCCCTCCCCTGCTGGCCTGATTGCCCACAACTGCCCTCTGCTGCTGGCCATCTTGTGTCCACATGGGGGCAGCCATCTTGTGTGTTGGAGTGATGGTCAATTTGCATATCATCTCTTTATTATATAGGATAATGTCATATTTATAACAAAGCTGGGGAAAGTGTGGGAGATGTAAAGATTTGACAAAGTCGGGTGTTAGATGCTCTCCCAATGTTACTATCTGCTTATGCTATTTCAAAATAAGGAAGGAAGACTGTCTAGGCCTCCTGAAAATGTTCTTTTACCTCCTTTCCTTGCCTCCCGATGTGACTTGTCATTGTCCCTTAGACACACATGTCACCTGCGGGCAGCCCCATATGGTTCACTTCGCAGGCTCTGTGAGCCCTGGGAGGTGTGACCATGTCTGGTATATCTTGTGAGTCGAGCACAGTGGGTAGCAGGTAGTATGTGTTCAATACTTACTCGTGGAATGAATGTCTGCAAATTACTCGCTTTGAGAAAGTCTCATTTCTGCATGACTGTGCTTGCATTAACCTGTTACTTCAGTTGGTTTTGTGATAATTCTGAAACATTGGCGTACATATTACAAGCAAACTTTGCAGAGAGAAAAAAGTATTGGAAAGAGAAGGATCGTCCCAGTAAAGTTAGACAATCAATAGGTTAATATATAAGCAATGATCAGCCTGGATGTGAGCAACGGCGGAGACTCCTTCACGCCCTTTTGCTGTGTCTGACACCTCGGGTCCCCTGGAACCGCCACTTCTCCTGCCTGTTTTGTCGTAGCGGTGACCTCAGTTTATAATGAGCTCATTGGCTTCCCTCCTGGGCTGTGAGCTGGGGCAGAATCTTGTCTGCCTTGTTGTCCACTGTCCCTGGAGCCTGCCACATAGTGGTACTTGATATTTCTTTGTTGAGAAAAATCAGTTTGTGCTTTTCTAGCAAGATTTTGGATTTAATTTGTTGTTTTAATTTTAGGAATCCATATTGAGTCATTTCTGCCAAATTAACAGTAATGTGATAGAGCAGTGTGCGGATGTTCCGTGTGATGGGGAGAGAGATTGTCGGGTGACAAACAGTCAGATAAAGACTGTAGCAAACAGAGACTTGTTAGAAGGAGCTCTGTGTGTTTTAAACACCCCAGGGTTGAGTGTGTTTTCCCAGTTGTGAGTACTTGATTTTATTCTTTAGCCCAACCTCATAGCAGCCAGTGTATAATTCACTTTTTAAAAAATATATTTTTATTGATGAGAGAGAGGGAGAGAGAGAGAGATCAATGATGAGAGAGAATCATCCATCAGCTGCCTCCGGAATG
>NW_006289395.1:1582084-1582936 GCF_000327345.1 Myotis davidii
ATATATGAACAAGGTGATTTATTGCAGTGTTTGGAGGTAATAGCAAAACATTGGAATAAGCCAGCTAACACTAGTATGTACACTGAATTATGTTGCATCAATACAATGAAATATTGAATGAAAAAAGCCAGGTGCAGAAAAGTGTGTGTAGTAGGCTATCAATTAGGGAGCCTATATAATACTAGAGAAATCAAAATACATTCAGATTAAGATATGTTAGGCTTTGCGGGCCGTAGGGATCCTGCACACTTTTGTACCTTGAATTTTTTTAGGAATCCATATTGAGTCATTTCTGCCAAATTAACGGTAATGTGATAGAGCAGTGTGCGGACTCACTGTTTCTATTAGTTGCAAAGAACTCCGGTTATTGGTAAAGCTACAGAGAGTGTCTTTATCATACCTATTTCTGCTAGAGCATGGATGTCTTTATGCACTCATGCTCATGTGTATTTTTGTGGGGTATATTAGTATGCATTACATTGCTGAGTCACACACGTTGGATTTCTTTAAAATTGATACTCCTGTATGACTTGTGAAATGCTCTCTTCTCCCACACTCTTACCAATATTAGATATTAATCAATTTTTTAAATGTTTCCCAGGTTGATGAGAGGAAAGTGGCATCTCATTTTAATCGCTGTTTCTTTATTAGTGAGAATGAATGCCCTTTGTTGTCTTTTTATTATCTACTAGAGGCCTGGTGCACAAAATTCCTGCACGGGGGTGTGTGTGTCTCTCAGCCCAGCCTTTACCCTTTCCAATCTGGGATCCCTCTCACAATCCAGGACTGCTGGCTCCCAATCGCTCACCTGCCTGCCTGCCTGATTGCCCTAAACACTTCTGCCTGCCAGCT
>NW_006289395.1:1583335-1585239 GCF_000327345.1 Myotis davidii
TGTGTGTATATATCACTTTTTTAAAAATATATTTTTATTGATTTGTGAGAGAGAGAGAGAGAGAGAGAGAGAGAGAGAGAGATCAATGATGGGAGAAAATCAGCCATCAGCTGCCTCCTGCATGCCCCACACTGGGGATCAAGCCCACAACCTGGGCATGTGCCCCGACTGGGAATCAAACTGTGACCTCCTGGTTCATAGGTTGATGCTCAACCACTGAGCCATGCCAGCCCAGCTAATTCACTTTAAAAAAACTCCCTTATACGTTTTTTGTCTCTTTCCACCACCCCATGGTAAAATATACCAAACATTGAATGTACCATTTTAGCCATTTTCAAGTGTACAGTTCAATGGTCTTAAATGGTCTTACGAGCCGTGCAGCCATCACCGCCATCTCAAGAACCTTCTCATTTTCCCAGACTGAAACTCTGTCCCCATTAAACACTGATTAAAGCTGGCACAACGTACAAATTGGGCTTTAGAGAACGGCACCTGATTCAGGCTGCATTCTGTCCACCCCACGGATGTACCAGACCTGCTGGCTTTCTGTTCGCCTCGGGGATTAAACACTAACCCCTCAGTCCTCCCTTAGTCTTGACCAAAAGGTTCCACTTTTCCATCGATAAGTAGCCCAATCCATTAGAAGGAGTATGGCATCCAGTGTGTCTTCTTACTAATGATAGGAAATTACAAGATTACCATGTGTCACTCCAACAACAGCTGTGAGCAGTGACAAGGGGTGAGTCCACACTTAGAGATGCCCAGTGGTAAGCTGGGTATGTGGTCTTCCAAACATGGAAAAATATAAAAATTATAAAATTGTGTTTTTCAGAGTTCTGACTAAAGAGTACCTTTTCAGTGAAATGGACAAGTACAGCAGACCTGGGGGGGGGTGCCCCAGAGAACTGGGCACGGCCACCCCCTCTCCCTGACACAGCCTTCCTCTCAGGGCCAGCACCCGCCTCCTGCCTTTGGCTTCTTCGGGGGAGAAGTCTTTCAAGCTCATTGCTTTTACCTCTTGATCTTGGGGACACAATATAAATCCAGGCTCCAAGGGCTATGGCTGGGGATTCCTTTAGGAGTGAGATTTCCTTTTGATCTGTTTCAACCCAAGTCACTTTTTACTGCAGGGGTTCCTTCAGTCTCCGAGGGCACCTGCTTTTCCCCAACGCTCCAGGTCAGAGTTCTCTGTGGAAGTCCCCGAGGGGCTCCAGCACCGAGAGCCTGGCTGCCCTCACCACGGCCGGAGACGCTGGCACGTGTGTCCCATGAGCGCTGCCAACTGTCGGCATGATTCTCTGTCCTGTCCCCTAGGCTGGGATGGGAGGGACTGTCTTGAGGAAATGGTGGTGTTCCTGTGTAGGTTTTATCTTTTTTCATGCTTTCGCCACCATCATGAAGTCGGGGTTGGTTTTGCTTCGTTGCTGTTATGTGTGCTTTGGTTGGTGGGGAACTCTCTGAGGAGGGTAAGCACCGCGTAGTCCCTCCGCTCTGGGTTAACGTGAGATATGAACTTCACACATGTGCCCAGGGCTCACTTACACGGGGCACCATCAACCACCTTCGTGGCTTGGGAAGGAGTTCTTCACCTCAGAGCCTTGTTTTGCACACGTGTCAGTCGTGCAAAGCACAATCAGCTGAGGTGACCCCTGCCCTGCAGCCCGTGCACTCCGCAGCTGGGATCCCCAACATGTGCTAGACTCAGACCGAAGTACAGCAGGGTCAGCCCCTGCTTTTGAGCAGTTCGTGTCCAGAAGGAAGGAAAAACCCCGACAGAATAAGGACTGATGCCTGCAGTATGAGCAGCCTCAGGCATGCTCCTTCCATGGGTTGCTGTTATTTTTGTTTTGTTAATCCTCTTCCTGATATTTTCCTATTGACTTTTTAGAGAGGGTGGAAGGTAG
>NW_006289395.1:1586247-1589062 GCF_000327345.1 Myotis davidii
AGGTGAAGGCACTGCCCCCATCACCCCACTGCTGCTGCTACTGCTGGCTACCATGGCTGCTGGCCCTCCTCGGCCCTTGCAGGCGCAACCCCCGTGGTTTTGTCCGGAAGATGTCTGATCTATCCGGTCTAATTAGCATATTATCCTTTTATTAGTGTGTGTGTGTGTGTGTGTGTGTGTGTGTGTATGTTAATCCTCACCCAAGGATATTTTCCCATTGATTTTCAGAAAGAGAGGGAGGGAGGGAGACAGACAGAGAGAAAAACATCGATGTGAGAGAGACACATGGATTGGTTGCCCCCCTCACACACCCCTACAAAGGCCAGGGATCAAGCCTGCAACCGAAATACATGCCCTTGACCAGAATCGAACCCAGGACTCTTCAGTCCACGGGCCAACACTCTAATCACTGAGGAAAACCAGCGAGGGCAAGACACGGGCTTGTTTCTAGAAAGGTCTGCTTTTGTGGCTGTCCTGGCAGCTGGCCGAGAGCTCCCGGGGTGCTGAGCCCCTAGCATCGCCAGTCGGGAGAAGTCTGGATTCCATTTGCTCGCCCCAGTCTCTCCTCAAACCCTCTGCTGATGGATTGGTGGTGAATATTTTAAAACCAGAGTTACACCCTAACCGATTTGGCTCAGTGGATAGAGCGCAACCACCTTCGTGGCTTGGGAAGGAGTTCTTCACCTCAGAGCCTTGTTTTGCACACGTGTCAGTCGTGCAAAGCACAATCAGCTGAGGTGACCTCTGCCCTGCAGCCCGTGCATGCCGCAGCTGGGATCCCCAACATGTGCTAGACTCAGACCGAAGTACAGCAGGGTCAGCCCCTGCTTTTGAGCAGTTCGTGTCCAGAAGGAAGGAAAAACCCCGACAGAATAAGGACTGATGCCTGCAGTATGAGCAGCCTCAGGCATGCTCCTTCCATGGGTTGCTGTTATTTTTGTTTTGTTAATCCTCACCCCGATATTTTCCTATTGACTTTTTAGAGAGGGTGGAAGGTGGGGCGGGGGAGATACATCATTGGTTGCCTCCCACATGCACGGCATGCGCCCTTGACCGGAATCGAACCTGCAAGCCTTCAGTCCTCGGGCAGACGCTCTACCCACTGAGCCAAACCTGCTAGGGCAAGGCTGTTGGTTATTGTTAGCAAGTGGTCTCTGGTCTTTGTTGCTAGGATGAACCTATACCAGGTCACACAGGGTCACAGGACTTAAAGGGCCAAGTCAATCTCTGTCGGGTTTGGGTGAACAGAACCATGTTTAGAAACAAAGGTGCCTGTGGGTAGGCGGGGCAGGGGAATGATACAGAAATCAGCTTGTTCTTCATAGGGGCGCCGTACATTTCCCGAGTGTGTGTGTGTTCCAGGGATTTTCATGGAAGCTTATCTCACTGCTAGGCCTTCATTAAAGCTGGCACAACGTACAAATTGGGCTTTAGAGAACGGCACCTGATTCAGGCTGCATTCTGTCCACCCCACGGATGTACCAGACCTGCTGGCTTTCTGTTCGCCTCGGGGTACCGCACTGGCAGTTCATCTAACCCAGGCTGGGACAGACTTCATGAAATGTAGGGGGGATTTTAAGCACAAGCTCCTGCTTAGTTGTTTGTTATTGCTCTTTTTTGGAAAAATCAGCTTTGTGTTTTTTGCTTCCTGCTCTGGCCCGGCTGTCCCTCGCCAAGACCTCCTCCTGCAGAGGCTCTCGCTGGGGGTCGGGGTGAGGGGTTCTCCCCAGGGCTCCAGCACCCGCTCCCCCGATCTCCTCCTGTCTGTCCCACCCGTGCTTCTCCCTGGTGTTACCTGCCCTGTCCTGTGCGTTGGTTTCAGGCCCGGGGGACTGTGACAGGGCCGGGCTGTGAGGCCAGGGCAGCCTCCCGCGGGCGGGAACTGCCAGTGTTTTCCTTCCTTCTCGGTGTTCAGATGCATTGCTTCAGCTATCACAATGTTCAGTGCTGTTTCTGTTCATGCTGAGTGTGAGGCTATGGGACCAAAGAGGTGTCATTTTAAGGCTTTTTCCCATTTTGACTGCAATTCTGTGGCCGTAGCATGACTTTGGACCCTTGTCATACAGATGGTTGGCAAATGGAGGATAGGCAATGTTTTAAAGACCCTAGACCAGCGGTTCTCAACCTGTGGGTCGCGACCCCTTTGGGGGTCGAACGACCCTTTCACAGGGGTCGCCTAAGACCATCGGAAAACACATATATAATTACACATTGTTTTTGTGATTAATCCTATGATGATTTAATTATGTTCAATTTGTAACAATGAAATTGGGGGTCACCACAACATGAGGAACTGTATTAAAGGGTCGCGGCATTAGGAAGATTGAGAACCACTGCCCTAGGCTAAAATGAGCAAAACGGACTTAAAAAAAAAAAAAGATTTGCGCGGTGGTTGAGTTACAGTTCACTGTTTTGCGCACCGAGGCTGTCTCGCAGGTGCCAGTGGGAAAGTCTGGAAAGGAAGCCTGGAGGTCCAGCTTGAATCTCACAGGCTCCCCTCTTTGACCGGCGAAGTCCCGTGATTGCAAAGGGGCTCACAAGAGACGGACTTGTTCCTATTTTATTTTTGTTCATTCTCACCCGAGGATACTTTTCCGTTGATTCTTAGAGAGAGTGGGAGGGCGGGAGGGAGGGAGACAGACAGAGAGAAAAACATTGATGTGAGAGAGCTAAGTCCCGTGATTGGAAAGGGGCTCGCAAGAGACGGACTTGTTCTTATTTTATTTTTGTTCATCCTCACCCGAGGATACTTTTCCATTGATTCTTAGAGAGAGTGGGAGGGAGGGAGGGAGCCAGACAGAGAGAACAAGATGGA
>NW_006289395.1:1589335-1594291 GCF_000327345.1 Myotis davidii
TGGTTTGTAGTTTTGGTTTTCTTGAGATTGTTGTAGGTTCACATGGCAGTTATAAGATATACAGAGCCCTAACCGGTTTGGCTCAGTGGATAGAGTGGCAGCCTGTGGACTGAAGGGGTCCCAGGTTCGATTCCGGTCAAGGGCATGTACCTGGGTTGCGGGCACATCCCCAGTGGGGGGTGTGCAGGAGGCAGCTGATCGATGTTTCTCTCTCATTGATGTTTCTAACTCTCTATTCCTCTCCCTTCCTCTCCGTAAAAAATCAATGAAATATATATAAAAAATAACCAGAGTTACATTTTTACCTTTGACCAAAAGAGTGTGAAGTGGGGGTAGAATTCCCCATCTGTTGCTTATCATTTTAATGGAACATTAATACTCCACCCGAGGAACCACAAAATGGCTTGTTTTGGGGGTTTTTTTTTGTACAGCTCAAAGCTAAGATTGGTTTTCATATTTTTAAAGAGTTGTGAAACCAAAAAGAAAACAGGCAAATATGTGACAGAGGTCTTATATGTCCCTTGATAGAGTTTGCTGACCGCTTGCGTCATTGGCCTGAGTGTGATATTCCTGTTCTTATTGTGAAACATTGCCCTTCGGTTATTCGTGCGTTTCTTTTTGCAAACTTTCCTTTTCCCCTTTATTTTTAGAGGTAGGCTGACTTTGGACCCTTCGTAGGGGTGCCGTACATTTCCCGAGTGTGTGTGTTGCCAGGGTTGCTCATGGAAGCTTATCTCACTCTAGGTCTTCGTGGAAGCTGGCACAACGTACAAACTGGGCTTTAGAGAACGGCACCTGACTTCAGGTTGCACAATCAGGATCTGAAGATCCATGGACTCTTATTCCTTCCAGGATCTTCTATTTAGTTGATGCAGGGCCAGCCTAGCGGTTCTGGGCTCTGTTGGGGAGGGCGGGCGGAGGGATGCTGCCCTCTTGTGGTGGCACACTGCTCGCCTTGCCCACTTGAATCTGACCTGAGGTTGATTCCCTCAGGAGGTTGGCCCCCTTTTTAGTTTTTCCTTTGGGGGGACGCTAAATACTCTGTGTGTCTGTTAAACAAGTTATTTTGAAGTAGCCGACGGTCAACTTGACAAGTTTACAAGTTAGAGGAAATTTCCTCTGTGACGCCTCTCCCATAATTTAACTTTAGCCCACTCTTTTTTTTCTTGCTTTAACTGCTTCATTCTGTCTTTAATTACTTTATTCGGGTATAATTTACACACCATAAAACCCACCCATTCCAAGTGTGAAGTTTAATGATTTTTGGTAAATTTATCGAGTTGTGAAACTGTCACGATGCTACGGTTTTACAACATTTCTACCACCCCAAGCAGTTCCTTTATTCCTACTAGCAGTCACTCCCCACTCCCACCACTAGCCACAGGCAGCTTTTGGCCTCTGGGCAACAGCCTTTTCTGGACATTTCGAGTCAATGGGATCATGCTTTTACATCCGGCTTCCTTCACTTAGCATAGTGTGTTTGCGTTTCATCCCTGTTGTAGCTTGTATCAGTACTTAGTTCCTCTTTAGTGTTGAGTAATAGTCCGTTGTATGACTATATCACACTACTTTCCCCATTCACCAGTTGATTGGTTCCACTTTTGGGCTATTTTGAGTAACTCTGCTAAAATACTTGCCTAAGATTGCTTGTGTGGATATATATTTTCATTAGGGGAGGAGTGTGTGGGGGATAAATACCTAGGAATGGAAATGCTGAATTATATGGCAGATTTGCTTATCTTTTGAAGAAACTACCAAACTTTTCCGAAGTGGCTGCACCATTTTACAGTCCCATCGGCAGTGTATAAGGTTTCTCGTTTTTCCACACCCACGTCATCACTTGATAGTGTCTATTATAGCAATTCCAGTGGTTGTGTACTTACTATAAAACCGCAATGGGTATCTCATTGTATGTGTTTTGTTGTAGTTGTTTTTATCTTAGAAAGAGGAAGGGAGGGAGAGAGAGAGAAACATCGATATGGGAGAGAAACGTGGGCCAGTTGCCTCCCATATGCACCCTGACCAGGGACTGAAACTGCAACCTGGGCATATGACCTGACTGGGGATCAAACCTCGTAAACTTGGCATATCGGGACAATGCTCCAACCAACTGAGCCGCACCGACCAGGGGTCTTTGACTATGTTTTTAATTCTACATGAAGTTTTAAAAATATTTAAGATATTTACAATTCTGACTATTACAGACTCTCAAGCACTTGGATATCTAATATGACAGAACAGTATTGATGAATTTCTTTTCTTTCCATTTTTTTTGTTAGTCCTCACCTGAGGCTATTTTTCCACTGATTTTTAGAGAGAGTGGAAGAGAGAGGGAAAGACACAGAGAAACATCGATGTGAGAGAAAAACATCGATTGGTTGCCTCTTGCACTTGTCCTGACCAGGGCCCGGGCCAGGGAGGAGCCTGCAACCAAGGTACGTACCCTTGACTGGAATCGAACCCGGGACCCTTTGGTCCGCAGGCCAAAGCTCTATCCACGGAGTGAGCCAAACCTGCTGGGGCATGAATTTCTAATTATCTGAAAATCCATGGGCCCTTATCCCCTCCAGGATCTTATACGTAGTTGATTCCCCTCATTTCCTTCCGTTTATTACAGTTGCATTATAAAATAGGATGGGTTACAGATGTGCATTTTGTGAAAGCATGTGTCCACTCACATTTGAACCTGTTTCTATGGAAGGGAAAAGCAAACAAATTATTTGCTCTTGGCATCATACGTGACTAAATTAACTTAGTCGTGTCAGCACCCACTTTACATGAGCCCATCGCTGTCCTGAAAAAAAATTAGGGTCCTCTTATTAAGGAAGAAGGGGGAGTGGAGGAAGGAGGAAGCAGCCAGAGTAACCCCTAGCACTGTGTTACTGAAAAGGACAGCAGGCATGCATGCAATGTGCTCAATAAATGTGGATAAAATCATGGAGAATTAATGTCTTACAGGTGGATAAGAGAGTTGACAAAGAAATAAAACCCAATAGATTTTTTAAAATATATTTTATTGATTTTTTACAGAGAGGAAGAGAGAGGGATAGAGAGTTAGGAACATCGATGACAGAGAAACATCGATCAGCTGCCTCTCGCACACCCCCTACTGCGGATGTGCCCGCAACCAAGGTTCATGCCCTTGGCCGGAATCGAACCTGGGACCTTTCAGTCTGCAGGCCGGCGCTCTATCCCCTGAGCCAAACCAGTTAGGGCCCAATAGATATTTTTAATGCCCCAAGAATTGTTTTTCATGTGCTTAAAAGCTTCTTGTGTCTGTATCTAAGGATTCAGAGTGAGTGCTAGACAATTCTGCTTCCAGGTCATCCTGGCCATGAGGTTCAGTGGGTGTGAACCCAGATGAACCCAGGTTCCTGCAGCAAGCGGGGGCGTTTGGTGCTGTGTAGCAGTTGCTCTAGATGCCCCAGTGTCATTGCCGCACTTGGGTACAGAGGTGTGAGTTTGGCTTTGTGACAGGTGACTCCACTGCTCTGTCTGCAACCATCATCAGTGCTGAGATTCTCATAACATGTTTGAAACATACTGTTCGTTTCTTTTAAAAAAACTTTAAATTGATGTATTATACATGTACCGAAACACGCTAATATCATGGTTGAACAGCTCTATGAATTTTCATGAACTGCGTAATCTTCCCCTAGATTTAAAAACCAAAGACAAAAATCAAAATACATGATTGGAACCGAGCACCCCAGAAGTTCCTTCAGGCCTCCTTCCTGTAATGACACCCCCCTAGCCCCCTGCAAGGTAACCACTTGCAAATAAAGGAAATCATGATTCATTTAGTGCCTGGCTGCATCCACTCTCCAGTTTATGAGATTCACCTAGATCAGCGGTTCTCAACCCGTGGGTCACGACCCCTTTGGCGGTTGAACGACCCTTTCATAGGGGTCGCCTAAGACCATCCTGCATACCAGATATTTACATGACAATTCATAACAGTAGCAACATGACAGATATGAAGTAGCAAGAAAAATAATTTGATGGTTGGGTCACAACGTGAGGTACTGTATTTAAAGGGCCAGAAGGTTGAGAACCACTGGCCTAGATGGTTGTATATTTTAAAGGGTCATTCCTCCCTATGATGGTACAGTAGGCACTTGTCGAAACCGGCTGGAATATGTTTGCACATTCTGCTGTCATGAGGGTTTGGGTAGTTCACAGCTTTGGGGAATTAAAAGTAATGCTGCTTTGCACATTCTTGTAAATGTCTTCTGGGGAACACGTGCGTGCCTTTCTGTTGAGCATTCCTGTACTGAATTGCTGAGACATTGGGGTGCTTATACTCAGTCTTCTAAATGGAGCGCGCATCGGATGCTCACACCTGCCCTGGGAGAGTCTGCTTGCTCCCAGCCCCGCCACCACTGGTAGGCGGTGACTTTTCATCTTAGCCTCTGGCGGATGTGTCCACAGCACACAGAAAGCTCGGATGCTTCTGGTGAGCCCACAGAGTCTGAGAGCTCAGAGGCAACAGAAGGGCCACCTGGTCAACCTCAGCCGATGCTGGGGTTTCCTTAGCATCAGTGGAAAGCAAACAAGGTGGAGGAGATATGTTAGTGGTCTATGCCAGCATCATCACCACCTGCCCTGGGCATCCCGGGAGATACACAACTTAGGGACAATGGCAATAAAAACTCCTGGTTCCAGTTGGTTATTGGCCTGGTGCCCAACACCCTTTTTGTAACGCTTGCATAGCTGGGTTCGAGGAACGCATGAGCAGTACCAGCAAGGGACTGACAGTTCATCTGCATCCTGGTTCCCCAGAGGACCAGTTGGCAGGGCAGACGAGGGGCCCCTCCTCTAATGCCAAGGTAGGCTGGTTCCTGAGACAGAAATGTTGCTTTCGGGGGCAGCCCCGTGGTCAGTAGTGGCGGTTCCCACTGCAGCCCAGCGGCAGGAGGGCAGACCTGAGGTGCTAGCAGCTAGAGGGATGCAGGG
>NW_006289395.1:1594352-1601597 GCF_000327345.1 Myotis davidii
TCGAGGTCCACAGTGGGTTCTGAAACTGGACTCAGAAGAAGGAGCTGCGGCCGAGTTTCCCGACGTTGCCATGTTAACACTGTTGCTGGTGAAGGAGCGGAGGGGAGAGCAAGATACCCCTCCGCTCTTTCGGCTCCACGGGCCGGATAGAACAGCTGAACGGGCTGGATCCGGCCCTCGGGCCATAGTTTGCACACGGCTGTGCTAGAGGGATGCAGGGGCCACTGGGGTTCCCACCTCCTGAGAGTCAGTGCCCTCTGCCCTCCCTTTTACCCCCCACCCCTTCCCCAGGCCACTAACGTCCCACAGTTCTGAGTGTTCAGAGTCTGGGCCTGGTCGGGTGCTGCTGCATCCTTGGCTACCCTCGCCCCACCCGACCCTCCCCACCCAGGTGCCCGGGTTGCTCCAGAGGGCTAAGCCCACCCCTCCCGGCCAAGCCTGAACCCAGGCACTGCTCCAAGTTCAAGTGTATCCCGCTGTGGCGCTGCAGCCCGCATGTGGAGTCAGTGGATAAGAGGCACCCCCTCTGGGGGCCCTGCCCCGGACCTACAGCTACAGCTGCAGCCGGAGGAGCTGCACCTCCACGCCAACCAGCTGCCCAGCCCTTCTTCCGGCGCTGAACCTGCGCAAGCTGGGCCCGAGCGACCACGAAATCCAGCGGAGGCGGCCAAGTTCATGCAGCTGGCGGAGCTGGGCATGTCCCGGCACACATCCCCGAGATCCCCGAGAGCATCGAGCTCTGCAAGGCCCTGGGGACTGCGGACCACAGCGGGAACCCCTTGTGCAGGCCCCCGAAGGCTCCACTCAGCCTGGCTCCCCTGGCCCTGAATGCCCTAGCCTTGTAGACGCTTCCCCGGGAACCCGGGCAACCTCGCCCACCTGGTGGCCCTGGAGCTCCGGCTGAACCTGCTCAAGTCCCTGCCTGCGGCCTTGTCCTTTGAATCTGGGAGGCAATGATGTGGAGGCGCTGCCTCGGGTGACGCCCTCGGGTGGGCAGTGGCTGGACTGGACCCAGCTGCTTCTGGAGCCCGGGAGCCCGTGGCCTGGTGCTCCTGGACGTGTGGGAGACCTGGCTGGACGCTGCCTGGGGGCTGGTGCTGGCGCTGCTCCCGACCTGCTGCTGCCCCAGGCCCCGCTGCAGTTGCTCTTGGCGGCCGGGTCAGCTGACACAGCTGTCCATCCGTCCATCCGAGGGTGGGCCAGAGCCGCCTGGGGCATGAGGTGAGAACTCATCAGAGTGGTCCTCACAGAGACCCACTGAGGGCCCTGTCCGCTCCTGGGGAAGCTGGCCAAGCTGACCAACATCAGTGTGGACTGGAACTGCCTGGAGGCGCTGCCCCCCCCCCCCCCCCCCAGATCGGGGCTGTGAGGCACTCAGTGTCCTGTCCTTGAGGGTCAGCCGCCTGGCCATCCTCAGACACACTGCCAGCTGCGGGTGCTGGACGTGCCTGGGCACTGGCTGTAGAGCCTGCTGTTCCCACTGCCCCCCAACTCCAGGCCCCGTGGCTGCCTAAGAACCAGGTGCAGCCCCTGTTGCGCTTCCAGGCCCAGGAAGACGTCCAGACCGTGAGATGGTGCTCAGCGGCTCCCTGCTGTCCCAGGACCCCACCCAGCCTGGAGGACAGGGCAGCGGAGCAGCCCATCTGAGAGCTGAAGCGACCCCCTGAGTCAGTGTCATCAAGTTCCCTCAGGCCCGTCAGGCAGTGAGGAGGAGGCACCGGCCACGCCTCACCCCAGCAGCTCAGGTGACCAATGTGGGTGTGGAAGAGCCTGGGAGCGAAGCCTGCAGGCTCGGCCGGGCCCTCCAGATGGCGAAGCTGAGCAGCACCCACAGGGCCCTGAGAGCTGCCCTGCTCCCCCAGTGCAGGCCCTGGAGGCAGAGAAGGTGCTCTGTGGAGGGCGGCCAGGATGACTCACCGATAGTTCTCAGAAAGTCCCAGGGTGGACGGAGCAAGCGTGGGCCCCTGAAGCGGCCGCCCAAGCCCCCCCACCCCACACCCACCCCTTTGGAAGACCTTGACCCTCAGACCAGCACCTCCCCGAACACCTGTCCCTAGATTTTGCTGAGGAGCTGAGGTCCTTGGAAGCGTCTGATAGGCTGTCGCCAGATGCCCCGGGCCCCGGGGAGGTGACACTGCCCAGCAGCTGCCACCCAGTGGGGCCAGGACACACCTAGAGGGTCAGGATGGGGCCCTGCCAGCTCCAACACCACCCTTACCCAAGTCTTCTAATTTGGGTGTTAGAATTTTAGAGAGATTCCTCAGGACTTCTGGCCACCGATTAACTGCACCCTCCCCAACCTCTTGGCAAGATTGTAACTGGTGATGTTTGGACAACCAAACACTATTTTGTGGTTTAAGAATAAAATTAACAATGTTTTACCTTCAAAAACAAAAGAAATGTCGCTTTTGTAATTTTGTTCTTACTCGGGGAGATCAGATGTGAAAACCTGGTCATGTGCATCACAGGGTTAGTTACCGCTTCCCTGTGGCTGGAAGGGTGGTCTCCTGCCAGCCGAGGCCAGCTCACAGGCGCTCAGAGCGGGAGCTCACGTGTGCACTGCTGGAGGGAGCAGGGAACGGCCGTTTCTTAGCAGCCATTTATCCTCTTTGATTAAGAACATTGTGGTTGCAAACCCAGCCGCCGTGGCTCAGTGGCTGAGCGTCGACCTATGGACCAGGAGGTCACGGTTCAATTTCTGGTCAGAGCTCATGCCCGGGTTGTGGAGGGTGGGGTGAGTGGGGGGTGGGGAGGAGGTGGGGCAGTAAAGGGCATGGGGGGGCCATTAGGGGGCCACAGGAGGCAGCTGATCAATGATTCTCTCATCATTGATGTTTCTATCTCCCTCTCCCTTCCTCTCTGAAATCAATAAACACATATTTTAAAAAAACCCAAAAACGTTGTGGTTGCCCATCAAGACAGACTTGAGAGACATCCTCCTGGCGTGTGTGTGTCCTCTGCTCTTGCTTAGCGTTTCCCTTGTCCTGACCACCGTTTCCCCTCTGGTCAGCAGGAGAACAAAGGGCCTGTGAACCAGGACTCTGCCTGGCCCGACACTCAGCGCTTTCTTTCCTGGAAGTGCAGGTGGCCTCAAGAGAGACAAAAAAATGTGCATTTTCTGGGTCAGTCACTTCCTGAGGAAAAATAATCCAGATGCTGAGAAAGGTGAGTCTTCCTTGCCGGCTTGGAACCACCCAGTCCCAGCTTTCTGCTGGAGCGAGGGTTAATCATGCAGCAAAGGGAAGTGCCTTTCTAGATAAAGCCCCAGGGCCACGTTTCTTCAGGCGGTTGTAGATGGTCCACGTTGATGTCATGGGGGTGGGGTATGTGAGCTGATGTGGTGTGATTGTGTGCACATGCGTGCGTCTTCCCCCTGGAGTTCTATCCCCCTTACAGAGCAAAATGACATAAAAAATCCCACCACCATCGCTTTCTGGGTGGCAGCGTGCCACTCTGACACTAACCACCAGAGGCCCTATCAGAGCCCACAAATCAGGGACCCAGTCCTTGACAAGACTGCCCTTTTTTCAGACATCTGCCACAATTTGGGGAGCCCCAGGCCTTCCACATTTCCAAAGCATGGGTTATAAATCTAGGGGCTCCCATGACACCTTAAGCTTGACATCCACTCTTAATGACTCACAGAACTCAGGAAAGCCCTGTACTTGTTCCAGCGCTATTACAAGGCTATGCGTAGGCTGAGGTCTGGGAGGGCCCAGGAGCGGAGCTTGCATGCCCTCTCTCTGTGGGTCAGGGCGCTGTGCCCTCCCAGCACATCAGTGGACTCACCAAACAGAAACCCACTTAGCCTCTGCGTCCATCATTTTTATGGGTTCCAATCTGTAGGCAGAATTGATTGGAGTCAGTCTCTGTCTGCCCTCCCCTCTCCTGGCCTTTGACCTTGGTTACCTATGGCAACATGATCATACCTGTCTGAGCATCTATATTGGGTGCAGCATTTATGTAACAGATAAAGCAATAGTAGCAACGTGAATATACCACGTGTTTGGAGGAGTGAGTGTGGGGTACATCTAGTAGGTTTTTAGTTTAAAAGCATGTCCCAGTATTTGCCATTGCACATCGATCTTACAATTTTACCAACAATGCCAGTGATTGTTAGAGACTATTGCAATCATGGTAGACGAACCTGAAAAATAAAGGTCAAAGGTACTGGCACATTCCTGGAGTTCCTGTTAGTCATCAATAATTAGTCGGTCCATCATCGTATCATACGATGAACATGTCCCCTGGGGCAAGGCCACACAGGTGTGCAGGCTTTGTTTGAGGTTCAGATTCCAAAAGAAGGAATGGTCTCAGCTTCACCCTCTCATCATAGAGCTCAGAGCCTTTTGTGAAAAAGATTGGATTTCTCTCATTGCATAACCTATAGCTCCATTCCTTTACCCTCAGCTGTTAGTTCCCCTTCTCCTGTGGTTTCTACCACTAGGCCATACGGGTACCTGCATCACTAACCCCATTTGTGCCCGATGGAGTGAAAGTACAGCCCACACAGTCAGGGCCGCAGGGATTCTGCCATAAAAGGGTAAAAGCATAGTTATAATTTCTTGCCTAGAAATCATGCCTGCTTCTGACCATTGTAGTTGCAGACCAGTTCTGGGATTACTACCTCAGGTAGGAAAAAGTTGTGATGTGGGGAAGAAAGAAAAATATATAGTCATACCATTATCTCCCCATGGTGGGAAGAATGGCATAGTCATACCAGCTTCCTGTCCCCCCGCCCCCCCGCCACCCCTTACCCCCAGATCCATCAGAAAAGCAGAGGGATCTACCTAGTGGGGACACACCCTCAGCACCCCCATGGTGAGTGTGAGCAAACACTCCCGAGGACATGTAAACAAGCTGTTTTATGTAGGTATGTCTCCAGCTGTTTTAATTGCTTTAATTGGCCGGTCCAGTTACCTACGGAACCATTACTCTGAGTATGAGGATGTGTCCCTGGGTCTAAGAAAATGTAACTTGGCAGCCTCACTGGGTTCAGGATCTTCTGTTCTGGCTTGTTTGCTGCGCTCTGAGCATTCGTATCTACCACCTGGTGCACACGGTCCAGAGTCCCTCTGTTCCTGTCAGGGCCCATGTCTAGCCCAGGACACTTCTTTTCTTGTTAATCCTCACCTGAAGATATTTTTCCATTGGTTTTTAGAGAGAGTGGAAAGGAGGGGGAGAGACAGAGAGAGAGAGAAACACCCACATGAGAGAGACACATCGATTAGTTGCCTTGCACATGCACCCCGACCAGGGCCAGGATTGAGCCTGCAATGGAGGTATGTGCCCTTGACTGGAATCAAACCTGGGACCCTTCAGTCCACAGGCTGACGCTCTATCTACTGAGCCAAAACAGCTAGAGCAACAGGACACTTCTTACTGGCATTTTGTGCCTCCAGGGCTATAAGAGGAATGCGTCTTGATGGAACCCATTTCTGCTTTATTGCAGTCCATGGACCAAGGAGGCCACCGCGAACGAACACACTGGTACATACACTCACCTGCAGTCACCACATGCATCTGACACGCACCGCTGTAATGCATTCTGCAAATTTCCCCAGTGCCTTCCCCAGCGCCATGCCCCATTTGAGCATCTGAACAGGCCAATTTCCCATGGCCCTTCTGCCCGACTCTTTGGCCAGGCTCTTGGGCACTACCCTCAAGCCAGTACGAACCCAAACACAGAGGCAAACACCACGCACTTTGGCCCAGGGTCTCGTTTATGTTTACCTTCTTTGTTTGGAGTGATCGTCTTCTAAGCAGGAAACGATTTGTTCACCTTGGAGTGCAGCCACCCCAAAGCCAAGCAGGTCGGTGTTGGTCAAAGAAAAGCTGTTTCTAGGGCACTGTCCACGCGGTAATAGAACCAGGCAGCTCCTGGTGTGGCCCCAGGTCAGCCGTGAGGGGAAGGACGTACCTGCTTAGGAAGATGCCAAGTAGCCCTCTGCATCCCCCTCATAGCACCCCCTCCTAGCACCCCCTCCTAGCGTGCTCCTGTGCAAGCCTTTTCCATGTTTACTGTGGAAGCCTTCTGGACACTGCCCACCCCCACCCCCTGCCCCGTAGTCATCAGTTTCGCAGTCATCGTATCAGCAGATGTTGTCTTTGTGAGCAGTGGTTGGGGCACAGTGCTGCTTGGGCCAGGTCCGGCGGTTATTGTGCCTGTTTAACCTTCAAAAAGCATGAGTCGGAGACCCTCAAGGCGTTCCTCAGGACGGCAGCTCCACCTCCATTTCAGGTGGATTCGTTTATTTCACGTTACAACGTCTTCCCAGCATTCATAGGTTGAATCCCCAAGGTGACGGTACTAGGAGGTAGGACCTCTGGGGGGCAACGAGGCTTAGATGACATCATGAGGGTAGGGCCCCCATGATGGGGTCGGTGTCCCTGTAAGAATAGGGGGGCCCGAGCTTCCTCTCCGCACCTTGTGAAGACACGGTGAGAAGGTGGCGTCTGCAGACCAGGAGGAGAGCTCTCCCCACATACAGGATCTGCCAGCACCTCGATCTTGGACACCCCAGCCTCCCAGAACTGTGAGGAATGAATGCCTTATTTTTAAGCCCTCCCCCCACATGGTATTCTGCTAGGGCAACCTGAGTCAAGGCAGGGGGGCTGTGGTCCGAGCTGGGACACAGGTGGTGCCTGCTGCACAAAAGGGAGAACTAAAGTGACACAGGTGGGGACAGTCTGCCACCTGCCTGTTATCGGCCTCAGTAAAGAGGTAAATGGAGATACGACCAAGACCGTAAAAAAGATGAGTTTATTCAGTGATAGCCAGGAATTGCAATTTGGGCCGCGTGAACTGTAAAGCTACAGGGGAGCCTGCAGAGGGCTGGGGAGGGCAGGCGGTATTTGTGAGCAGGGAATGGAAGGAGGGAGAGCTCAGCTGGAGTCCGTTAAAATGGAGAGCAAATGGAGACCAGCCTTGAAAACGCGCTGCAGACAAACAGCTCAATTCAGCGTGTTTTGTGAGATTAACCCAACCGGCGTGGGTTTTTGTTCACGCCTCTGGACAGCATAAGCAACACTTCCCAAGGCTGATGCGAGGCAACCCCTACCAGCTCCCTCTAAGAAAATCCCAGTGTTACCTGTTTCCTAGCCAGGCGTTTATGGGAAACCAGTCTCTCTTGGTCCATGAGCTCTGTTTTCCTGACTCTGCATGGGGTTTCCTATTTCACACTTCTGGTTCCATTGTAGATGGAAATTCCATCACACTGCCTGTGCCCACCCCCCGCCCCCCGC
>NW_006289395.1:1601659-1607745 GCF_000327345.1 Myotis davidii
GCGCGGGGGAGGCACCCAGCTGCGGGCCCACCCTCATCTCCTGTGCGTGTGAGGCTGTGGGGCTGGACGCCTCTCTGGCGCCTCCGCTTGGAGCAGACAGGGGTGTGGGCGGTGCCTCTGGGGGGCACGTGGAGCGCAGGTCAGGGACCTCAGGGAGGGGTCTGAGGAGGGTGACTGAGCACTACACTCTGAGCCCCAGAGGACGCTCCAAGCTGCCAGAAGAGAACAAACTGCTAAATTGGACGTCATTAAAATAAAGACCATCTGCTTGTCAAAAGGCACTGTTACGGAAATGAAAAGACAAGCCACAGACTGGAAGAAATATTTGCAAAACATTTACTGGATCTGCAAAAGGACTGGTCTCCAAAATACACAGAGAAAACATAATTTGACATTAAGAAAACAAACAGTCCGATTTGAAAATGGGCAAAGCACCTGAACAGACACCTCACCAAAAAAGACATGCACTTGGCAAATAAACACACGGAAAGGTGCTCAATGTCACGGTCACTGGGGAGTCGCAGATTAAGACAACAGCGATATCACCGCACACCCGCTGGCATGGGTAAACCCCAAATGCTGGCCACGCCGGGTGCCGATGGAGCCACAGGAGCGCTCATCCGCCTGGTGAGAGTGAGAAGGGCCACCGCCACTTTGGACGGCAGCCTGGCGTTTGTTTTGCAACTACACATGCTTCTACCAGATGGCTGAGTGATGGTGCTTTTTGGTATTTACCCAAATAAGTTGAAAATCCATGTCCACACGGAAAGCAGTACATGAATGTTTATAGCAGCTTCATTCATAATTGCCCCAAACTGGCATCAACCAAGATGTCCATCAGTAGGTGAATGAATAAACAGATCAGGGTACATCCATACAATGGAATATTATTCAACAACGGAAAGAAATGAGCTATGAAACCACGGGAATACATGGAAGCGCTTTAAGTGCCTATTGCTAAGTGAAAGAAGGCAACATACTGGAAAAGGCTACATACTGCATGGTTTCAACTGTATGATATTCTGTAAAATGTGTTACAACGGAGACAGTAAAAAGATGATTGGATTCCAGTCTAATTAATAAAATAATGGTGTCAATTTCTTTACTATATTAGCCTACTCAGTATATCCATTTCTTTCGTCAAATTGGCAAATTGTATTTTTGAGAAATTTCTTCATTTTACCCAAAGTGCCAAATTTATTGGTGAATGTGTAATATCCTTTTATTATCTTTTTTAGTGTGTATAGGACCTCTTTTTCATTCATGATATTGATAATTCTCTCTCTCATCAGCCTTGCTGGGGTTTATCAATTAGTATGTTGTTTTCTAATTTATAGATTTCTGTAATCACACTTATTTCCTTCCTTCTACTTTCTTGAGGATTGATCTACTGTTCTTTCTCTGGCTTTTTGAGATGTAAATGTAAATAATTGATTTTTAGCTATTGCTCCAGTCTAAGATATCCTTTTTATGGAAATAAATTTTCTCCAAAGCATGGCTTTAGCATCCTAAGAGTTTCAATATCATATATCCATTATTAACCAGTTTAATATATTTTCTAGCTTCCATTTTTATTTTATGTATTTTTTTGACCTGTGAATTATTTAGGGATGTTGTGCTTAATTCCCAAGCAGTTGGGATTTTCTCTTTATATATATAATTTTAATCCTCACCCGAGGATATATTTTTCCATTGACTTTTAGAGAGAATGGAAGGGAGAGGGAGAGACAGAAAGAAACATTGATGTGAGAGAGACACATCGATTGGTTGCCTCCCGCATGCCCCTGACTAGGGCGCATGCCCCTGACCAAGGCCAGGAGCCTGCAACCAAGGTACGTGGCCTTGACCGGAAACGAACCGGGGACCCTTCAGTCCGCAGGCCGACACTCTATCCACTGAGCAAAACCAGCTAGGGCTAATATTTTTATTGATAGTCTAATTTCAGTGCAGTCAGAGAACATACTTTGTTTGATTTCAATCATTTGAAATTTGATATTCTATTTGTATTTAAAAGTAATGTGAATTCTGTCGGACACAGTGTTCTATTTCAAAAAGATCACATTTATTTTATTTATTTACTAGGGGCCCAGTGCATGAATTCGTGCACCTTGAAAGGAACTGTGGGTCGAGAGGCTGTGGTAGGCACAGGGGTGGGTCTCGGCCCATCCTCCACACCCCCACCTGGCCCCTCCTGCCTTGGCCCCCTGTCCCCTGTCTACCGGCAGCCCTGTTCCTGCTGCCACCACTCCCGCCGGCCCCGCTTACACCCACTGACAGCATGGAGCAGTTGGGCCTGGCACCAGCACTAGCAGCAGGTGCAAGCAGGGCCAGTGCTGTCAGTGGGTGCGAGCGGCGGTTGTTACCCCGATCGCCCCTCAAGAGCAGGGGGTGGAGAAGCCCTCAGGGGTGATAGGGCTGGCAGCTGCCGCTCGCACCTGCTGATGGCACCGAGTGATTAGGACCAGCACCAGCAGTGGGTGTGAACAGTGACTCCGGTGCCAGCTGTGGGTGCAAGCAGGGTTGGCGCCGTCAGCAGGTGTGAGTGTCAAGTGGGACTGCGGCGCATGGGAGCAAAGAATTTTCAGTAACCACCAGAGGCTCGCCCCCACGACAACAACCGGCGACCTGCCTTAGTCTGGCGACCCCGCTCACCTGCTCCACCATCCCACCACGGCCAATGCCCACCATATTCCGCACACGCCCCCTGGAGGTCAGCACACGTCATAGCGATCAGTTGTTTGGTTGTTCCAGTTGTTCTGCTGTTCAGTCTCTATGCATATTAGCCTTTTATTATACAGGATAGAATTATTTATATTTTTTAAATATATTTTTATTGATTTCAGTGAGGAAGGGAGAGGGAGAGATAGAAACATCAATGACGAAAGAGACTTATTGATTAGCTGCCTCCTGCATGCCCCTTACAGGGGATGGAACCTGCAACCCGGGAATGTGCTGATTAGGACCAGCACCAGCAGTGGGTGTGAACAGTGACTCCGGTGCCAGCTGTGGGTGCAAGCAGGGCTGGAGCCGTCAGCAGGTGTGAGTGTCAAGTGGGACTGCGGCGCATGGGAGCAAAGAATTTTCAGTAACCACCAGAGGCTCGCCCCCACGACAACAACCGGCGATTGAGTTCCTGCAGTATCAGTTATTGTGTGTAACTCATAAGCTGTTGCTGGTGATCCTTGTGCACTTGGGAGTTCTAAAAATAATAGTTCTTAACTCTCTCCCTGCTGCAATGTGGAGGGGCCGGATGAGGACTGATCCCCGAAGAACTGCTGCAGGGATGAAGGCTGTGAATAACCAATGTTATGGGAGAGTTCACAGTGGCTGGTGGTAGATAGAAACATCAATGATGAAAGAGACTCATTGATTAGCTGCCTCCTGCAAGCCCCATACAGGGGATGGAACCTGCAACCCGGGAATGTGCTCCAACTGGGAATTGAACCATGACTTCCTGGTTCATAGGTCCATGCTCAACCACTGAGCCACACCAGACAGGCAAGATCACATTTATTAATTGTTTCGTCCGGATCCTCTATATCACTACTGGTTTTTTGTCTATTTGTTCTATCAGCTATGGAAAGAAGTGTGTTAACGTATTTCACTGTGGCTGTAGAGATGTGGAAACAGTCTCTGCTTTATAGTTTAAATGCATGTCATGGGATGCCTGCAGACTCATGATGGTGATATTTTCTTGTTGGATTGACTCTTTGATCTTTATAAAATGTCCCTCTTTATCTTTTGTTTCTTGCCTTAAAAATGTTTGATATTTGGGTCATGTGTGCATGGTGTTATCCTTTTAGTTTCTCTGTGTTCTTAAGATTTAAAGTATGTCTCTCATGAACAGTGTATAATTTTAAAAAATCATTGGACAATACTAGGTATAGAATTCTAGGTTGAGGGGGTTTTGCAGCCCTTTGAGGGTGTCATTTCGTTGTCTTCTGGCTTCTACTGTTACTGTTGAGAAGAGAGATCTCAGTTTTATCGTTGATCCTTTGATAATAACATGTATTTTTTCCTTGGGCTGTCTTTACGTTTTCTTCATTGCCCTCCCCCTTCCCTGCCCCCACTCCCCACAGGAGTTTGACAACGAGGTACTTGTGTGTTTTAAAATATAAACTCCAGATTTTATTGGAATTTCACCCATTTTTTGCATTAATATTCTCTTTCTGTTTCATGAGCCAATCCGGGTACCACATTGCATTTGGTTTTCAGGTTTCCTAAGTCTTCTTTGGTCCTTCCTCGTTTTTTTATGACACCGACTGTCCGAGGAGCTGGTCAGATTATCCTGTAGAATGTCCCACATGGGTTCCCCGATATCTTCTTCGTTAGACTAGGGTTATGGAATTTGGGGAAGAAATCGGAAGTGAAGTGCTCTTCTCATGTAATTTTGTTTTTATTCTGTAGGAGACTTGCTGAGCTTACTGAACGGGTGGATGAGATTGGCCGAGTTAAGAGCTGTTGTGCCCCTTCACTGTTGGCCAGTTGGATGTTAGGAGCAGATGCTGCACCAGGCCCAGGCCCAGGCCCGAGGAGGCAGCACCTGTCGCTGCTTTCCTGTTTAGAGCTAACACGCCGGCCCGAGGTGCCGGGGGGACCCACCCAGCAGACTGGAGCCCAACCTGCAGCTCGAACCCAGCCACTCTGAGCCCGACCTAGACACAGGGCCCCCTCGATGCCCAGAGATGCATGAGCGAGACTAACTAAGCACAGTCAGTGCACAGAGCATCGGTGTGCTTTCCTGTTTGCAAGAGGGGCCGGGGCAGACCTGGGGCATCTCACACGTCCTTCTGCCTCCATCTCCAGCAGCCGTGTTTGGAGCAGTTGTGTTTGGTGCTCCGTACTCCTCCCAGGTCACAGCTGTGCTCCACCACCCCTCTCCCTCCTCTTCTCTCCCTCCCCGTGCCCCAAGACTGGCAACTGCCCCAGACCCGGAGGGCCAGCATTGAGCTGACTTTCCTTCCTCCCAGCAGCATGGTAAGGCTTAAATGGAACCGTGCCGGGGAAAATTTAAGCACAAATACCTTTTCTACAGAGAAGAACATTCCCCAAACCAACACAACAACCCCCCAAGAATCTTATTTCTGCTGTAGGTGAAATAATGTATGTGAACTGCCCAACTAGCAGTTAACTGTCACACAACAAAATAACTCTCGGTCATTAAATACAAGATTGATGTTTTATTTAACAATAATATTAAATTCAATTCATCCCTACCCTTGCTCATATAGTAGGACATCTTGTTCACACAATAAAAAATATTGACAGTATAGAGCCGGCCACTCTCTGGAGCCTGGCTGGGTGGGAGGAGTGGCGACTCCGGGTAGGAGCTGGCCCTGCCCACGTCTCTCCAGTTGTGAATCCTCTGGGCTCCGATAGGCCCAGAACCTTTGGATCAGGATGAAGCAGGAGAGGAAGGAGGGGGTCTGTGGGGGATACAATTGTCCTTGGACACCTCTCCTCTCACACAACATGCCCACCTCCGCCAGTTCAAACCCTGGCCCCGGCCCTGCCCTCCACCCGATTGCCCTGGCCTTTATTTATTTGTTTGTTTATTTATTTATTTATTTATTTATTTATTTATTTACTACCCTGGACCTGAGGATCCTTTTTCACTGATTTTTAGAGAGAGTGGAAGAGGGAGAGCGGGGGACAGAGATGGGGGGCTGGTCTGAAAAGTCTCATCCACATTTCTGGGGTTGAGGGGACTGAACTCCGGACACAAAGGGTTTCCCAGGCCTTTGACAAAGGAAGGAGTGGGCCCGCTGGGCTGCAGGTTGGGAGCGGAGGCCTAACCCAGACCTCAGAGCACCAGGGCCTCCGGTCTTTCTTCTAGAAAGGATATGGAGCATGTTGGTGGCCGGGGCCCTCAGAGGTCAGCTCTCCTTCTACCTCCGGAATCTGAGGGGCTGTGTGGCCAGGCCGCTCTCTCCCTAAAGCCTGTTTCTGTCTCAAGCAGAGCCCCGGGGCCCCAGACACCACCGACGTGCTGCCCTGCCCAGTGCGGGGCCCACGGCAGGACCTGGACCCCACGCAGGCCCCTGTGGTTCTCCACCAGGAGCGAGACCCTCACCGCCAACCGACCG
>NW_006289395.1:1607948-1615683 GCF_000327345.1 Myotis davidii
GGCAGCGCCCAAAGTCATGATGGGCAGGCAGAGGAGGGAGCAGAGATCGGGCGTGGCCTGGGCCGGTGAGTGGGGCGACCTCTGGGGCTGGGGGCCCAGGCTGCTCTTCTCGGGCTTGTAGCAAGGCGAGACCTCACACCTGTGGGGGCAGAGTCAGGACAGGCTCACATCCCTCCAGCCACTCCCAGGCCTCCGGGTGGGGACAGCACAGACACGGACCCTCCCCTCCACCCCACGCAGCTGGGGCAGAGCCGCGCCCCTTCCTACCTGACCACACTCTGCAGGATCTTCCTCTCATCCTGGTCCAGGCACACCGCAAAGGGGCAGATTTTGGAGCCGATAATCTGTACCTTGTCCACTTCGATCTGCGAGGTGCTGATCTGGAAGGAAGGCCCAGGTGAGTCCCCTGGGATTGCCCACTACCCTGGGGTGGGGTGGGCGTTTGTCTGTCAGCTCTCTAAGGCTAATGGCCAGCGCAGGGGAGGGGTTCTGTGGGCGGCTCAGGCCCTGGCTCCGCCCCAGCCTCTGCCCTTTCCTGAGCCTGGAAGAAGCAAATGCCCTCCGAGGAGAAGTTGCACTGCACTCACGCGCCACCCCCACCCCGTCCCCCTGCAAGAGCCCTGGGGGTCCCACAGCCCGCTCTGCTGACTTAGGGCAGAACCCTTCCACACCACATATCCTCTCACAGAGCCCCCCTTCCTCCTAACGCCCCACAGCACCCCACATGTGTGCACACCCAAATCTCACCCCTCCCCTTGCTTCCCCTCCCCCTCAGCCGCCCATCGCCTTGGACACCCCTCCTCTCACACAACATGCCCACGTGCACGCACACAGGTGCACACTCACCCCCAGTCAGTCTCCTGAGGGTGTGGCTTCAAGGAGAGGGAAGCCCTTACCTGGTTAAAGCCCTTCTTGGATTTGGGGTTTTGCCTCTTCACCACTTCCGTCAGGTTTAGCGTCAGGGACTCTACACCGGAGTCTGAAGGGCAGGGGTGCTCAGGCCAGGCCCAGAGCCCCTCCCCACCACCACCCTGCACTGCCCACCCACCCGACCAACCTAGCTCCTCCTGCTTCCGGCAGGCCTTGTTGAGGTTGATGGAGGTGCAGACTTTCTCCATGTTATTCCAGCGACTTCGTCCACTGATGGCCCCCTGCAAAGGCAGCAGACCAGGCCCTCTCTCAGCTCGGGGCCCCGTTGCCTGACACCTTCCCTTCAAAGAAGAGGCCCAGATTGCCCGGGCCCGGAGCTGCCTGTCGTGGGCACACCCAGGGAGCTCTCGCTCCTTCACCCAGGTCTGCCGGCTCCTTCACTGAGACCCCTGGCCCCTGAGGAGACCTTGCTGACTCCGGGGAGGGCGTGATGTCGCTGGCTTGGTCCATGGGTCAGCCTTGTGACCAGGTCATAGGACACGAGAGCTGAGAGCACCTAAGGGGTGGCCTTGATGACCTCCTGCTGAGCCTAGAGTGAGGAAGAGAGGGGCCCACAGCCCTGGAGCTCCCATTAGAGCCAGCCTGCCACCTTCTTTCATGGGGGACCTCCATGTTGCCAAACCCAAGTGGGTTTCTCGGTCCTTGGTCAATCTCAAGGTCAGCTTCTGTTCACCCCTCTCCTCCCCTAGGCTTTTGTGAGGGCACACGCCTGGTTCCCCACCACCTTTCAGCTGGGCCTCTGCTCAGCCCGACACCCTCCTCTGCCTGCGGTCACATGACACAGGTCTCAGGACCTTCTCCTGGCTCCTCCGCTCTTTGCACTTCTACTTTCTCCATTAGGGAACCTCGACCACCTATACACCCCTCCTCATATTCCATGTCTGAGTTCAGGCCCATCCATCCAACTGCCCACTCTGACTTCTTCCTTCTGCCTCTCAAGGGCACTGCAAACTCACAGGTCCCGCATGCATTCCTGATCTGCTGCTACCGGACCTGGGCTGCTTCTGAGACGATGCATTATTAGTCTCAGAAGACTGAAATCCGGGAGTCCGGGCCCCTCTTTTCCCAACCCACCCCTAAGCCCTGCTGCTCACATAATCCACATCTAGCCCCTGTTCCTTCCCATCTCCACCACCGCCAGCTAGACCTGGCGGCCACATTTCTCTCCTGGAAAACCACCGGAGCCTCCCATGGGCCTTGCCATGGCCCCTGTGGACCCGCCAATCTGTTCTCCACAGAGCTGCCAGGAGGCACCACCCCAAACTTAAGCCCCTTCCAAGAATACCCACTGCTCTTATGACCGGAGAAACTCCTCTCACTATCGTTAAGGCCCTTGGTATTCTGGCCCCGCCTCTCTCTTTAGCCTCACCTAGTCGCCTTTGCTGTTCATGCTCTCTTCTACCACAGGCCCTTTGAACATGCTGCTTCCTCTGTCTGGGGAATGCACTCCTCTCTTTTTAGCTTAACAAACGAACTCCTGTCTCCCCCCATCCCCCCAATATTGACTCAATGTTCCTTCTCCAGCAAGCGTCTAACTTTCCAGACTGGGCTGAGGAATCCCCTGGAGGTTCTCCCAGTACCATGTACCTCTCCTCTGTCTGTTTGTCACAGTTGTAATTACGCATCTGTGGGTCCATCTAACCAATGCCTACCATCCCTCTAGGCTGTCAGCATTTTGTTCACTCTTGACAACACTCCCTGTGCCCAGAACAATGTCTGAGGCCCAGTAGGTGCTAACAAACACCTGGCGCACAGCTCTCAGGGTCAGTCCCGCCTGCCCACCGCCGTGGCCACCAAATGTAAAGTAGCCCCATGATCACCATCCCACCAGCCCTTTGATTGCCTTGTCATCACTCGCCACTCGGACATGACCTTGGCCATTTCCTCGTTTCCTGTCTGTCTCTCTCTTCTGAAAAAGCTAAAGGCAGGGCCCAGCCCTCCCTGCTTACTGCATTCTCCCTTGCCCAGCACAGGGCCTGGCAGGAGTCGGTGCTAAATAAATACCTTTTGAATGATTGAAAGAAGGACGAAAGAAAAGAAGGCAGAAGGGCCCCATTGTTGAGGTCAAGGCTCTCACGGCCTATCCCCCAAAGTGTGACAGGCTCAGAGACGCGTGCTCACGGGCACCCCTTCCTCCCTCACCTCAAATATCTCTTCACTCACGGATCCCACCTCCCATGCACCCAGACTGGCACACCGGCCCCAGAGCATGGCCTCTCCCTCGTGGTGCCTCTGGAAGCCCAGCCTTGCCCCACTCTCCACCCTAGCCCTGTAGCCCGGCCCTGACACCTCACGGCAGCTGCTGGGCACATCCAGGAGGGGCAGAGCACAGGGGGGAGGCACTGTGGGCTCCAGCTTCAACACTGGGGCCCGGGAGCCCGATCTGACGCTGCGTGAGGAGGACCAGGAGCAGACCCCAGAGGCCGTGGCCCAGCGCCATCTTACCTTGCTGTAAATTATCTGTAGTGTTAGAGGGACGGCCTCCCGGTCCCCATCAATGCCCAGCCTCTTGCTGCCAGGACCTGTGCCACACGCAGACAGACCCTTCACTCGGTGCCCCTTACAAACCCTGGGGCCCTACCTCCCCGGCCCCCACCTCTGGCCCTCCCTCCCCAGGGCTCCACCTCCCGGGGGGGTCCCCCCCACCTGTCTCCCCGGGACTCAGGCAGCACTCACCTGAAGCCTTGATGGCTCGTGTGGCAGCAGAGTGACCCAGCTCCAAGGAATGAATGAAGATCTCCGTGGTCTTCTCCCCGGTGATGAAGGTCAGCTGCAGAGGGCAAGACCGGGCGTCAGGGTGAACCTCCTGCAGGGACCCTCCAGGCTCCTCCGGCTCAGGGCCGGGGGCTGCCACGGGGTGGGGACGGGGCACAGGCTGGGCCCGGCGATGTGAGGGAGGCTGCCTGTGAGTCCCAGGGAGCAGGTGGCCGGGGTGGCAGGCACTCACCTCTGTCTGGTAGACCTGCAGCAGCACCGGCCGTGCAGCGAAGCGGCAGTAATAGAGCAGCATGTCGGCCAGGATGGGCAGCTGGCTGGAGGAGCCCTCCAGGGGCCGGGAGTCAGCCTTCAGGGACTGCTGCGTCGGGGGAGCCAGAGCCGGAGGGACAGGTGGACAGCGAGTGGGAGGGAAAGGGAAGACGAGAGGCAGAGAGGCAGAGGAACATGCACACACATGCAGAGGGAGACACAGAGGAGAGAGCCAGGGACGGGGTGGTGAGGCGAAAGCAGAAAATAGATGGTCAGGGGAGCACCCACAGCCGGTCTCCACACGGCTCCCTGGCCTGGCCCGGGGGCTCAGGAAGGCCCCTGGCAGAGCTGGACGGAGCAGAGCTGAGGACGGGGCCCAAGCCCCAGGTCCCCTGGATCCTTCTGAGGAGCCTTCCTGTCACTGTGGTGACTGCACCCCTTGCCCCTGAGCCCTGTCCCACTTCTCGCCTACTCTCTCTGCTCATCCCCAAGGGCACCCTGGTCCTCCGTGGAGTCCTCGAGCTGGAGCTCCCCAAACCAGGGCCTCTGAGCGAGGCTGGGTGACCCCAGCCAGCGGGCCTTCCCTCCCCTCCCAGGGGCCGCTTACCTGGCACAGGACCTCGGGGGGCAGGTGCATGAGGCCCAGCACGTTGCGCTCATACCAGGGGTCGAGCGCGCCGAGGTAGTGAGAGATATCGTTGGTGCTCTCCTCCCACTGGGCCGCGCCCAGCTCCTGAGACAAGGGCAAGAGTCATGCCCGGCGACCCCGGAGGCCTGCCCGGGCCCTGGGCAGCCCTGCCACCCGCATCTGAGCTTCCCCCTGCCCTCGGACAGGTCTGTGGCATACAGCAAAATGCCACCCCCACGTGCAGGGCAGGGACCACCCCCGGCAGCAAGGGCCAGGCGGGAGAAGGTGCCCACCACCACAGTGATGGCTTAGTGGCCTCCAACCAGCCCTCTGGGACAACTGCCACCTGCTCACATCCACCTACTTTCCCACCCCGTTTGGTGCAGGGCGGGGACATACTGTAGGGAGGGGGTGCCTCGGGGACTCAGGGGGCAGGGGCGGTGTCTGGCTCCGAGGGGCCGGGCAGGCGCTGGAGCAGGCCCCCTGGCTTCGCTTCATGGGCACGTAGAAGAACTGCAGCTTGAAGAACCGGGTGAGGAGGGGGCGATTGCTCTCCAGCAGCCTGGAAACAAGAAGGCAGTGAGAAGGTGCCCTGGGTCCCTGTGGGAGGTCAGCTCAAGCCTGAGATGCCACCAGCACCAGCACCCCGCCACCCCGGCTCTTACCGCAGGTTGCTGTAGGCCCGGGCTACCTTCCCCGAGATCCGATCAGAGCCGAAGACCACCACGCGGAGGGTGGAAGCCTTGGGGTCCTCGTCCCCGCTCAGGAAGGGGCGGCGGCGCTGATGGCGCGAGGCGGGTGCCAGGAGCCAGCTGGGCAGCTGGGTGCTGAGCTTGGCCTGGGGCAGGGAGCGGGAGCGCTGGGCCCGGGACGGGGGCGGGCCCGGGCTGTCCAGGGGGCTGCAGAGGCTGCCGGCCCGCCGCAGGGGCAGTGTCGAGTCCAGGCTGCCCTCCAGGCCGCGAGAGTCCCTCCGCAGCACCAGTTGGCTGGTGCTCTTGAACAGTTTGTAGATCCTGTTAAACTTCTGCCCGGGCCTGCGGTAGCCCCGGCGCTCCCGGCCGCCCGGCCTCTTGGGCCACTCCGGGGAGCTCTCCTCGCTGTCCTCCACGTAGCCGCTGTCCATGCCGTCCGAGAGGCCCGAGACAAAGGAGGTCAGCAGCTGGCTGGAGAGGGTGGCCCCCGAGGCCTGGGATGAGGCGAGGGACAGGGTGGAGTCACGGGAGGCCTCCGAGCTGGTGGAAAACAGTGAGTCCCTCTGGGCACACGGTCCATCTGTTTCCAAGTCCTCCTCCTCTTCCTCCTCCTCCTCCTCCTCCTCCTCGTCCTCGTCCTCGTCCTCGTCCGCGTCCCCCAGGAGCCCCGGCTCCAGCAGCTCCTGTTCCTTGAGCAGCATCTCCTGCAGGACGTCTGCACGGGAAAGGGAGGCACCGCTGGGTGTCCGGCCCGGGAAACCTCTCCCGCTCACCTCTGGGAGGGCGACAGGTTCCGACAGAATGGATTTGGGGAGGAGGTGCCAGAAGGCGGATCAAGTCCAGCCCAGGACTCAGCGTGCGGCCCTCTGCCCTGCTCAAGCCTGCTCAGGCCGGAGGGCTGGTGTGGAGGGGAGGCTGCTGCACAGACGGGGCGGGAAGAGAGCCCAGGCCGCTGGGGTGGGCACCACAGGGCCCCAGCCAGCTGCTTACCAAAGCTGTCCTGGTTCCAGCTGTAGGTGTAGCACCTGGCGACAGGGATGGGGATGGTGCGGAGCTTGCCTGGGTTGGCAGGATCTGTAAGAACGGGTAGGGCCGGCCCAGGTGAGGCTTGGGAAGGGGCCTGGGGATCGGCCAGGCCAGTGCCCTCGCCTTAAAGAAGAGGGCAGAGTTGGGAGAGGACGGGCCAGGCCGCGAAGCTGGGTGGGCCAGGACGGAGCTGGAGCTGAGAGCTGGGGTGCTGGCTCGCAGCCAGAGGGCACCGTGGGGGTGCCATGCCCTGGCATACGCTGTGTAAATGTGGCGGCACACACTGCGCCTCCTTTTACAGGGACCAAACAGCAAAACAAGGGCACTCCCCCTTCAGATGCGAGGACACCGTGTCCCTTCTTCTGCGGTAACACGGTGTGGAGAGGAAGTTTCCCAGGCTCCTCGGGGTGAGGTGTGGCCATGTGACCAAAGTGGGCCAAGGGATATGGGTCGATGTGACGCGCCCGACTTCCGTATTGTCTTCACGTCAAGTGAGAGGCCCTTGCCCTTGATTAGCACACGCTTTTCCTCTTCCCACAGCCCCACATGGTGCACCCAGCCCTGACCCCGCAGGCAGGACCCGGGCACCAGGCACCAGGGTGGAGGGCATGCTGAGGAGCGTGGTCCCCAGGGGCAGTGTGGAGCAGAGCCTCCAGCCGACCAGGACTGTTCACGGTGGGCGCCAGAGCAGGCGACGGGGAAAGTGGGCCCCCCTGTCCCAGGCCTCACCTAAGACTTCGGGGAAGCCGGCTTTCTCTCCCACCGCCTTCAGCTTGGTCCTGAGCCACTGCCGGGCCTGGGCTGCATCCCCGATGCCAGAGGCCAGCTCCTGGGCCTCTGCCGTCTCCGTGTAGACGTCTTCAAGCTCGGCCAGCGCCTTGGACTGGAACCCCAGGAGGAGACCGGCTTGCTCCTGTGCCATGGCCGGCTGCCCGCCTCCATTTCCCAGGTCTTACCCAGGGCAGCAGGGCCCAGGCCCTCCCAGCCTCATCGCCCATCTCCACCAACAGCCCGGGAGCCAGGCCTGTCCCCAACTCCCCTCTGAGGACATGGTCATG
The DNA here is from genome assembly GCF_000327345.1 of Myotis davidii. NCBI lineage: Eukaryota > Metazoa > Chordata > Mammalia > Chiroptera > Vespertilionidae > Myotis > Myotis davidii. The sequence continues at coordinate 1,615,250 of NW_006289395.1, forward strand.
AGAGAAGGGCCCAGAGCAGAGGGTCTGTCCAGGGCCTGTCCCAGAGCTGGGGCCAGACACCAGTCTTCCAGCTTCAGTCTGAATCTCGTTCCCCTGAGGCGGGTCCCACCCACACTGGTCAGGCCCCAGCACAACAGAGAGCCCCTTGGCAGGGCCGGCTCTCCAACCACCGCCCGCCATGCCTCCGAGTGAGGGAGGCCAGTGTACCCTGGAGACTGCAGCCCTAAGATGGAGCAGACGCAGGTCAGCGAGAAGGGGGCAGGGTGGACCCCGGGCCCCAGACACATACCTGCAGCCTGCAGTGCAGACCCGCGAGGTCACAGTGGGCCCCGAAGGTGGCCTGGAAGGCGTGCAGGAGCAGGGTGATGTAGGCGCTATGGGGCGAGTGCCCAGGCGCGCTCAGCTTGTTGGCCACGGCAAGGAACTCCGCCTGC
>NW_006289395.1:1615715-1628273 GCF_000327345.1 Myotis davidii
AGCACGGTGCTGGGGGCACAGAGGAGTGGCTGTGGGCACCGGGGCGCTGACACACGCCTCATGCTGGGGTTGGGTTCCCCGCTCAGGCCTGGGCCTCCTCACAGCCCGGGCAGGGCCTGAGGCCACGAGAGAGGTGGGGCTCTAGGGTCCCGGTTCCAAGAGGAAAGTGTATGATCTACTTTTGAGTATTTTTCACCCGGTGTTTTCAAAGACCTTTTCAACACTGAACTCAATTTTTTAAAAATAAGTTTGACCTTAATTTTTATATAAACATTTTTTTTTTCTCTACAGGACATCTGAATGGATATAAGATTACTCAAGAGAAGACTGTGTTTTAGGTGAGGTAGCTGGAAGCCAGGCAATCATTTTGGGAAGGGGAAGCAGACAGACATATGCCGTGGTGCAGGGGGGCTGAAATTTTGGCCCCTGCCCTGCTCCTCAAGCCACGGGTTGCGGGGTGGGGTGGCATCTGCCAGGAGGAAGGAGGGCCAAGTCAGGGCTGCATCCGAGTCCTCTGCCCGGGGGACCCTCTTCTAACTGCCGGCACTGGCCGGCACTGGCCGGGGAGGAGTGTGTGTCCGGCCACCTCCGTCTCTCTCTCCGCTCCACCCCGGCTCCTCCTCAGTGCGTGTGAAATGCGTTCAGTATGAAAATTTCAAACATACACAAATGTTGAGAACCGTGAACCCCGAGGTGTCAATTACTCAGTTAACGGTTAACAACCCAGGACGGTTCTCACGTCGCCCACGCCCACCCTCGTCGCTGTGTCTCCTGGAACGTGTCTGAGCCATCACGGTGCCCCTGTGCCCGCCCGTGCACGCTGTCATGCACATGGCTGCCCTTTGCTGCGCTCTTTCCCAAACCCACGCCGCGAGCTGCATTCACACCAGTGCAAAGCAACGCAACGCCCAGTCCCTGTGGGCATCTGCCCGGAGCGGGGCCCTGGGCTCAGGACCGGGCGCTGTCAGAGGCATCAGCATGGGGAGAAACTGTGTGTGATTTCTCTCTTTAGAAGAAAAAGGAGGCAGGCTCACGTAAGCAGCCCCTCACTGAGCCCCTCTCCTTCACTGAGGGCTTGATCCCAGGTGCTGGGCACACAGGACCTCACTCGCCCCTACTTGACTCCCTGTGTGCAGGACCAGCCCGGCCAGCCTGCGCCCTCGCCGCCTGCACGCCATCTCTGCTGGGAAACCGACCATCCCTCCCAACTCACAGAAAACAGGAGTGGGTTCCCCCTCAGCCCCGAGACCTCCTACTAACCTCTCAGAACCTCAGTTCCCTGGCCTTAAAAATGCCTTTTCCACAAGGTCAGCACGAGGATTGCAGGAAGCAGCCATGCCCACAGTGGTGCCCAGAGCTCAGTAAGTGCCCAGGCGATGTTGGTGGGCGTTCACCAGCCCCCTGCCTCCGCCCGGGAGGGAGCTTATTTACTTGCTAAGCTAACATTTACAAATATGCTCGTCCCTCTGTCTCTCTCAGGACCTGCACTGCCTGGGGATGGGAGAGCAGGTGACTACAGTTTCTGCTGCTGGAGCTGAAGCATCTGGGCGCCCCGGTGTCCGGGTGAGACAGCGCCCACACGCCCGGAGACCCGCTGGAGGGGCCTCGGAACAGAGGCTGCTCTCCTAGCGTTTGTCACACTGCAGACACAGACCCGTGAGTGGGCAATGCAATCCACTTGGGAAGTCACCACCAGAATTGCCTTTTAAATGAAATGGAATAGAAGGGGACAGAGCCCACCCTAGGAGGTAAGGGTAAGTTTCAATTCATGAAACCTGTTTCAGGTGTGTGTGTGTGTGCGCGCGCGCACGCATGTGCCAGGCTGTCATAGAAAATGAATTCTTTATTGCAGATTCTGGTTAAAGAAAAAAAGTTTGGAAAATGCTGCTTTAAAAACTGGCAGAAAGACACTGTGGGAAGAGCATGGCATTCCAAGGAGGACTGAGGTTCCGGTCCTGGCTCAGACACTCATTGTGTGACCTTGGGGAAGTTACTTGGCCTCTCTGACCTCCAGTTTCCTCATCTGAAAAGTGGGGTGAAGTGAGGTAATGTGTGCCCAGTGCCTGGCATGATCAATGCAGGTGATCTTAACCTTTTTTTTTTTTTAAGTCTCAGACCTGATAGGAATCTGATAAAAGACCCTCAGCCCAGAAAGCGGCTCTGCGCACAAAACATCACCAGCAATCCCGGGGTTCCATCTAAGCCTGTCTGCGGGGGGCTTGGTTGGGGTGCAGCGAGAGAGGGATGCAGGGGTGCTGGTGCAGGAATGGTGAACAGTGGGTGCGGTCCCATGCCCACCCCACCCCACGCTGCTTCTCGCTCCCCAAGAGCACTCACACAGTGGAGCTGCGGTGACTCCGAAGGGGCAGACCCTGCTCAGCCCTCACCAGCCGCTGGTAGGAGATTCCTGTGGCCAAAGAAAAAGAACAGATTCACGCGGTTACCTGGTCCTTCGGCGCTCATGGCCTGCGCCTCACAGTGGCCGCACCGGACAGTTAGGACAGGAGTTCCTGGATGGGGTTCAGGCCCAGGGGCAGGTCACGCCTGACGCCTACGGGGCCTCTGACAGGATGAGCCCAGGCCCCACCTGGCTCCAGCCACCTGTCAAGCTTTGCTCCTCAGAGGCAGCGGGCAGCGCACCCAGAGAGGAGAACCGAGGCCGGTCTCCCGCTGTCCAGCAGTCCTGGCTCCTGTCACACTGCCCTCTCGCAGTCCCGGTGTCCGGCAGTGGGCACGCCGGGCACCCCTCGGGCCATCCCCTCAGCCTCAGCCCCTCCCACACTCTCTCCTTCCCCCAGCATCTTGGCCCGGCCTCCACAACTTTTCAGGGGCCACAGACCCCTGATGGGCCTTTACGGGGTCCCTGTCTCCCTGTCAGGGGCAGGGCCAGCCCGGGCCGGTGGGAGTGGGGAGCAGGAAGGCGATCCACTCGGGAAGCGTTGCAGAAAGCCGGAAGGAAGGCCCTGATGCTTGTTAGCACATGGAAGAAAATGGCCAATGTATGCATTCTGACTTAGCACCTAGTTGCTTTGATCTGGGCCTTCTGCTTAGTGTTTCTTTTGTGTAAGTGTCACATGTTTGGACGTGACTGTTGTGTCTGTTTTGATAGGAGAGTCCCCGGACAGTGGCTGTTCCTATCAGGACTGGGAACGCTGTCTGGCAGCTCTCACATACGTACTCCTGTACTCCCTTACTCAAACGCTGGAGCGGATGAGGGTGCCCACTCTGCAGGGGTTCCCCACGAGGAGCACACAGACAAGCCGCCTCCTCTCGACTCGTCTGCTCTTTTGTTTTACCATGGGACGTCTTAACGGTAACCCACACCCCACGGACCCGTTGCCTCGCCTCCCACTCTGCCTCGATGGGCACAGGCCACGCAGCCTACCACTCTCCTGGGGAGGGGAGCAGCCGGCAAGATCACTCCCCTCCATCAGGCTTCCTTCCAGATGCCGGCCATTGGCTTCCAATCCCATTGCCCTCCTGGACCGCCCTCCTGGACCGCCCTCCCGAGCTGCCCTCCTGGACCGCCCTCCTGAGCTGCCCTCCTGGACCGCCCTCCCGAGCTGCCCTCCTGGACCGCCCTCCTGAGCTGCCCTCCTGGACTGCCCTCCTGGACTGTCCTCCTGGACTGTCCTCCTGGACCGCCCTCCTGGACCGCCCTCCTGAGCTGCCCTCCTAGACTGCCCTCCTGAGTTGCCCTCCTGAACTGCCCTCCTGAAGTCACAACACCCTAGGCCTCAACCTTATCATTTTCCTTGAATTGCTTTTTTTTTGCGTCTTTGATACTGTTGACCACTTTCTCCTTGGAGTTTGCTCTGCTCCATTAGTCTCCATGACAAGGACCATTCAGTCACATCTTGTATTTCTCTCTCTGTTTATCTTAGGACTAGAGGCCCAGTGCCTGAAATTCGTACACGGGTAGGATTCCTAGGCCTGGCCACCAATCAGGGCCAATCGGGCCTTCCTTCCCCCAGCTGCTGGCTGCCTGCTGGGGCCTTCCTTCATTCCCCACTGTCCCCTGGTGGTCAGTGCACGTCATAGCAAGCAGTCAAACTCCAGGTCGGTCAAACTCTCAAGGGACAATTTGCATATTAGGCTTTTATTATATAGGATAATACCTGAATAGTCTCATTTGGGGATCGCAGTGCAGGTAGAGCTGAGAGCTGCCTCATATCAGCTAGGCAGACACCATAAAACCTTGCCCTGTGCCTGATTTTGCTGTTGGGGGACTTTTAGGAGGACGTCTGTGCCCCTGGGCACACCCTGGCCCAGAGGGAGTCATTTCCAGAGCTGGATATCCTGGATGCCAACAGTCCCCAAGTGAAGCGCGGAGCATCAGATGAGACTCCCCCACCCCCAACGAAGACGTTGAAACAAAAAATCGGGTGGACGGCAATCCAGGGGTCAGAGTGAAAACAGCACAGACCCTCTCCTACTCGTGGTCCCATGAACATTCTAGGCTTCTCCCATCTTTCTGCTCCTCCATCCCTGGTAGGAGACCTCGTCCTCAAGGTCATTTCATTGTCTAAGACGGCTGTTGGAGTGCCGGCCATCAAGTCCTCATTCCAGTTAACAGGAGGAAGTGAGGGGGAGGGGTGTCAAAAGTATAAGCCACTGTTATTTCAGACTTTCTTTTATAGGCAGCCAGCTCAACTAATCACACCCTGTGATTTCTGGAACATCTGCCTTCCACTCCTTCCCTGAGTCTTCCCCTATAGTATCATGATATAATGAGGAATATATATTTGCATTTATTATATGTACATGTTCATCCCCAGTTCCTGGGACAGAGCTCCTAAAATCCTTGTCATGTCCTGAGTGATGGGGTGACAGGAGCATCTATAACAGTGGTTCTCAACCTTCCTAATGCCGCGACCCTTTAATACAGTTCCTTATCGTGTGGTGACCCCCAACCATAAAATTATTTTCGTTGCTACTACATAACTGTAATTTTGCTACTGTTATGAATCGTAATGTAAATATCTGATATGCAGGATATATTTTCATTGTTACAAATTGAACATAATTAAAGCATAGTGATTAATCACAAAACAATATGTAATTATATATTCAATATGTGTTTTCCGATGGTTGTAGGCGACCCCTGTGAAAGGGTCATTTGACCCCCAAAGGGGTCGCGACCCACAGGTTGAGAACCGCTGATCTATAACAAGCCCCTTTTGACTGGACCTGAGTTTATGCTAATGAGGTGACTCTGGGTGGGTCCCTAGATAGCTTCCAGAAGGGGGCTGGCTGCCCTCTGGAGCCAGCCCTGTGAGTGATTCAAGGGCTGGAATGTTGTGACCTCCCCCAGCAACCTTCAGCGGGGGAAGGGGCTGGAGATTGAGGTAATCACCAATAGCCAAGATTGAGTCAATCATGCCTACTTAGTAGGACCTCCATGAAACCCCTAAACAATGGGGTTCAGAAAGCTCCCAGGGTGGTGCCAGGAGGGCAGTGCACCCCAACTCCACAGAGATAGGAGCTCCTACACTCAGGACCCCTCCAGACCTCGACCTCTGTACCCCTTCACCCGGCTGTTCCTCTGTGTCCTTCATAGTATCCTTTCCAATAAACCAGTGAACGTAAGTAAAACGCTCTCCTACTTCTAGGAGCTGTTTTAGCAAATTACTGCACTTGAGGAGGGAGCGCTGGGAAGCCCTGATTTGTAGCTGATTGGTCAAATGTAAGGGAGACCTGGGCTATGGTCAGCACCTGAAGTGGGGGCCAGTCTTGCGGGACTGAGCCCTCCACCGCGGGTTCTGTGCTGACTCCAGGTGGTGAGGGTCCGAACTGGATTGAATCTGTGGACACCCAGCTGGTGTCTGGGGAGCTGGAGAACGGGCGTGTGGGGGAAAGACTCCCATGTATCTGGGGTCGGAGTAAAAACAGCACAGACCAGACCCTCTCCTACTAGTCCATGTTGGTTGACTTTCCTTTAAGAGACCTAAACCTTTCATTCCATAATCTGAGACAAAAAGTAGAAGATGCAAATGTTTATGATCAGTAATGTCCCAAGAGAAACGTACAGTGGGGCCTTGACTTACGAGACCGAGCGCGTTAAGGAGCTCGTTAACTCAAATTACTCTATCAATTCAATGCAAAAAAAATGGCTGAGAGACAGCTGGTATCTCAAAAAACTCGTAGTCGGGACACTCGTAAGTCAAGGCCCCACTGTATTGCCACTGAAGAATATTCACAATTCACCTGCCACCTGTCGACAGGCAGAACTGACCTCATCAGGTTTTTTCCTGATGGCAGGAGGCCCAGGGTGGGAGGGCACTAGGCGATAGGAAAGGGACAGGAGAAACTGCCCAAGGGCAGAAGGTGCTTGGGAGCCAGCAGGGCCCGGGACCTGTCAGTCATGCAGTCCCCTGCCTGGGTCTTTTGAAAGAAACAGCATTTTGCAATGTGAGAAGGTAGTTTTTGACTCGAACAGACATGGGTTCAAGTGGTAGAGCTCTTGTTAGCTATGTGACCACGGAAAAGCTCCTTAATTGTCTGGCCCTCAAGTTTCATTATCTGAAAAATGGAAATACTAGTGACTAACCAGGGGGCTGCCGGAGGATGGATGGGACCGATTCTTAGCAATGTTGAATGCAGCGTAAGCACAGGTAATGCAGCCATTGCCACCACCACCACCACCACCACCCCATCAACCACAATTTCAGTCCTGCTTTGATGAGGAAAGCTTATGTAACCTGTCCCCAGGTCACCAACTAATAAGTGACAAAGCAGACGTCTTTGTCATACCAAGGCCCGTGTTTCTCCTCTCACACCTGGCTTTAGAGCTTGGGCAAGAAACAAACTTCTCCCAGTCTTGGTTGTGCCATGCACACAATGGGAGTAATATTGCTTTTCCCTCTTACGTCACGGGGCCATGGCCGTGGTCTGGGTGAGGTGCAGGCATTGATGCCCACTGTCACCCCTCAGGATTACAGATAAATTCTTTGCAGGCAAGTATTTTGCTGAGCGCAGCCATGTGGTCACAGCATAAATATTTGACAAACATGTGGGCTTAACCCCAGAGGGTTGTGGTGGGCAGGACCTGGTAGCACTGATGTGAGGTTTCCTGCCAGCCCCAGAGCGGAGCCAGTAGGCACCCTATTGGGGGTGGAGTCAGGAAGAAGGGGGAGGCCCGGGGCTTCATAACCTGCCCACTTCCTCTGCTACCTAGCCACATCAAAGTGGAGTAAACTGTTTCATTCATCTCCATGGCAACTCGCTCCCTAAGGCTCCCTGGGTGGAGGGCCCAGCTCTTCAGGCCCCTGGTCATCTTCTTCCTGTGACCTTGCCAGGACCTCTCTCTTAAGCCAACACACCCCAAACCCTACTGCCCAAGCAACGTGAAATCAACGTCGGTCAGCGGTCAGCATTTAGCCTCGAAAACTGCTCTGAGAGGGAGGGATCCTCCTCCCATTTTACAGATGAGGAAACTGAGGCTCCCATAAGTAAAATGTCTTTCCACTGGCCCCGCAGCTCCAGGACTTGAAACCACTGAGGGCTGATACCTGGTACTGGTAACCGCCAAGTGACTGAGCCTCAGCTTCTCCTCCCAGAGCCCATTCCGGCCTCCATTCCAGCCCCTCCCTGGTTCCTCCCATTGCCTCTCTCGGCTGGGCTCACTAGGGGTGGGGCACTCAGCCACATGCCTCTACAAAACCACACTGAAGCATTTTCTAACAAGCCCACCTCAGGCTCCTGCAGATGAGGGTCAATTTTGTTCAACTTACTATTTGCTGTTGATGAGGGCTCAGGTTCTGTGAAATCAGAGGTTAACGTGGGATGTGAGATGAGTGTTTTGTTCCGGACAAAAGATGCCCTCAAAGGTTACAGTTTTATTCTCCTAGATGACATTAACTAATTTGGTATCTAGTTGTGCAACCTTATTCTAGCTTGCATGAGAAACCCGTATCAGTTTCTCGCACCCTCCTCTACACCAGCTCTGTCGTGTCGCTGGTTCCCTCGGAGACGGGGTGAACACATCTGGGGCACGGGCTCGCTGTGCATTTGTATGAGAGCTTGGTTTTTGTTTGAAGACATGAGAAGGAGATGGTTTCCTGTTTCAGTTCTGCTTTCCCTGGAAGAGAAGTTCCTAGCACGGGCAGCCTGGCCCGAGTCCCTCTCCACACATCTGCCTTCTGGGTCACCGGCATCTCTGAGGCCTCACGTGGTCCCTGGACACTGCCCCTCAGCAGGGAGGGGCAAGAGCACCACGGGTCCTCCCTGCTCTGGGTCCAGCTCCAGCTGCTGCTCTGCCTGGCGCTTGTCCCCCAGGCTCAGAACCCCATGTCCCAGCATCTGGGCCTCGCCACAGCCCGCCCCTCTGCTCCCCATCTGCTCGCTGGGCTGCCCAGAACAGTTCCTGCTCAGCTGCCCGCAAAAACACTTCCAGGCATCGCGTGCGTTCAGCGGAGCAGGGCCAGCTGGCTCCACTCGAAATCGGGAAGCCGTCGCCCCACTTGCAGGTGACGGCCCTCCTCCAACCCAACATCGCCCTCGGCCATGTCAAAGAAAGAAAGGGTTGTTTAAATCTTTGGTATAGACGCGTGGTCGGCAAACTGCGCGCGCGAGACACATGCTGCTCCTTGGCCCCTTGAGTGTGGCTCCTCCTAAGCCTTAGGAGTGCCCTAATTAAGTTAATGACAATGTACCTACCTATATAGTTTAAGTTTAAAAAATTTGGCTCTCAAAGGAAATTTCAATCGTTATACTGTTGATATTTGGCTCTGTTGACTGCTGAGTTTGCCGACCACTGGTATAGACAGAAGGTCCTGCCAAGGCATGTGCACTGAAATCCTTTCCGTCTAAATCATAAGCAGGAATAAAACTTTCCATTCTTGTTAAAGGCATTCTGGTCCCCAGCAGCAAGCCCAGAAGTGATCTGGTCCTACTTACTTTGGGGACAGTGGGAAGGACGGGCATGAAAGAGATTAACCTTACACTGGTCTGTTCATTTAGGGTGCCTTGGGGAGTTAGGTTGGCAGTTTCTCGATTCATCATGTGCCCCAGCACCTCCTAGTTCAACACCTTCTCCTCAGGGTCTTCCTGATTTCTTCATTCTTCCACCACGTCTCTCCCATAAAGTGAGGTTCATGCAATAGGCAGACTTGGGTGATGGCCAACCTCAGCCTGTGCCTGCTCTGCTCTGTAACAACACACAGCTGATTGGCTGGGGGCAGATAGATCAGATAGATGATTGGTTGGGGGCAGATAGATCAGAGAGATGATTGGCTGGGAACAGATAGATCAGATAGATGATTGGCTGGGGAAGGAAGTCATGAATCCCTCAAAGAAACCTACAGACAGAGCTTCAGTCCTGAGCTTTCTAGGGTTCGTGAACTGTTGGGGAATAAGATTTGGTCCCTCTGTTCTATGTGTATAATGTGTACAGTGAGAATGAAACCCTGTCCGTACTACATAGGGCTTGGTGTGGAGAGATTTAAAAGAAAAGATGGGATTACAACATACATGGTATTTTGGGGCCTGGTTTTTTAAAAATTCAAGTTACCCAACATCTTCTGATCTCAGTAATTACATTCCTATATCATTTCTAATGATGGCATTCCACCAAATGACTTTGCTACACTATACTCAGCCATGTCCAATATTTAGGTTTTTTGGAATTGGTTGATTACTAGAAAGAATTCATCGATGAACATCCTTGTAGGAAAATCTTTGCATAGCCATAATTGCTCAAATTCCTAGGAATGGAATTGCTGGGTGAAAGGATATTCTTTTTAATGTTTTAGAGAACACAGCTCCCCTTTTCCTGACCAATACTGGCTTTTTTTTGTTTTTAAATCTTTGCCAATTTGTTAGGGGAAAACGGTGTCTCACTGTTAAGTTTTGCATTTTCTTTATTACTAATGAGGGTGAATATCTTGAGAGTTGTTCCTCAGATGGTTTTAGGTTTTTTTTTGATGTGCTTAAAGCATGCTTTGTCACAGTTTCATTGGTGGGTTGGCCTATTTTTAATTGACTCAAAAGAACTCTTCATGGATTTGAATACTATTTTTATTGAAAATATTTTTCTTAGCTCGTCATTTACCTTTCACTTATAGTGGGTTGTGCCAAATAAAGAGCTTTAAATTTTATGCTCTCAAATCTGTTGGCCTTTTATAATTTTTGTCTTGCAGGGACAATCCTTCTCCATTCTAAGCTCAGGTGACCTATTTTTCTTCTATGACTTTTATGGTCTTGCTTCTACACTTAAGCTTTTAATCCAACTGTAAGTTATTTTTATAAAACTCAATTTTGTTTTTTGGAGATAAAATTCTAACTCATTTTTTTATGGTCTCTCCATTATCCTGATATCATTCATTAAATGACCAATTTTTTTTCAGGACCCATTTGAGGATGCCACTTTGTTATATAACAATTTTTTACTATTTCATTTGTTCCTAGCTATTCTATTTTGCTCCATTATTCATGTATTCTTTTCCCAATAGTGTATGATTTTCATAACTCATATAGCCTTAGGGTACCTTCAAAGACCTAGTAAGGAACTATCCATCCTTACTCTTCTTTAAGAATACATAAATATATATCAAACGCATGGGTAAATGCTATTGTAGGGCACTGATAGACTTTCTCTATTTTGTTAAATTGTAAAAGATGTTGATGTATTTTGATCAGGGTAACACCTGATATTATTGTGATATTGACTCAATCTAGCAACATGTGTTTTAAATTATTTATCCTTTGGTTAAATTTGTTTCTTCTATGTAGGTTAGTTGCATTTATTTTATATTTGTAGTCGCTATTGCAAATTGTTGTGGGTTTTTTTTTCATGTCTTCTAACTGGTTAATGCCATTATATGGCAAAGCTCTTAGCTCCCTGTTTACCAGTCTGACAGTCCTTCAGGTGATCCTCTTAGTCTTGATAAATAAGCAATTGTTTGATTTCTACCTATTAAAATGTTATCTTCTCTGGAAAAGGAAATATCTTTATTTTTTTGCATAGGCAAAATCATTGTAAGCATGAAGAGAAAGATTATTGACTAAATGGAAATGCCTCTAGAACACTTCCGTATATTAGAAGTTTTCATATATTAGAGGGGTTTTAAATATTAGGAACGGATATTGAATTTTATCCATTCAGTAACAACTGACTTCATTCCTTTGAGCCTCTGATGGGACGAGTTGCTCTAATATCAGAGTACCTCTCAGGGCATCATACTTGATTATGATTTCTCTTGCTCTGCAATAGTTTGCTTCTACCTCATTTGCATGTGTATCATAGCACCTGCAATTTCTCAAGAATTCCTACTTTTCAGACTCTACATATGAAGACTTAGTACCAGGCCCCTGCCCGCACTTGTCATGGCGCCCATTAACTGTCTATTCCCAACACCAGCCACCCTCCGTGGCCAGACTGAACCTGTCCACACACACAGTTCCCCACGTGCTCCTGAGGCAAAGAGAACACGTGAGGGCCTCGTGTCAACACGGGCTTCGCTGTCGGACCTGGGCAGCCTCAGAGACCACCTGCATGACCAGAGCAGAGGCACAGGCCGCATGGTGTGGTCTCCTTGCCCTGAACGCCTGCTCAGCCTCCCCTGAGAAGTCCTCTGTTTTCCCCCCTTTTTATCCTTTCCCGAGGACATTTTCTGATTTTCAAAGAGAGGGGAAGAGACAGAGACAGATAAAGGGAAACATCGATCAGTTGCCTCCCACAGGCTGGGTCGGGATCAGGGATCAAACCCATTACTCAGGTATGTGCCGTGACCGGGAATCGAACCCATAGCCTTTCAGTGTAACTGGACGAAATTCCTACCAATTGAGCAACACCGGGCAGGTCAAGAATTCCCCCTTGAGTTACTGCCTACGTTCACTGCTTTCAGCCATCTGATGCTGGTGCGCACATGGTACACACCGCACCATAAAGAGGAGACTCCAAGGTTTTGAATCGGGGCCATGGGCAGAGACGAGCTGAAGGTTGAGAGGTGAGGAGGATCACAGCCCAAGAGCAGTTCCAGAAGAACCTCCTGCCTGCATGATCCCTGCTCCCGGCACAAGCTGCCTCAGCACTGACCTGGGGCCTTGAGCTCAGCGTCGATGAAGGTGAGCAGCTCCTGGCTGATGTTGCAGTACGGAATGGGCCAGGTCAGGAATCGGTGGTAGGTGCCGGCTGCTTTCAGAAGAAGGTCTGAGTCCGGCGGGAAGTGTGGTGTCTGCAATGCAGAGGGAGTGGTAAGCAGAGAAGTCTGGGTGGGAGAAAGTGCACTGATATTCCAGAGCAGAACCTGCTACTTTTCTGGAATGTTCCACAAAGGGCACACATTTCCCGGCAGCCGCACGTCCAAGAACAAGGTCAGGAAGGACTGGAAGTAACCCACAGGCAGTGAGTTACAGATAGGCAAGAGGGTGCCAGGGATGTCTCTACCGTAAGGGCCTTGGTTTTATTAAACATAACACAGTTCACACAGTTCAGGAGAGCAGCGCTCTGAAAAGCTGGAGTCATCTTAAATGGGGCTGCTGCTGCCTCTCAAATGTCTAAACCAGTGGTCGGCAAGCTGCGGCTCACGAGCCACATGCGGCTCTTTGGCCCCTTGA
>NW_006289395.1:1628311-1632542 GCF_000327345.1 Myotis davidii
GAAGTTTCAATCGCACTGTACGTGCGTGCCCATACATGGTATTTTGTGGAAGAGCCACACTCAAGGAGCCAAAGAGCCGCATGTGGCTCGCGAGCCGCAGTTTGCCAACCACTGGTCTAAACCCCATTTATCCTTACTAGAGGGAAACATTTCTTCTGTGAAGGGAATTGACTCATTGTGCATGGACTCATTTGATGCCCCCAGTCTGGCAAATAGGGGGTGATCACGTTGGGTAAAACTGACCGCTGGGGCACAAAATGAGGTGGGCATAGAAGCTGTTTAACGGGTCTATTACATGGCTTGTGAGAGGCTGTGACTGGTTCCTCCATGGGCGCCAGATGTGCCAGGGACAGCAGCATCCACATGAGTTACTGGAGATGAGTTACAGAAGAAGGTCTGAGTCCGGTGGGAAGTGTGGCTTATCGGCTTATCGGCGGTTCTCAACCTGTGGGTCGCGACCCCTTTGGCGGTCAAACAACCCTTTCACAGGGGTCGCCTAAGACCATCCTGCAGATCAGATATTTACATGACAATTCATAACAGTAGCAACATTGCAGTTATGAAGAAGCAACGAAAATAATTTTATGGTTGGGTCACAACATGAGGAACTGTATTTAAAGGGCCAGAAGGTTGAGAACCACTGGCTTAGCTGAAGCCATCAGAAGGTTGACAGGCATCAGGTGTCATTGATTGACAGTTTCTCTCCCAGTGTTTATCCTCAGAGTCGTGAGGGCTATGGCTGCCCTGTGCGGGTTGTTCTCTCTCCTCCCCCCGCTCCCAGCCTGGCCCGCCCTGGAACTTACACAGAGGACCGTGGAGTAGAAGAGCAGGGCCAGGGGCGTGAAGAGGTCATAGGAACCCTTCTCTTGGACCTGTGGAAGAGGACAGGAGAGGAGGGTGAGGCTCACTCACGGGTGCAGAACAGAGCAGCGCGTCCTTGTTTTATTGTTGTTTTTTTAAATACATTTTTATTGGTTTCAGGGTGGAAGGGAGAGGGAGAGAGAGATAGAAACATCAATGATGGGAGAGAATCATTGACTGGCTGCCTGCTGCACACCCGCCGTGGGGATTGAGCCCACAACCTGGGCATATGCCCTGACTGTGACCTCCTGGTTCATAGATCAATGTTCAACCACTGAGCCATGCCAGCTAGGCTAGTCTTTCTTTCTTTTTTCTTTTCTTTTCTTTTTTTCAATGAAAAGCAATGCAACCACGAGACAAAATTTGGAAAACAGAAATTAGAAAAAAACTCCATGCACGATGGCCCCTTCCAAACTCAACCACTGCTAAAGTTTCAACGTATTTCTCCTTACAGTGTTTCCCTGTGTATTTTCCTCTGCAAAGTCTTCATAGTGTGCATATTTTTACTCTTAATGTCTTTTACATGTAATATTATAGATGAATTTCTGTTTTGTTACATGATCTCTAAGCCCACCTCTTGTTCCCCTTCTGGTTATACATTTACCTGTTACCTGTATTGTAAAGTGGGTTTTTTTTCCAGTCTGTTGTTTGCTTTTAAATGTATGGATTATTTGTGTACATGAATTATGTGTTAATTTTTTCCTTCATGGATGTTTGCTTTGTCATGCAAGGATCATGTGAATACTCATGTATTTTCTTTGAAGCTTTATTTTCTTAAATTTAAGTCTTTAAGACATCCAAAATTCCATTTGCTGTATGGTATGAATTAGGATTCTCACTCTGTGTTTTTCCAAGTGTTTCATCAATTTCCCTGAAGCCATTTAATAAATATTACTGTTGTAATTTTATTACATATTCAATTGTGTTAATACCCTTGGATAGTATCCATTATTTTATTAGCTGTATAATATTCCTTCTGGTAGATACCTATACTGTATTAGTTTCATTTTAGACATTTGAGGTCATTTCTTGCTATTTAATTACTTTTGCAATGAAAACCTTTGAGCAAATTTCTTTTTCTACAGTTTGTATGGTTTATCTAGGATACAGTTCAAGAAGTGGAATCAATCGAGATGATAAACATATTTACTATCTTTTGAACATATTGCCCCATTGCTTTCCAAAAGGATTTTGCCATTTATAAGATCTCATGTGTTTGAAAGTGCCAGCTTCAGTACAACCTTCTCTGCATTGCTTATTATAATTTTTTGCTAATTTGCTAGGCAAAGGCTGTCTCAATATGGTTTTAATTTGCATTTGTTCTATGATCACAGGGGCAACATTTTTCCTGTATATGTTTAAAGTTCTAGTTATTCTTTTGTGCCCTGCCTTTTTAAAAAATATTTTATTGATTTTTTACAGAGAAGAAGGGAGAGAGATAGTTAGAAACAATGAGGAGAAAGAAACATCGATCAGCTGCCTCCTGCACACCTCCTACTGGGGATGTGCCCGCAACCCAGGCACACGCCCCCGACCAGAATCGAACCTGGGACCCTTCAGTCCGCAAGCCGACGCTCTATCCACTGAGCCAAACCGGTCAGGGCTGTGCACTGTCTCTTTTAGAGTGCTCACCCACCACAGCACATACACACCTGAGCCCGGGTTTTATATTTCTTCGGCCTTTCAGCCCCGTCGAGAGCTCACAGGCTGAAGCCTCAGTGGCAGCCCCACATCCCCGCTGCCTGGTGACCTCGCAGGCTCAAATTTAAGGTTCTCCTTTTCTTTTTCCTGAAGAGACCATGTGCCTGCTCCCCTGTCACTGCACAGTAGTTGATCCTTTACATTTGGGTTGTGCGTTAAGCATTCCAGGGGAGGGTCAGCTCTCCTTAGTGGGTTTGCGTATAAACGCACCAGGCAAATGGCGGTGCTAGAGCTGGGACCTTGGGAGTCTTGATAAACCAGTATAGTGGGGCCTTGAGTTTAATTCGTTCCATGACGGAGCTCGTAACTCAAATTACTCGTATGTCAAATCATAAAGTGAACGAGTGAGACACGTGATGGTGGGCTGATGTTGTGGCGTTCACTGTGACGTTCGCTGCGCCAACTAGCGGTGGGGTATCTGAAGCTGGCTCATAACCCGAATTTTAGCTCGCAACTCAAAGCAAAAAATCGGCCAAGAGACGGCTCGTATCTCGAAAAACTCATTAGTCGGGACACTTGTAAGTCAAGGCCCCACTGTACTTTCTTCTTATAGGTAAAGGGTCAGCTAATAGAGAAAGGCCAATGTTTTGCAACTCAGTCATGTATTAAAAAGCAAAACTTTAGCTCAGCTGGTGTGGCTCAGTGATTGAGCGTCAACCTATTACACCGGAGGTCACAGTTCGATTTCCAGTCAGGACATATGCCCAGGGTGCAGGCTGGATCCCTAGTAAGGGGCATGGAGGAGGCAGCCGATCAATGATTCTCTCATCATTCATGTTTCTATCTCTCTCTCCCTCTCCCTTCCTCTCTGAAATCAATAAAAAAATTTAAAACACACACAAATAACAACAACAACAAAACTTTAAAGAGAATTCTTCAGGAAGGAGCCATAATCCTCCTTAGGGACGCGGCTGTCCCGGAACCCCAGCCCAGCCCAGCTCTGACGGCACTCTTCCTCTTAGACGTGAAGGCCCATTTATTGACCTGTTAGAGGGGTCTCGGTTTACCTCTCTAATCAGTCCTTGTTTTCATGGATCTTTTTGAAGAAAGGAGTCCAGCAATGCTTCCTGCCCTTCTCTAGTCGATACCTTGACATACACGCAAGCAGCTTAAAGGGCCCTGGCTCACATACCACGTGTTCTCATTGCGAGGCCCACATCCCTGCCCAGAACCCTTCGATCCATGGCTGACACCGAGCTCGCAGGTTCCCAGAGCCTTTGCCAAGCCCCTCGGCGGCCCAGGCACCCAGATCCAACATTCTGTGGGGGCCTCTTTCTTGACCACGCGGCTGATCCCAGCTCACCGTCACCCCTGGCCAGCCTCACCTCTTGTGTCTTCTGCAGGATCTGCTCCAGGAGGATGAGGAAGTGGCCCGGGTCCCTGCTGACCAGCTCCTGCAGGCTCCAGCAGTTCAGACACAGCCCGGCTGGGAAGGGAACGGCCAGTGGTCAGATTCCTTTATGAAGTAAGAGGCTCCGAAAATCGTATCAACACTCAACCCTATCGTGCCCATTAAGACATAATGGCAAGTTTCTTATTCTTGGAAACTCAAGAGACACAGAGAGGGCTTGGGGTCCCCCTTAAAGGCCAATGAGCGGCCCTGATTCTGGTCCCCGTACCTCCCCCCAGAGGGCACCAGGTCTCTCACCACCACCTGCTCCGCTTCCTA
>NW_006289395.1:1633088-1634516 GCF_000327345.1 Myotis davidii
CGCAGTGAGAGCAGCAGGGGCAGAAGTGGTGAGACCAGGGGTTTCATGGAGCTCCAGCCCCTCCTCATGGTGGAGGCTCCTCCCAAAGTCCTGGAGGCCCGAACAGTGTGTTTCATGTGGTCGTGGGATTTTGTAAATTTGTAAAAGTCAGATATTTTTGTGTGATTTCACTTAATGACGGCCCTCTCAATGCTCTGAACTCACGCTCCATCGACGCCTGGGAAGGAGGCAAGAAGAAAAATACTCCCACCTATTGACCAGCTCCTATGGGTCAGGCCTTGCATACACATCTCCATTCAGGAAGGTGGTTTCTGTTTCATTATTCTCATTTCACAGACAAGGCAGCTGAGGTCCTGAGAGGCTAAGTGACTCACACAAGTTCATAGAGCCAGTGAGAGAGAGTTTAATCCAAATCGGGTGAATTCCTAAGGCCAAGGAAAGCCTCCAGAGGAGGTGACATCTGAGCTGAGACCTGGATGAGAAAGAGGCAGTGGGCACAGTTCTGAAGGAGGGATCCCAGGCAGCAAGTGCAAAGGTTCTGAGGTAGGAACGAACCAAGATGTGTTCAAGGACCAGTGGGCATTTCTCTCACGGGGCAGTTAGGGAGGCAAGTGAGATATGGGACAGAAAAAAAAATCTTTACAAGCATAAGAGTTATTACAATTAGCCACCAGCCTTCAGAGAAAGAACTGCTCCAGCCTGCGGATACCTCCGTTTCTCGGTCCTGGGGAACATGGAGCACGGAGGCCTCCTACTCCCGTGAGCAGAATTCCACTGAGAGCCGCCTATGAAGTCCCAGCTGCTCTTTCAGAACCAGCCAATACGGTATTTCCTGGCAGGTTAAACAACGACTATGCTTCTAGCGCAGTGGTTCTCAACCTTCCTAATGCCGCGACCTTTTAATACAGTTCCTCATGTTGTGGTGACCCCCAACCATAAAATTATTTTCGTTGTTACTTTATAACTGTAATTCTGCTACTGTTATGAATCGTCATGTAAATATCTAATATGCAGGATGTATTTTCATTGTTACAAACTGAACATAATTAAAGCATAGTGATTCATCACAAAAACAATATGTAATTATATATGTGTTTTCCGATGGTCTTAGGCAACCCCTGTGAAAGGGTCATTCGACCCCCAAATGGGTCTCAACCCACAGGTTGAGAACCGCTGTCCTAGCGAATGCTAAGGAAGCAAGATGCAGCCCTGAGCAGGATGAGGAAGACAGCACGGGCGACAGGAGAAACTGCTGCATCTGAAGGGCCTACCTCCATCAGGGGCTGTGCCAAGCACCTGTCCAGGTGAGGTCCAGGGGTTTGCAAAGTCATACAGAGTTGGAGCCAGAATCTGCCAGGTCCAGGGCTCACTGTGGCCCCCGAGGCTTCCTTGGGCCTTCAGAGCCCCCTCCCCCCCGCCCCCCCCAAT
>NW_006289395.1:1634751-1635857 GCF_000327345.1 Myotis davidii
CGTGCAGGCAGCGCTCCAGGGCGTGCTGGATGCGGTCCTCTGTGCACGTCGTAGCCCCTGGCTGCATCCTGAGTCATCGCCTGCGTGGAAACAGACAGTCAGCCCCGGACCCCCAGGTGTGAGGAGCGCACAGCCAGCAGGGCAGGTGGCACAGACGGCGGCACCCCCAGCCCAGTGCTGCCAGCCTTGCTATTGCCTGGGTGCTGTGGGCACAGCAGGCAGGGGCTCAGCTGCCTCCAGGGCTGGAATGGCTCCCGGGGGGCGCTGCTCTGAGTGGCAGGAAGGAGTGCTCCTGCAGCCAAGGGTGCGATGCTACAGGAAGTGAGGGGTCAGGGACAGGAGTGGAGAGGTGACTACCCCAAGGCGGTCGTGTTTCCAAGCGCCTGGGGAATGCCCAGGGAGTGGCCAGACCCCAGTAGGCTGGGCAGCAGGACCTCCAGGAACAAGCAGAATGGCTTGGGGATTTTTCTGAATTTCCAGGCCTGCATCCCCCAGCCCCAGGGAAGAGCACAGAGATCCCGCTCAGGGCACCGGGGGCTCCAACGCCGAGGCCTGGTGGGGGCTGCTCCACGTGCTCCCCACCACACTGCCTGCTAGGGTGCCTGGGAGGAGACAGGCACCATTCCTCGTCTGCCCTCGCCTCTACTTTGGCCATGTTTTTCTGCTCTCTCTGAAGCATTGCAGTGCTGCCAGCTACCCACAGACTCCGCTTGCCCCCCGCCCCTTGTCCAGCTCAGGCTGGAGGGCCATGAAGAAGAGATCTAAGAGGGGGTCTCAGCACCTGCTGGGAAACTGTGGGAAGGGCCGCATTCTAAGAGCCTCCAGAAGGGCTAGCCCGCCTCTCAGTGATGTGTGAGGCCCCCAGGTCCCTTGGGAGCCACAACAGGTAGGTGATCGGGTGAATAAGCCTGGCCCCTGGGTCAACAGACTTGGATTCAGATCTGGACTCTGCTATTGGTTAGCCATGCAATTCTGGACACACTTTCCCCCTTTTCCAAACCTCAGTTTACTTATCTGTAAAATGGGATCATGAGAGCACTGACCCCACAGGGCTGTTGGGAAGATTAAACGTCACAGTGACACGAAAGCTATGGTGCCCCAGTCTT
>NW_006289395.1:1635879-1642774 GCF_000327345.1 Myotis davidii
CACTGCGTTCACCCGCCGGGCAGACTCCACTACTGCACACCAAGCAGGCCAGGCCGGGGAGGGAGGCCGAGGAGGCCGCCGCGGTCCAGCTCCGTGGAACTGGGGACAGACCAGGAAACCACAAGCAGAAGCACCCAGAGCTGAGCCATGCAAACGGCATGCAAAGAGCTACGGGATCCGAGGCTGCTCAGCTGCATGCCCGGCAGTCAGCTCACGGGGCCCCGGGAGGCGCAGCCCCCTGCTCCCCGGCCGGGGAGGAACCAAGCGTCCAGGGAAACGTAGCCCCGTGAGCTGCCCAGCATCACGTCACCTCCGTGAGACCTGGGACGGTGCCGCGGTCTGTGTGCATTTATTCTTTCATGTAATTCATGACCACCTATGTGTGGCAGGCGGTACGGACACAGCACCGAGGGACACAGGCCATCTCCTGGGTAGGAGACAGACATTAGCAAACAATTTAACAGCTCTGAACAGTTTGGCTCAGTGGATAGAGCCCACGGACGGAAGGGTCCCGGGTTCGATTCTGGTTGTGGGCTCGATCCTCAGTAGGGGGCATGCAGGAGGCAGCCGATCAATGATTCTCTCTCATCATTGATGTTTCTCTCTCTCTCCCTCTCCTTTCCTCTCTGAAATCAATAAAAACCTATTTTTAAAAAAGAAAGATGAAGGAGGAAATCCGGAGAAAAGTTCGGGGCGAGGCAGATGTTCCAGAAAGAGGAGCCAGCGTGTGCCAAGGTCTGGGCCCACCTCGGATTGAGCGCCCGGAGCACAGACCAGCCTTCCAGGTCCCACACCTGCCCGCTGCCGAGGTGGTGGGCGGAATTCCACAAACTGCTCACCAGGTACCCAGGACGGGGACCGTGGGGGCTTCCGTGAGTGGCACCTCCAGGCCTGCAGATGCCCGTGGGCCCTCCCGGGGCGACCCTCACAGTCACCTTCGGGCCTTTGCTGACCCTCACGCTGGTCCAGGCAGGGAGTCCACAGCCCTGAACCAGGAGGCAGTTTGCAAGCTGCTGGGCCCCTCCTTCACCTGGATGGGCAAACCTCCATGTGCCAGTGTGTGTGCATAGGAACAAAAGCTGGTTCTGTTGACACTTCACTCTGGAGGGCCCCCGGCAGGTGAGGGGTGCTCAGCAGTAGAGGCCTGAAGGTTAGACCACCTTTGAGGGGAATGGGGGGAAACCTGTGGCACAGAGAAGCTAAACAACTGGCCTGAGGTCACACAGTGAGGAGGTGGCAGAGCCAGGACGCGGACCCAGGGCGTGGCTCTGACACTAGCACAGGCTGCGCCTCAGCACCATCAGATGCAGTTACTAGAAGAAAACAAAAACCAATTCACACTTCCACCCTACAGTGAAGACTCAGTCAGCTACAGCATGATCTTGCTTTCAGTGGCCCGGACGCCCAGTTGCGGGGAGCCCTGAGGCCACCATGTCTGTCTGCACAGCTGCCTCCCTCCAAGGAGAGGACTAGGCTCACGGGAGCAGCATTCTCGGCTGAACTGGGCGATGGCCATGGTGGCCCCCCAGCCTGGAGCACGGGCTTCCCCGTGGGAACTGGGTGAGACCCCTCCGCCCCGCCCCGCCCCGCTTCGATGGATAAGTCCGTTGTGTCTCGAGGCAGAGATGAGTCACCTGCTCTACTGTGCCCCATTGTAACTGATGCAAACACAAGATGCAAATGATCAGCCTCAGCCCACGCCCCTCTGCCGCAGCCCCTCCCTGGGGGTCAGAGCACACTGCTCTTTTGGAGGCTGCAGGCTGCTCCCCGCCCACCCCCAGGGTCTGCAGGCCCACATCTTTCCTTCTCCAGGCCCTGGCACTTTCCTATCTCCTGGCCTTGGTGTCCCTGGCTGCTCACTGGAGGCAATCAGGGCTTCTGCACAGATGGGCACTGGGCAGAGTTCCCGGTGTGCCCACCTCCCTGGCACCCAGGCCATCTAGAGCTTGTCCCCAAGCTCCTCTGAGAGGCAGGGCCTGCCCAAGTCGCTGGGGGCCCAGCCGGGGTCCTCGGCGAGCTGCCCTGGGGGTTCACCAGGCGCTCTGCACGCTCATTTCCGTTTGATGAGTCAGTCATCAGCCGTTTCTTATGACTCGTCAGCAGAACCCAGTGGCTTTGGGGTGGAGATGAAGGGGGAAGAAGGTGGCATCCAATCTCACCAGGGATGAGGCCTTTATTCAAAGGCTTGGCGAGCAAGGCTTGGCTTCCTGGCACCCCTCTCCCAGCACCCCCTCCACCCGGCAGAAGGAGCTGTTGTGAAATTCAGTGGCTGCCGGGAATGGGAATGCCCCCACATCCGCGGTGGGGGAGTGTCGAAACAGTCAACAATGGGGTTTGCCCCTACCTCCAGTTCCTCTTCTGAGCCAGTGAGGATGAGTCTTTACTGGGGACCCTGAACAGGACAGGGTTTTGTTGACATGATCCCTTGAGGCAAAGCAGGGGTTGTCTTCCCTATTGTGCAGGACTGGTCAGAGGGTCGGGGTCGGTCTGGGCCCATCTTCCTAGGCAGCCCCCGAGGGGGCAGGGAAGAGGGCATCTTTTCTTGGGGGATAGAGCGCCGGCCTGCAGAAGGGTCCCAAGTTTGATTCTGGTCAAGGGCACATGCCGGGGTTATGGGCTCAATCCCCTGTAAGGGGCGTGCAGGAGGCAGCTAATCAATGATTCTTATCATTGATGTTGCTATCTCTCTCTCTCTCTCCCTTCCTCTCTGTAATCAATAAAAATCTATTTTTTGGAAGTAATAATAAATGGAGGAGAAGAAACAGGTCTCATTTACAAAAGAATTCCAATTAATAAATGAGACAGGAATGAGAGAAATACAAAATCACCATTAGGCCAACACCACAGTAGTAATTTTACAGGCAAGAGCCACCAATGGATGCGAAAATCAATGGGTTATCCTGGCCGGTGTGGCTCAGTTGGTTGAGTGTCATCCCATGCACTGGGAGGTCACCAATTCGATTCCCAGTCAGGGCACATGCCCCGGTTGAGGGTTCAGTCCCCAGTCAGGGTGCATATGGAAGGCAACCAATTGATGTTTCTCTCACACATATATGTTTCTCTTCCTGCCCTCCCTCTCTCTCTAAAATTAATAGAAACCTATTTTTTTTGCCAGGGGAGAAACCTATTTTTAAAAATAAAAAAATAATAAAATCAATGAGTGAAAATTTGAGAGGAAACAGAATATTTGCTTAATCTCAGAGTATTTCCCCTAAGAAGTTGAGCAATTATACAGGGGAAAGTACTAACTTTAGCGTGGAGAAACCCAGTATCACCTCTGCCTCACGATCGAAGTTAATATCACCAATGAGAAGGCATATCAACATCATGTATTGATGTTGCCCTGAGAGGCTCATGATATCACTTCCCTGGGATGTATCCCCAAAATGCATCCCTGCAATCTAATGAGAAAAGATCATTCCCAACCTAAATGGGAAGAACTGCTATTTGACTGACCAGCATTCACCCAAGTGTCAAGGTCATAGAAGCTAAGGAAAGACTGAGGAACCGTCACAGGCTGGAGGAGCCTAAAGAACACAGAAAGCTAAATGTAATGTGGGATCCTGGGCTGGATTCTGCAACTGAAAGGGGACATTAGGGGGGAAACAGCTAAAACCCAAATAAAGCCTGTAGTGTTGTACAGTTGGGCCAGTTGTTCGTGGTTTTGATAACTGCACCACATTACGTGAGCTGTAAACATTAGGGGAAGCTGGGTGGGGGACATGCATGTCTCTAAGAACCTTTATCTAGTTACCTAACCTCACATATCCTTTCTATATCTCTCTGGCTGGTGGTCCAATGCCTTGCTGCCCTTCATGAACTTGTTTGAAGTTGTTATTTCATAATTCCTAGTGACAGGTGGGCAGGCCAGTGCAGGGCTGGCTGCCTTAAAATCCTCTACATCGATGTTCCTAAACTGGGGTTCAGACTCTGGGGTTCTTGAAGGGTTTCTGAGGGCTCTTCATGAGAATGGTTAAGTTGTGTTTTCATTTGGAAGACAGTCTATGAAAAGTTAGTAGTTAACATATTCTAGAACATCCTGATGACACCTATGACCAAATATTACCATAAGGTGTTGATGCCCAGTTTGCATTTGTGTCTATCACTGATTTGGTGTCACCTAAGAGGACAGAACATGCCAGGTGTGTTTTGGGGTCTGCGAGAGCTCAAGGTTGATCAGAATGAATGACTAGATGGAAAATGTTTGGAATAGTGCCTGGCACGAAATAAGCATTCAACAATGCTGTCTCTTACCTATCAGGGTACTTTCCTAACACATACAATTCTGCTGCCCAACTCTAGATGCCTTTGAGATTGGGCCAAGAAGTAAAACGCTCCCTGGATGATTCTGATGCATAGTCTCAGAGAATAATGTTTTCTATTTCACAAATTCTGCACATACACCTACTAGTAGACTGTGAGATCAGGAGGGCACCAGAGAGATCATCGTGCAACTCTCCCATTTCACAGATAAGCGGAGACTCTGAGCAGGGAAGGACTTGCTCAGATTAGAGAGTGGTAAATCCATACCAGAAACTGAGCCTGGAGCCCAGGAGAGCGTGGCACCTCCTGCTCGCGTGGGATCAGTGAGTCACGCCAGTGCCTCTCCGCTACGTTCTGTTAGGAACCCTTTAGCAAATGTCTTCTGGATTAGGCATTCTACTTCCTCACGTGTCAATTTGGGAATTTAGGTTTTTGACAATATCATTCATTTTAATCAAGATTTTCAGGTTTATTAGCAAGGGTCTGAACCTAGAATTACTAAATAATTTTTAAAATTATATCTGAACCAGCGATTTTAGCCACTCTTTTAATCTTAATGCTGTAATATCACATATATTTTTTAAATCCTCACCAAAAGGTATGTTTTTATTGATTTGAGAGAGAAAGGAAGGGAGAGAGAGAGAGAGAAACATTGACTTGAGAAATATCCATCGATTGCCTCCTGCACGCATCCTGACCGGGAATCGAACCTGCAATCTTTTGGTGTACGGGATGATGTTCTAACTGACTGAGCCACCTGGCCAGGGCTTAATGTTATAATATTATATTTTCTTTTAATACAGGTCTGGTTTCTAGTAAATATTTTAATACTACATCACAACTCTTTAATTACTTTTGACATTGACAGTAAATGTAATAACTATGATAACAGCACTGCTTGTTTTGGACAGTGGCTTTCAGTTTGATTTATTTCATTGCTCACTGTTTTGTTTGCCTGTTTTGTGCCATGCTACCCCTATTTACAAGTTCTTTATTGTGATTCATTTCTTGCTCAGCTGGGGTATTTCGAGTAACTTCAGAAGAGTGCGTGGGCAAGGTACTTTCTAAGACTATATGTCACCTCATTACTGAGGCTCACTAGAAAGGATAGCTTTGTCAAACATAAAATTGGCGTGATTCAGTTTTTCACCCTCGACATGTTTATAGAAACCCAAAATAATTACTCGAAAAACTGGCTATAACAAAAAATATAACTAGGTAAGGTGATTGGGCACAAATTAAGATAAAAATTTATATTATTCAATTTTACAAATAACAAAAGAGAAATTATGTTAGAAGAAGACCCCAATTACAATAGCAACAAAAAGAAGAGAAAATAAACTTCACAAATATGCAGCATCTGAATGAAATAAAACTTTCGAGGGACATAGAAGCGGGCAAACCACTGGGAATGCACGCCCTGTTGTTAGGCAGGAAGATCCAATATCGTAAAGAATCAGTTCAGAATGGGTTAGGGGCCAAGTGCCAAGGAATTCAAGTATTTCTGGGACATGACACTAAAAGCACAGGCAACAGAAGACAAACGAGATAAATGGGGCGACATCAACATTTAAAACTCTGCCCATCCAAAGAATAAAGTGAAAAAAAAAAAACCAAAAAAAACCTACAGCATAGGGGGCATATCTGCAAATCCTACATCTGATAACACGTGAGTCCCAGAATAGACAAAGATCCTCTATAAACTCAACAAGAATGAAACAAACAACCCAAATTAAAAATGGACAGAGGACTTGAATAGACATTCTTGCAGAGAAGACATACAACTGACCAATAAGCACATGAAAATATGCCCAGTGTCACTGATCATTAGGGAACTGCAAACCAAAACCACAATGAGCTCACGCCTGCCAGAATGGCCACCACCAACAAGTCAACAAACAACTAGTGCTAGTGAGGATGTGAGAAAAGGGAACCCCAGCACACAGTTGGTGAAAATGCAGCCACTGTGGCAAACAATGTGGAGTTTCCTCAATGGGCCTGCCTCTTGGCCAGTGGGCCCACTGCTGGGAATATATCCTAAGACTCCCGAAACACCAATCAGGAAGAATATATGCAACCCTATGTTCATAGCAGCGTCACTTACAACAGCTAAGGTCTGGAAACAGCCCAAGTGCCCACCAGTAGATGAGTGGATAAAACAGCTGTGGTACCTTTACACAATGGAATACACACTGGCCATAAGGAAGAAGCATCTCTTATCCTTTGTGACAGTAGGAAGGACCTGGAGAGCATTACGCTAAGTGAAATAAGCCGGTCAGATATGACCTCATTTATATGTGGAATCTAATGAACAAAACAAATTGATGAACAAAATAGAACTAGAGGCTTGGGTGCATGGGACAGACTGATAGAGGTCAGAGGGAAAGGAGGTGGGGAAAACGGAATAAAAGGTGAAGAGAGTAGCCAAAGAACATATAGACACAGCCCACGGACACAGACAACAGAGTGGTGAAGGCCAGGGGAGGGGTGGCAGGAGCTGGGTGGAGGTGGGCAAAGGGGGAGGAAATGGGGGGCATTTGTAATAGTGTCAACAATAAAAAAATAAGAAAAAAACAATTTAACAAAAGAAAGAGCGAGTAAAAAAGAAAACTCACAATGAGCTCTAACTCAC
>NW_006289395.1:1643152-1651225 GCF_000327345.1 Myotis davidii
TCAGGTGCTATACTGGGCACTTTCGCTTGATTATCTAGTTTAATGATCATAAGTACCCTACAACATAATCACAGTTTTTCACAATCCGCGGTACAGGGAGAGTCAGTATTTATCTGCCCAGTTCAGAAATGGGGGGCATTTGTAATAGTGTCAACAATAAAAAAATAAGAAAAAAACAATTTAACAAAAGAAAGAACGAGTAAAAAAGAAAACTCACAATGAGCTATAACTCACACCCAGTGAGAGGGGAGTGGGGTGTTATTGGTGAATGGGCACCAGTTTCCGTTTTACAAGATGAAAAGAGCTCTGGAGATCAGCTGCACAATGTGAAAGTACTTAACACCACTGAACTGAACACTTAAAAATGGTTAAGATGATCAGTTTTATGTCAGGTGTATTTTACTACAATATTTAAAGAGAGTTAAAGAAGAATTAACATATTTATGATATTACACAGGAATATCAATTACCTATAAGTTTCAGGCTAGACAACAGGAAAAAAGGGAGGGAGGGAGGGAAGGAGGGAAAGAAAGAGGGAGAAAGAAACATCAATGAAAATAAAGAATCATTGATTGGCTGCCTCCTGCATCCCCCACACTAGGGATCGAGCCCGAAACCCGGGCATGTACCCTGACCAGGAATCAAACCATGACCTCCTGGTTCATAGGTCATTGCTCAACCACTGAGCAACACCAGCCAAGCTCACCACTTTATTCCTTGACTTACCTTAGTTTAGCCCACTAGTTCATATATGGTAGGGCCTGACTCCCACAGCCCGTGTGCTTTCACAGGAACCCTCTCCACGGTTTCCTGGAGGAAGGGTGAGCAGGCGGCTCGCCTGTGCTGTCATCGGAGGCTTCCAGGGAAGACAAGACGCCTTGCACCAAAAGTGCCTGAGTTCTCCTTGGTGATTCCTTCCCCACGGGTTCAGGTTCCAGTGACTCACTGCCTCCGTCCCACCTTATTCTTCAAGATGTAAGGTTCCTGGAGGGACGGTTAGCTAACAAATGAGTCTATTGCGGCAGAGACAGTGGACAGTGGGCGGCGGAAGGACGCTGGGGCCCGGAGAGGAGGGAAATAGGAAAAGGTAGGTGGAGACGGCATGGGGGCGCAGGGAGCAGGATGACGTAGAAGTGGGCACCCAGTGGGAACCGCGAAGGGAGCTCCGACAAGCCTTTACCTACTTCCCATCTTTGCTCACCGCTCCTTTACCGAGGAAAGGGCCCGGAAGACAACGCCGTGGGTAAGACCAAGAGAAATGAGACGAGGGATGACGAGGGAAGGAGAGAGATGCTAGCATGTACACAGCACTGACTCTACGCCAGATTCTGTGCTTAGGGCTTGAAACACGTGATCTCAGTGATTTTGAACAACCCCCCAAACTCTAAACATCCAAGGATGAGGACATGCAGCTCCTGGTGGCTAATGACTTTCCCAAGGTTGCACAACAAGAAAGCAGCGTAAGCGGAATTTGAACCCAGGTCTCTCTGACTCCCTTCTACCCGGGCAAATATCTGGAAGGGCACTGAAAAGAAAACAGGATGCATGAAGTTGCCTTCACATATAATATTCATAATCATAGCAGCTAATGCTACCTGAGAGCTTTCTATGTGCTGGGCACCATTCTAGGTGTTTTCTATGAATTAGCTCATTGAATCTGTAGAAGTAGACAGACTCCCATCTTAAAAATGAGGAGACAGGCACAGAGTGTTCTTGGCTGGTAAGTGATGTATGTCCTTTCTTGGCATGTCTTAGGCAAGTTAGCTTCTCTAGGCGAACCCATAAGGGAGCTAGAGATGAGCCAACTGAAATGACTGAAAAGAGACTGAGATTAAGGCATAAACTCCAGGCAGCAAGGATGTTCTATGGGCCTCTAAGCTAAACCATAGACACCTGGCCCTGGAGACTATTTATCCAGCTTTCAAACGCTGAGCCTATCTTGTTTGCCGGCAAATGCTCACAGAATAACAAAGCCAAAAACAATGAATGGAGATGTAAAAGCTCCAGAAAAGCCAATTACACATGTGTTGGCAGCTTTCTGGTTTTCCTGGATGTGGAAAAAGATTGTGGTTGTGACAAATTGCATTCATTATCTGCTGCTTGCTTTCTGCCCAACCATCTTCAGTTTGGAAGACAGGCATGAATACTTCATAGTTTTGGGCAAAGAAGATTTTATGGAGCACTGTGACTTCCAGATGCTTTACCAGTGGGGAAAAAATAAATGGGGCACAGACTGATCCAACCCGTCATCTCTTCCCTCCACCATCATCTCTTCTCTCCACCATCTCCCCTTCCCTCCACCATCATCTCTTCCCTCCAACATTATCTCTTCCCTCCACCATCTTCCCTTCCCTCTCAGAGTGAAAACCATTTAGCACCCCATTGTCTCTCTGTTAATCGGCAACAGGTAATTGCTCCCAGACACTGGCATATCCACCTTCTTTAGTCTCCTTTTCTCTTTAAGCTCTTGCCCAATTATATACATCTCTCCCCTCTCTATGTCATTCATGAATATGGTTTATTAGTGCAAGAAAAAGTTCTCTAACAAGAAAAGAAACTATCAATGTTTGTGGACAGAACTGAAATCAGACACTCCTCCTAATACTCGGCCAGATGTGATTTATACAACTTTTCATGAAACAGACACTGATTTCAAGAGTCCCATTTAGCACATTTCGTCCCATTTTAGAACTCTCTAGGAGGCCACGGGGCTATTTACCGTGACAGGACAGCGGGCACCGAAAAAGGCTCTCCCAACTCCTTACCAAATATACCATGAAAAGGAGAACGACTGAAAACCAATGTTGACAGGCCAGGGTCAAGGACTGACATTCCGTTTGAACCAGATGGAAATGGATGAAGAAAACCTAGCCTCCAGTTCAGGCCAAATCTCTCTAGAAGGTGGCCAGAGGACGTGGCATCATGGCTGATCAACGTTTGATACTCAAGTGGGTGGGCAGTGTTCTCAGATATTTGGTCCCCGTCTGTCTTTTCCTTCAGTGAAGATTGGTGGGTCACAGAGAACAACATAGACTGATGAAAAGGGACAGACCCAAAGACTGAGAAACAGCGATCAGGCTATCAATCCCCAGAAGGAAAGTAGGGGAGGGCGGGGGTAAGGGGAAGAGATCAACCGAAGGACTTGTATACATATATATAAGCCAAACCAATGGACATGGACAACACGGGGATGGGAGCATGAGTGTGCGGGGCGGGAAGGGAGGTTGGGGGTTAATTGGGGGGATGAGGACACATTTGTAATACCTTAACTAATAATAATAATAATAATAAAAAAGATTGGTTGGTCACGTTGGCAGAGGGGGGATTTAGGAAGAGGACCACGTGAGAGGGGAAAATAGGAATCCTGATTTGGCCAAGTGACATCTCATTGTGACCCCAGTGGAGAGGTCTGGGCGGCAGCTCTGAATCTGGGAGCTACTCTGAGTATAGTGATCACTGAGTATAGTGATCACACACTGCACTGTGTGAGAGAGAGGGGGGCACTAGGGCTCAGCCCGGAGGCATCCGGTGTTAAGAGATGGCACATGAAGAATCAGCAAAAGGACACTGAGAAGGTACGGCTAATGAAGTAAGAGGAGAGCATGTGTCTCCGAAACTCAAAGCAAGAGTGTCTTGAGGAGGGAGAGGGGACCGCTGCTGCAAGGTCCACACCAGGAGGGCAGAGAAGTGGCCATTGGACTTGGTGACATGGAGGTTTTGGTGACCTTGGGAGAATAAGTGACCTTGGGAGATGGCGATAAGATGCAACAGAATAGGCAGAGGAGACAAAGGGAGGTGGGAGAGAGGCAACTCCTCTGAGTTTTGCTTAAAAATGGATTTTATGAGCTGCTCCTTCTACTAACTCCTTCTGGTTCTTTACATAGCACAAGTTCATTTCTGGTACTTTGACCAAAGGAACCTTAATCTGCTTCCAACTATGTTTTTTAAAGATCTATATCTACATCTAAAAAAAAAACCTACTCTATATGATCACCAGAGATTGTTTCCAAGAGGCAAGATTAGATAGCACCTTTTGACTGTACACATTTTAATAACACATTTTATGCATTGTTTTTCTTCACACAGATTGTAAGTGTTAAGTATATAAGAAATGGACAACAGTTCTGGAAAAGTGGAGTAGATGTACTTTTCCCTATTCCTCCTGCTAAGTACAAATACAAACCTAGACATTATATAAAAACCTAACATAAAAGGCTCTGAAGGAGGAGGGAGAGAAGGCAGACCAGGCAGGGACCTTGGCCCCAAGAAGGAACATGGTGGGAAAATCCTGGGTTTTCTTTCTGTCTTGTAATTCCAAGCTTGGAGCTAAAGAGCCAACAAGCTGGAAACACCAATGGGTGCAGACGGGGGGTGGGAGGAACCCCCAAAGAAAAGCCTGCTCTCTCTAGCCAAAGGACCAGGAAAGGGGTAGCTTAACAAGACAGAAAACTTTAAGACAATACTCTCTCTATTCCAGGCAAAAACTGCAGAAAAAACAATGGCCCATCTCCACTAGCAAAGGCCTAGATGGGGAGCCTAGATTTCACTCTGGCCACGCTATACTTAATGAGGTTAGGGGCGCCCTAACCATGGGGGTATCTGAGAAATCCAAGTAGGGGACCAAGCTTTTCATACTCACTGGCAGTAATGAGCCACCCTCTGTGATCAGTGGAGACCTCTGCAGAGCCTGGACGTCCAGCCCCTTCAGACAATAAAGAGCACCCCGCACACACTCGAGGGGAGGGGATGTCAGAGGAAGCCTAGCCAGGGAGTCAGGACTTTCACTACTGCCCAGTGGTAATGAGGTTATCTCCTCAACCCCAAGGTGTCAGTGGACAGTAATGAGCCCTCCTGTCCAGCCCAACCAGGGAGGCATCAGTGGAGGCCTAATGGGAAGCCCGAATTCCCAGTCCCCCCAGCAGTGATTAGGAGCACCTCCTGAATTTCAATGGAGGCTGAGAATGGGATGTGAACATGCACCTTTACCTGACAGTAATGAGGTGGTGTTCCCCACCCTCATAATCCCTTTCAGGGACATGTTAGAGAAAGGCAGCTAAAATAAAAGGTTTAAATAGATCCAGAGTCTCATAACTCTCATAATACCCAAAAGGCCTAGGTTTCAATAGGAAATAACTTGCCATGTCAAGACCAAGGGAGATCTCAAACTGAATGAAAAAAGGCAATCCATAGACGCCAACACCAAAATGACAGCTGTTAAAATGACCTGACAGAGAGTTTAAAGCAGCCACTATTGAAAATGCTTCAATGAAAAATAATAAACCAATAAAAACTAGAAAAATCCCAGCAAAAAACTAGAAGAGATAAATAAGTACCAAAATGGAAATTTTAGAACTGAAAAATATAATATATGAAATAAAAAGCTCAGTGGATGGGCTCAACAGCAGAATGGAGGGAGTAATCAATGAACTTGAATATAAAACAATAACTTTATCCAGTCTGAATGACAGAGAGAAAATAAGTTGAAGAAGAATTAAAAGAGCCTCAGGGATCTGTGGGACTATAACAAAAAGTCTAAAATTCATGTCATCTGAGTTCCAGTGGGAGAGAGCAGAGCTGAAAAAGTACTCAAAGAAATAATGACTGAAAATTTGGCACATCTGGAAAAATACACAAAACTACAGATTCAAGAAGCTGTGTGACTCCTAAATAGGATAAAGCCAAGAAATACACACCAAGACACATCATAGTCAAACTTCTGAAAAACTAAAGACCAGAAACAACAACAAAAACAGAGGGGAAAACAGAAAACAAATAATAAAGTAACAGATTAAAGTTCCAACATATCAATAATTGCATTACATTTAATTGGGCTAAGCTTACCAATTAAAAACAGAGATTGGTAGTGAATTCTAAAACATGACCCAACTATTTGCTGTCCACAATAGACTCGCTTCCAATTATAATGATATAGGCAAGTTGAAAGTACTGAATGTACAGAGATATATCATGTAATGTTAATCAAAAGAAAGCAGAAGTAGATATATTAATATCAGATAAAGCTGACCTCAAAACAAAGAAAATTACCAATGACAGAGAGGAACACTATATAATGACAAAAAGGTCGATCTACCAAGAAGATACAGTAATCCTTAATGAGGCTTCACCAAACAAGAGAGTTGCAAAATACATGAAGTAAAAGCTGGTAACACTGAAAAGATTAATAGACAGATCCATAATTATGGTTGGATCAACAGCCCTCTCTCAACAACTGATAGGAAATGAGCAAGGACACAAAAGAACTCTAATACCATTGGCCAACAGGACCTAATCAATATTTCTAGGATGCTTCACCCAATAACAGCAGAATATACGTTCTCTTCAAGTACCCAAGGAACATATACTGGGCCATAAACCAATCTCAACATGTTGAAAAGAATTGAAATCATAAAGTGTGATCTACAACCACAATGGAATCAAACTACAATACAGAAAGATAACAGGAAAATCTCCAAACACGTAGGAACAGAACACACAGCTAAATAATGGGGCAGAGAGGAAGTCTCAAGGGAAGTCCAAAAATACACTGAACAGAATAAAAGTGAATATGCGACATATCAAACTTTGTTGGGCACAACTAAAGCTGTGAGGGAAATTTTTGGCACTAAGTACATACATTAGAACTACCCCTTGGCCCAGCAATTTCACTCCTGGGCAGTCATCTCCGAGAAATGAAAACTTACGCTCACACAGAAACCTGTACCTGAATGTTTATAACAGTTTTGTTCAGAACAGCCATGAAATGGGAACAACCCAGATCTCCTTCAGGGGGTGAATAGTTAGACTATGGTACCATGGAATACTATTCAGCAATAAAAAGAAAATAATGGTTAATGCATACAACATCCAGAAAATTATGTGAATCAAAAAGCCAACCCTGAAAGATTACCTACTATATGATTCCATTTATGTAACATTTTTGAAGTTACAAAATTATAGAATGATCACAGATTGGGAGAAAACAGTCCATATATATATATAATTACAAAATTATAGAATGATCACAGATTGGGCGAAAACAGTCTATATATATATATATAACAAACAACTTGTACCCCAGAAATGAACAGAGATAAGAACAGCCACTTCACAAAAAGACCCAATGTGAATAAACACATGAAAATATGCCAGTTGCCGTTAGTCATCAGGAAAATGCAGATGTGAAGCTGTAATGAGACTACACTGCACTAGAGTGGCTAAAATTAAAAAGATGGACAATACCAAGCTGGCGAGGATACGGAGCAACCATACGTGATTGGTAGAATCATAAAACGGTGCGACCACTTTGAAAATCAGCTGGGCATTTTCACAAAGGTAGCAAATACCTATCATTTTGACCCAATAATTCCACTTCTGTAACCAAAATAAATGAAAACACATGTCGACCAAAAGACTTGTGCCAAAATGTTCATAGCAGCTTTATTTATAACTAGAGGCCCAATGCACGGAATTCGTGCAAGAGTAGGCCTTCCTTCCCCCAGCTGCCGGCACCGGCTTCCCTCTGGCACCCGGGACCCGAGACCTGGACTTCCCTCACAGCCCCAGCTTCAGCTTCATCCGGAAAGTCATCCAGAAGGAAGTCCAGCCTAATTAACATATTACGCTTTTATTATTATAGATAGCTTCAATCTGGAAGCAGCTCAATCCATCACCAGGAGAATGGATAAACATATTTGGTATATTCATATAATACATTACTACTTAGCAATGCAAAGAATAAAAAAGAACAAATCACTAATGTGTGTAACAAGTATGAGTGTGTGAATAAAGCTGGACACAAAATATATTCTATGGTTCCATTTACAGGAAGTGCTAGAACAGGCAAAATTAGTCCATGATGAAATAAATCAAAATAGTAGTTGTCCAATGAGGTACCATCTCACACCTGTCAGACTGGCTATCATCAACAAATCAACACACGACAAGTGCTGGAGAGGATGTGGAGAAAAAGGAACACTTGTGCACTGCTGGTGGGAATGCAGACTGGTGCAGCCACTATGGAAGACAGTATGGAGTTTCCTCAAAAAACTGAAAATGGAACTCCCATTTGACCCT
>NW_006289395.1:1651387-1653944 GCF_000327345.1 Myotis davidii
GCATATAAGCATAACCAATGGACATAAGACACTGGGGGATAGGGGAGGCTAGGGGACTGTCTAGGGTGGGGGGAAAAATGGACACATATGTAATACCCTTTGTAATAAAAATTAAAAAAAAATAGTAGTTGTCTCTGGGTGGACACAGGGAGAGTTGATCAGGAATGAAATCTATGCATTTCGCTGAATGCAAATCATACCTCAATAAAAACATTTTAAAGAGGCATGCATACTAAGTGTAGAGAATAAATCTTTCAACTTTTCTTAGCCTGACCACTTAGCTGTGCCCCCCCACCCCGACACACACATTCCCCACCTCAGTTTGGCCTCTTATGCTTCCAGTCCTTTTTAATGCATTTATATGCCACATACCCACACACATGCACTTTCTTCTTACATACATGGGGTCACAACACAGACACTGCTCTATACAGAGTTGTCTCCCCAGAAGCGCATCTGCCATTCCCTCCCTGCCCCTTAAAACTTTCTAATGGTTTTCCGATGCCTTAGGACAAGGTGTGGCCCCCTTAGCCGGATTATCTGACCCCGAGAGCTCTGGGCTCTTCTTCCCTGACCAGTTTCAGCCCTCACTTCACCTCTCCTTGACAAACCTCTTCCTGCCTGGGCTCGCCCGGCCTGAAACATTCCCACAGTCTGCCCCTGCTTTTGATGTGGCTCCTAATACCCATTTTTCTGTCTTCTCTTTACAAGATCACTTTTTCTGGGAATGCCCCCTGAATCCCCAGGCTGGGTGCACACCCCACCCTCTCTGCTTCCTCTATGCCTGTGTTGTAACTTTTATTTTATTTATTTGTTATTAATTAATTAATTTTATTAATTACTTTTTTACTGATTGATTGACTGATGAAAGATCAATTGGCTGTTCCACTTACTTATGCATTCACTAGTTGACTATTATTTTTAAATATATTTTTATTCATTTCAGAGAGGAAGGGAGAGGAAGAGGGAGATAAAAAATATCAATATGAGAGAGAATCATCAACCAGCTGCCTCCTGCACACCTCACACTGGGGATTGAGCCCCACAACCCAGGCATGTGCCCTGACCAGGAATCGAACCGGGACCTCTTGGTTCATAAGTTGAGCCATACGGGCTGGGTCCACTCTTTGATTCTTGTATGTGCCCTGACCGGGAATTAAACCCACAACCTTGGCAGACTGAGACGATCCTCTCACCAACTGAGCTACCCGGCCAGGCTGCACCTGTTCTCTCTACTGGGCTTTCAGCTTTGATGACAGTGGCTCCTCTACCATGCGAGTGGTTCCAACGCCAGCCTCTGGCAGAGGGCGCGGTGGGATTCTCCCTGGACAGTTAGATGAGTGCACAAATGTGCCCTGCAAACCAAAAGCCCCACCCAATTCTGGGGCATGATGTCATGACCACACGAGCAATAGGGGAGATTCCTCCGGCCTCAAGGGGAAATCACGTCTATTGTAACTTCCCAGTGAGTCAGTCCTCCGAGGTGCGGCACAAGTCGCTCTGGCCGCCCACGTGTGGCAGGTCGCCTCCAAGACCTGCTTCCTGCTGTGTTTCCTCTGCCAGGGGCCAGAGGAAGGCATTCCAGTCGGAACCAAGCTTTCTAGGAGCTGCTCCTCAGGCCACAGGGGACACACACAGGACGGCTTCTTTCTTTCTGTACAATGTTCCCTCCCCCCACCGTCCCCTGCTAACAGGGCACCGCCCTGGGGACGGTGTGTGGCAGGAGAGTGAGGTCCTGAGCTCCTGGACAGCTCCTGGCAGGATGGAGGGGGCTCGGAGCTGGATTTCAGTCAATGTGAGGACATAGAGAAATGGTTCTTTCTCTTCTTTTTATTAACTTTATCTCTTAGAGCAGTTTTAGGTTTGCCGTCCGCCCCCCCCCCCCACGCCCTTCCTGCCCACAGTTTCCTCTCTTATTAATATCTTCCACTAGTGAGGCATATTTGTTACAATCGATGAACCAATATTGACACAATAGTATTTATTAAAGCCCACAGTTTACTTGGTTGTAAGTTCTACGGGTTTTGCCAGATACAAACTGGCATGTACCCACCATTATCACACAGAATATAATAGTTTCACTGCCCTAAAAATCCCCTAGGCCCTATCTATTCATCTCAACCCCAGCAGCCACTGATCATTTCACTGTCTCTAGTTTTTCCTTTTCCAGAATGTCAGGCTGTTGGTATTAAACATTATGTAGACTTTTCAAATTGGCTTTTTCCCCCCCACTTAATAATATGCATTTAAGGCTTCTCCGTGTCTTTTCATGACTTCATAGCACATTTTTTTTTTCTAAATAACATTCTAGTCTATGGATGTACCATGGCTTGTTTATCCATTCACCTACGGAAGGACATCTTGGCTGCTTCTAATTTTTGGCAATTATGAATAAAGCTGCTATAAACACTCCTGTGCAGGTTTCTGTGTGGAAATTAATTTTCTATTCATTTGGGTAAACACCTAGAGGCATGATTGCTGGGTCATATGACAAGACTTCTTCGCTTTCTAAGAAACTGTCAAACTGTCTGCTAAAGTGGCTTGTGCCATTGCATTC
>NW_006289395.1:1654006-1655689 GCF_000327345.1 Myotis davidii
TCCGATTGCTACATCCTTGTCAGCACTTGGAGTTGTCAGTGTTTGGGATTTTAGCCATTTAACAGATATTTAGAAGGATCGCGTTGTTTTAACTTTCATCTCCCTAATGACATACGATGTCAAACACCTTTTTATATGCTTACTTGTCATCTGTAGATCTTCTTTGGTGAGTGATTCAGATTATTTGCCTACTTTTAAAAATTGGGTTATTTTCTGACTGTTGAATTTTAAGAATTCTTTGTATATTTTGGATACAAGTCCTTTTATCAGATAAATGTTTTGCAAATAGTTTCTCCTAGTCCGTGGCTTGTCTTTTCATTCTCGTAATGGTGTCTTTCAGAGAGCAGATGTTTTTAATTTTTCTTTCATGGACTATGCTTTTGGGGTTATATCTAAAAACTCCTTGCCAAACCCAAGCTCATCTAAGTGTTCTGGTGTTATCTTCTATGAGTTTTACACTTTTGCATTTTACCTTTAGGTGTATGATCTATTTTTAGTTCATTTTTGTGAAAGAGTTAAGGTAGTGTTTCCATTCACTTTTTGCTATGGATACCCAGTTGTTCCAGCACCATTTGTTAAAAAGACTATCCTTTCTCCATGGAATTGCCTTTGTTACTTTGTCAAAGATCAACTGCTTATATTTGTGTGGGTCTAATTCTGGGCTCTCTATTCTGTCCCATTGATCTATAGCTATTTCTTAAATACTCCAATTTATGGACCAAGATTCATATTGGATACCTGGGGACTCCCTGTTCCCAGCCTAAAGCCACAGAGAAAGATGGGAGGCATTATCCCATAGGCAGTCTTTCCTTCTGCCCGAGGGCTCCAGACTGGAGTTTCCTCTGTGATGAGCAAGAATCCTACTGGAACCTCATGGGCTTAAAAAAAACTGCTGCCGCTGCCACCAGCTACTGCCCACGGTGAAGTTCCCACTGCCTGCCAGGCTGCAGACTCCAAAGTAGATCTTTTACCCCCATTTACACGTAAAGAAACTCTGGCTCTGAGAGACAAAGCCACCTCCTCAGGGTCTGCAGCAGCAATGCCAGCGCAGGCCTGCCTCCTGCCACAGCCCCCTTCACTGTCCCAGGAGCAGGACTCCCGGTCTTTTCCTGCCCTGGACCCACTTGGCCATCTGGAGAAGTTTACAGATCCCCTTCAGAAGGATGTTTTAAATGCCCGGGATAAAATCCCTGGAACTGCAATGGAAGGGAGTTACACTGGGATACAGTTATCAATGTTTTAAATAATCAGATTTGTGAAACGGCAATACATGTTCTTCTCACTCATACTCCAAATAACAAAAGCCAGCAGCGGGTCTAGACACTCTGATCACTGTGAAGAAGTAAAATGCAGAAGTGACATTTGAGGTACCTGCACAACTGCAAAGTACTATGAAAACATCTGGATAAGAAAACATCTGGACCGAGGCACAGGTGCCAGACACGACCACAGTTTGTTGCCTCCATTCATAATGGAAGGAAACACTCCAGTTCAGCTAGAGGTGAGTGCAAATACAAATGTCCCATGTTTCCCATCCGAGCCCAAGGACCCGCAGGCAAGGGTCTCTGCTCCCAGAGGAAGGGGAATGTGGGTGGGGAGAGAAGGGAGACCCCGCCCCGCCCAGAGCCCGTGGTGCCCCAGGATGCCCATCACACTTAGCAGTCCTGGTGTGTGTGTGTGGGG
>NW_006289395.1:1655799-1658352 GCF_000327345.1 Myotis davidii
GTGTGGTGGGGGGGGGGTGTCAGGGGGGAGGTGGGGTCGCCTTCCTGCCCACTATCTCGGCCTAGTCCAGAGTCCCTCAAATCCGCTTTTCTGGGAAGCTCCCTGAGTAGTGTTTCAGTTTCTCAATCTGGTCCCTTCTGTCTTCGTCTTATACATTCTCTCTCTCTCTCTGGACAGTGTGATGCCTTTAGGACAACCCCTTTGAGGTTTGGGGAGTTTCTCACCTCTCATATCAGACTTCTTATATGACTTCAAAAGGGCAGCCCCTAAGGCAGGTCCCCTGGGAGAAGGGGTGGCCCCGCCTGAAGGCGTGGTACAGAGGCGCTAAGGAAGGCCCAGGGCGAAGCCCCGCAGGGGGCGCCCAAGAGCACAGCAGCTCCCTATGCAGAGAGCCACTGGCCTTCTGGCCTCCTGAGGGCCCGCGTGGGCATGGAGAACAAAGGCCAGGGGACCTCTCTGGGCCTCAGTTTCTTCATCCATAAAATGGGCCTCTCCATAGTGGCACATTATGGGGTGGGGAATGGACAGCAAGAAAGCTTGACTACAGTCCCAGACCTGCTCAGAGGTCACCCCTGCAAGAGGAAGCTGGGATGGGGGGATAAGGACACATATGTAATACCTTAATCAATAAAGAAAAAATTTTTAAAAAAGAAAAGAAAATTAGCCACCCAATAAAATAAATAAATAAATAAATAAGATGAGGCTGGGAAACACTCCCCAGGGACAGCAGCAGCGCTTCCTCACACTTGACTAAAGGCCCAATGCGCACACGGCAGTCCCC
Organism: Myotis davidii; assembly: GCF_000327345.1. Taxonomy (NCBI): domain Eukaryota; kingdom Metazoa; phylum Chordata; class Mammalia; order Chiroptera; family Vespertilionidae; genus Myotis; species Myotis davidii. The sequence goes on from NW_006289395.1 coordinate 1,656,581, forward strand.
GCCCGCCTCCTCCCCGCCTCCTGCATGCCTGTCCCCCAGCCTGGGCAGGGGGGTGTGGGGCAGAGCCGGAGCTTGGACCCAGACCTCCCCACCTGCTCCCCATTCCTCCTCTTTATCAGGCATCTCTCTCATCTGGGGCCCTCGGAAAGTTCCCAGCTCTCTCGGCCTCGGTGTCTCCATAGATAAAGTGATGTCTGAGGGCCCCTGCAGCTCCGGTCTGACCCAGGAGCGATGACGGATTTCCCTGCCCAGCCACATCTCCCCTGTTTCCAGCTACAGGACAGCGGCCCCAGCTGCTGCAGGTCCTGGTCCGCAGAACCCACTGTGCTTCCTGTCCAACCACCGCGATAAAGGTGGGGGGAGCACAGGGCGGAGGGGCCACGACAGGTGCAGGGAAACCCCACTCCACAGAAGCACTTGCTCCAAGTCGCATCCGTCACCAAGACAGGACACCTGTTTCCCCGGTCTAGACTGTCCCACTCCCCACAGGGGCGACGGGGTGGGGGGAGAAGGTGGTCCAGGCAAGAGGAACAGGGACTGGAGAAGGCCCAGGGGCCGCCAGGCTGGTAAGGAGGCTTGAAAGGTAGGGCTGAGCAGAAACGCCCTTAAAACACCTGAGGCTGAGACAGATGAAAGGGGTTCAAAAACAAAAACAAAAACGGCAAAATGTACGCCGGCAGCCCCAATGTTTCCTGTTTTTCTAACAAATCACCAATGACTTCCAAGAAAAGCAAACTGTGCTACGCTCGGCCTGGGCACAGCCGCAGAATTTGCACATCTGGCCTGTGCTTCGAGAGCAGCAGGACCGGGCACAGGATGTGGCAGGGCGGCCCAGAGGTCTGCAGCTCGAGGGGGCGCGGGGCGCGGCTGGGAGCTCTCCAGGGATCCCGCGCTTAGAGGGCCCTGGCGGAGGACTCGGGGATGGGCTCCCCAGGCGTGTTTGAATTCTCTGAAGATTTCCCGTCACGGGGTGTGGGGGCTCAGGGAGGCCCGGTGGGTCTCGCAGGGTCCTGGGCTTTTTCAAAACCCCCAGGAGTGATCGGCTGACCCCAGAGCTGGGGCTAAAGATCAGTGTCCTCTGCCCAGGACCCCCACCCTTCTTACCATGGCCACCTGCTCCTCCCTCAGTCGCCCCAGGGGCCACATCCTGCCCCAGCCTGCCGGACTGATCACTCTGACTGCTCACCCTCCAGGAATACACAGCTGCCCCCTGGAGAGCCTCCCTCCCCCGCCCCCAGCCCTGTCCCAGGCCCTCTTCTCTGCCTCCCCCCCTCTCCCGCCGGCTCACCATCACTTCCCAGCCGATTCTTTTAGACCAGGGTAGGAGATGTCTGGCCCGCAGGCCACACAGGGCCCGCAGAATCATTTGGTCAGGCCCTATGGGTGAGTTAATTAAATGCCTGACCAAATATAGCAGGCTAATTTTTAAGTTGATAATTTTGTATGGCCTGTGAATGATGTTATAAATATCCACATGTCCCTGGGCAGAAAAAAGGTTCCCCACCCTGTAACAGAGGGCCAGGGGTTTGTTTGCACAGAAAACTGAGAGACTTTGCCTCACCCATTTGGGCTCAGGGCAATTCAGCTCAATATAGACCCGGCCTGCCCCAGCTAAGACCCTCCAGTACCACCCATCCCAGGGCAGGGTGGGAGGCAGGCTGTGGGTGGGGGTTGTGGATGGAAGGGAGGGAGACAGGGAGCCCAGCCCCATGTGCCTGCAGCCTTGTTCCTATTGGGCTGGGACCGTACCCTCGGGTCAACACCACTCACTC
>NW_006289395.1:1658404-1662400 GCF_000327345.1 Myotis davidii
ACCGTTTGAATGAGTTGCAGGTTGCAGACATCATGACTCCTCAATTTTAGATTTAAGCATATTGCACATGAGCAGAGATCAGCAAACTCATAGGGTTCAATATAATACTGCAGCAGGCATCCCTTGAGAACAAGGATATTTTCCGCTCGGGTAATACCATGAGCACGCCGAGTAAACGGATAACCATCAACACTGCTCTGCCCCAGGGGCATACGAACTCCTGCAGAGCCCTTGCTCTGTGCTGAACACCCACCTTCCCCAGGCCTTGGGACTTCACCCCCACAGGGCACGCAGTCAGAGGGGGAGCACTGGGAATTTACTCTGAACAGGGTGCAAAAAGGCATCTGAAAGCCCACGACAGCCCAGGGGCAGCAGGAAAGGAGACCTTCCTTCCAGGAAAACAGGAGGTGCTAGATGAGATTGTCTTTTCCAACGCTGGTCACGACATCGGCCGTCCCACATTCAGCCTTGCCACTTCCCATCAGGAGGTGGAATCTCATGCCCCTCCCCTGAATCTGGGTGGGCTCGAAACTGCTTCAACCCAGGTGACAGCGGAGGTGACACGATGCGGCTTTCCGCCCAACTAGGTCGTGAAGACGACGCAGCTGCTGCCTCATTTACTACAACACCAGCCCTTGGAGCTCTGCCTGTCCGAGAACTAATCCGACTGTCCACTTAGCAGTGGTTCTCAACCTTCTGGCCCTTTAAATACAGTTCCTCAGGTTGTGACCCAACCATGAAATTATTTTTGTTGCTGCTTCGTAATCTTACTACTGTTATGAATCGTAATGGAAATATCTGATATGCAGGATGGCCTTAGGCGACCCCTGTGAAAGGGTCGTTCAACCGCCAAAGGGGTCGCGACCCACAGGTTGAGAATCGCTGCCTTAGAGGTTGGAAGCCCCAGCTACAATGGAGAGGCCATTGCAGGCACGCTGACCACAGTGCCAGTCCCCAGCCCGCCAGGTCTTCCCAGCAGAGGCCCTGACCTTGTTGAACACAGACCAGCCATCCCATTGTGTTCTGCCCAGATCCCTGGCTCCCACAATCCACGAGCATACTGAAATCATCAGTCTTCTACCATATGTTTTGGGTAGTTTGTTGCACAGCCACTGTATCTGGAACATATATATCTAATGGAGGCCCTACCCCTTGACGGAGACCAGGCCACATGGCCAGAAGCCATGTGTTACAAAGAGCGCAGGTGGAGCAGCTGGAGACAAAGCCACTGGTAGCTAAGGTAACCGTGGCCGTTCAGAGGTGAAAGGGCTCTCAGAGGTGGCCAACCTAAATTCATCGATTCCAATAAAAAGTTGTCTGAGTAAGTGAATACGGCCACAGAGACCTCGCTGGGTGCTGTCGTAGACCCAACGATGACTAATACACTGTCCTTCATGTCAGATATTAAGATTCGCTGATGCTAGCATGAAAGGGCCAATTCTGGGGACCACAATGACCACAGCAACACACCAGGAACACTCCTGCCTCAGGACCTTGGCACTTGCTGTTCCCTCCGCCTGGAGTGCTCTTCTCCCAGATGTCCATTCGGCTCACTCCCTCACCTCTGCACAGTTTTCGTATTATATTCTCAACAAGGACTTACCACCCCTCTTGTCACCAACTGACACACAAAACATGCTACTTATTATTTACTGTGCTCATTGTCAGTCTCTCTCCTCCCGCCCCATTAGATTATAAACTCCATGAGGACTTAGAAGAGTGCCTGGATGAATAAATGAATTTTGAATGAATAAGTGGTACTGAGGTTTGAAAGAAGATAAAAGAAGAAAGAAGCACATGGGATTACCCACACATAGTTTACCTGAGATATGGATGCTGCTTTTCTCATATGAGTCATAAAACTGACCCACAGCTAAGTCTAGGGATGTAGCATTTCACCTTGGCAATACATGGAAGACAGTACCTGGCTCCTCTGACCATCTTATCTCCTGGAAGGTTGAGGAAGCAGAGGAAAAACTATTCCATCTTGTGTCGTTGATTCTGACCAAGAATAATGAAAAGTTTGTAAAACAGGAGTGAGGGGAAGATGGGAAAAAATGACCACATCATTTTTTTAATCCTCCAAGTTTGGACTAATCATGGAAGGAAATGTCAGACACATGTCTTAGACTTTACGAAAGTGGAATCAGAGAGGATGGCTTAACAGGAAAAGAAAGCTCTGAAAATTAAATTCTGAAGGCACAGGCACAGAGCCTCATGAGAATGGTGTGGGGTCGGTGAGGTTTTCTGGGCCATATACAAAAGATAGAAGTGAGGTTCCCAAATAAGAATGGACACAAAAGAGCGGTAGTGAGCAGGCATGAAAAGAAATCTTGAGAAAAACACTGAGGACATTAATAAGGGCCCATAGAGTTATGTTCAGGGCCTAAACTTGGAGAGATTAGCCAACCACGCAGGACAGGTGGGCAGTAGTCACAGGTGCCCAAGAGAGAGCGGAATTGCTCCACCGCTATTTCCTCCATCTTTTTCTTCCAGAGGGATGGTTATCTTTCTGGAAAGCATGGATCAAAGATGGTTTATTTAGTCAACAGCAGATACTGGTATATATGAAGGGTCTATTATTAGAGGGATTTTTACTAAGGGGGGAGGGGTCCAGAAATCTCAAGGAGCTTGTGGCCAGAAGGGAAAGTGGGACTCTAAGAGGCTTATCATCTCCATACAAAGTGTGAGGAGCTGCAACAAATACAAAAAAATACAGACAACCCAAGAGAAAAATGGGCAAAAGATTTGAATAGACCCTTCACCAAAGAAGATATCCAAATGACCAATAAACATGAAAAGATTCTCAATTCCATTAGTCATAAGAGACATGCAAATTCAAATCATGATGCAATACCACTAAACACCCACCAGAATGGCTCAAATGGAAAAGACGGAAAACACGATTTGTGAGGGTATGAAGCACCTTGAACCTCGGGGGCTGCCGGGGAGAGTGTAAACTGGTACACCCGCTTTCCAAATGGAAAACCGTTTAGCCATACCATGAAGGCACAGTCTGGGCATGCCCTACGACCCTGCAATTTCTCTCCTAAGAATGTACTCAAAGGACATACGCCAGAAAGCTCACAGCAGCACCATTCAAAATGACCTTCAAACCAGACACTACCGAATGGATGAGCTGTCCCAGTGGAGGTGAATATGGGACTGGTGCACTAGGGACTTGGAGGAGGGAGAAGGTCAATCAGCAAAGCTTCTCCAAGAGGATAGCTCCTGAGATAACTCTACAGGCAGGAGCCGCTGCCCTGGGTTTGGGGCATGGTGTTGGGAAAATGGACAGAGGCAAGAGGTGTGAATCAGAATGGTTCCTTCAGGGAACGTCCAGGCATTTAACCCCACTGCAGGATAAAGTATGACACGAGGCATGCTGGGAGATGGAGCTGCATGAGCGGGGCTGGCAGATGGCACATGGCTTTATATGCCAAGCTAAGTGCTTAAGGATTTCCTCCAGAACCATGTGGAGCCACTGCCAAATTATCAGCTGGTACATCTACTGTCCAAGTAGAAATGGCACATCAACCTTTTATCTAGAAGCCCGCAGCAGCAGAGGACGGGGGAGACTGTGGGAGAAGGGTCCCACATGGGGGGGCTCTGATGTCAAAGAGAGGGTTGGCTGAAAATGAGTTGAGGATTGCATGAGGACAAATACATCTCAGACTCATAAGGAAACTTGAGGTTGTGAAAGGGAACTGCTATTAGTAATCTTAAAAGGATCAGAGAAAATGAAAGATGTGCAAGAGAGACAGAGAGACAGAAAAAGGCAGAGACAGACACTAGAAAAGGCTGTCCTAATTTTTGAGAACATGAACAAGGTAGAATCTTGGAAACGGCAGCCTCTGCGCCCACTAAGCCCCTGGCAATGTTCTCTACATGTAACTGAGAGGCACTTCATGAGCACTCAGCAAAGGATCTCGGGAACACCAGGCGCTGGAAGGGACTCACTAACAAAACAGGTATGACAGCAAAATGACACCAAAA
>NW_006289395.1:1662417-1676017 GCF_000327345.1 Myotis davidii
TAAGTAACATAAAATTTATCATTTTAACCGTTTTTAATGTACAGTGGTGTGGCATTTAGTACATTCACATTGTTGTGCGACGGTCACCACCATCATCTCCAAAACTTTTTCATCTTCCCAAACTGAAACCGTATCCATTAAACACTAAGTCCCCATTCTGCCTCCTCCCAGTATACTAATACTTCAGTCAACACTGAGTTAATCTAAGAAACAAAATTATGTTTTACTTGGAACCATCATTCTACTTTCTGTCTCTATGAGTTTGACTCATAGGTATCTAATATAAGTGGAATTGTACAGTGTTTGTTCTTTTGTGTCTGGCTTATTTCACCCAGTATAATGTCTTCACGTTTCTTCCATGTTGTAGCATGTGCCAGAATTTCCTTCCTTTTTAAGGCTAAATAATATTATTCCATTGTATGTATATACCACATTTTGTTTATCCATTCACCCATCGATGGACATTTGGGTTGATTCCATCTTTTGGTACAGCATGCCATTTTTTTAATGAACAACTTTCAATAGGACTTAGAAGGCATGCTTACTATACGACAGAAGGGATGAAGAATATTTATAGTACTGAAAATTCAGTAAGATCTCAAACTAATAGAGTTCAGATTTGGATGAGAGTCATAATTGTCCTGTGTCCAATCTCCCTTCTTTGATAGTTATACAATTTTTGGAAATTTTAGATTACATTTCCCAGATTCTTTTGCAATTAAATGTGATCATAGGATGACATTCTGGCCAATGGAATGTGAGTAAACATTGAGGATTGCAATTTCCAAATGCTTTTAAATGCCGCCTTCTTCTTCTTTTCTCCTCCTGCTAGCTGGAATGAAGACGCAATTGTAATTGTAATTGCTAGAATAGCCATCATGGGCTATGAGATGAAAGCTACATGTTGAGAGAGGAGGAGCAACGAGATAGAAGGGGCATAGGCTCCCAACCTATGAAGATGGCATGTAAGGTCTGGATCACTTATTCTCAGACTATTACATGAAAAAGAAATCAACCTTTATCTTATCTAAGCCACTGCTGTTTTGGGTCTCTCCACTACAACATCAAACCAGTATACCAACTGATACTTCAGTCAACACTGAGTTAATCTAAGAAGTAAAATTATGTTTTTGTTTGTCTGTTACTGTGTCATTTAGATACAGCTAGTGGGATTTCCCCCAAGTTGTAGAGTATGTTTTATGGTCTGACCTTAGAGACCACATAATGTACCCAAAATTCCCTTCTAAGGGGACACCTCATAACAGCCAAAGTCATCCTTCAGAAAAGCAGTATACACCTTCGATATGGCATGACCACCTCTGTGTATCCTACTCTGGGGCAGCAACAGCAGAGATGAAGTTATTTAAAGGTTAGATATTCTTTGGAACAAACTGGGTTGGCCAGCTAATGTTGAAGCAATTCAAGTTGAGAGGGTACCATTTTGGTAAATGAATTAGAAATCATCTCTTACTGGTCAATAAAAAGGTACTTGAAAATAAAGTATGGGCATTACAAAACTTTTCCTATTTAAATGAGATAAAATAGTTTAGTAAAATATAATGTTCCCAAGGCAAAACTATGGAGACAATAAAAGAGGGGTGGGGAACATCCGGCCTGTAGGCTGTAAAAGGCCCATGAAATCATTTGGTCTGGCCCTGCCGAGGCATTAGGGGTGAGTTAATTAAATATCTGACCGAATATAGCAGGCTAATTTTTAAGTTGATCATTTTATATGTCCCGCGAATGATGTTATACATATCCACATGGCCCTCGCCTGATCAAAGGTTCCCCACCCCTGCAATAAACAGATCAATGACTGTGAAGGGTAAGAGGAGAGGGAGAGGAATATTAGGGCAGTAAGAATACTATATGCTATTATAATAATGGGTATATGTCATTACTCATTTAGTAAAAGCCATAGATTATACCATACAACACCAAGTATGAACCCTAAGGTAAGGTATGCACGTTGGGTGGTTATGATGTGAAAATGTAGGTTCATCCTTGGTAAAAAAAAAAAAAAAATGTACCATTCTGGTGAGTAATATTATAAAGGGAAAAGCTATACATGAGTGGGGACAAGAGATCTCTGGGAAATCTCTGTACTTTCCTCTCAATTTCGTTGTAAACCTAAATTTTCTCTAAGAAAAGAAAATCTCCTTTAAGAAATAATGATGATGTTCTCATCTCCATCTACTGAGCAGGTCTTAGAAATAAGGTAGCCAATGAGAAGTAATCCCTCCTCTTGGAAGAGAGGATTCTCTGAGGGCATTGAGCTCTGGACCCAAGGTAGAATTCCACTGTGGTCCCAACCCAATTAATCCCTTTGAAAGTCCCTTGATGGAAACCCAGTAGAGCTTAGCCATGGCCCAGGAAGGGGCATGCTCAGTCTGCCATGTCCGTCTCAGGGAAGAATGTTGGCCATCCTAGTGCCTTGCCTTGGGCCAGGGGTGGGAGAATAAGAGGAATGGTGCCTCTTTCTTGTTACATTGCACCCAATATATGGCCTTGTACTGAGGGCTGCTGCTATCAACTCCCACAAGTCCCCATCCACTTGTTTTTCTAGCTGATCAGGTATCTTCTAGAATAACCTCCTGTCCAGACCCCTAAGAAGCTCACATGCCTTGGGCCTGAGCTCCTTAGCCCCACTAGTTCAGAAATGCATTGTCTTGATGCTACACAAGGCTAGTCCTTGCTCAACCCCACCTCTCATCACTCTTCTCAGCCCCGCCCCTCAGGCCAACCTCTATCTCTTTCAAGTAGGTTTGTACTATTAGTTTCTTTAAAGGGCCTTGCCCTTATTTTTATTTTTTTGTTCCTTTGCATTTTATAGCAAACCTCCCTACCCAAACCAATACTGTCGCACCATGCCCCGCAGGCTCACGTGTGGATGTCAGGGGAGTCCTCTGCACCTCTGCCCTGCAGCTGGGCAGCTCTTGTTCCACATCCTTTTTCTAATGGGTGTAGAAAAAGACTTCACCACAGAAAACCTCAGGTCTTTGAAGTCAGGTGGTAAGGTTGAGCCCCAAATTTGAGTCACCCACTCACTAGAAAGGGAATATGGAATATTTCTGTCCCCAGGGCCAAGAGAGCCTGAGGCACTTTACCAGACCTTTCCAGGGACCAGTGATACAAGCTTTAAGTTCTTGTGGGTGCCATGGTGGTGGTTCCAGGCTGGTGGGTGGGTGCCTCAGGGATGCCCTGGCCCTTTGAGGAAGCAGGTGAGCATGGACAGGGCACCGCTCTCCATCTTTGGGGGAACTTTACATCGGAATGGGAGGTTCTCTCTCGCGGGGAGTCCTTTCCGCGGCTGCCTCCCTCCCTCAGAAAGCCCTCTGTCCTCTCCAAGCATAATTCCCCTCAGAAAAAGAACAGCATCCTTGCTGGCCTGACCCACGCACCTGCTTGGGAGCAACAGAAGAGACTGTCCTTCTGCTCTAAATGGCTCTGCGTCAGACTAGCGGGGCCACACTGCCCAGCACGTGTGCGAGCTATGAAGGGCAATATGCAAATTAATGATAATGATGAGTAATACTTTCTTTTCTCCTAATTTAAAAACCTGAGTTCTACATCTCCCTTGACCTCCTCCAGGGTTTGCTTGGCCAGGTACCCGCTGGGGATGTTTGAAGAATCCCCCCAAATCCTCCAAGCATTTCCTGCCCCCACTCCCCTGAAAGCACAGTTCCCGATTGCCCCACAGCTGCCGGCAGGCAGGACAGGAAGCCTCTCTGCCCTGTAAACACCGTGTTGCAAACAGATACTTCCCCAGGCTCCTGTGAAACAGCGGTCACCAGGCTGGGAGTGGCTCGTCTGGGCCAGTTCCCAGGTCTCCCCCTGTCAGACTCAGAGCTGCTCCTCTTAAACCTGACCGATGCGGGAGGCGGAAGAGGACGCCAAGGAGTGGAGTCAGTCTGCAGTCTGCCCGGGGTCATGGGGCCCAAGCAGCTCAGAGGAGGGCACCTGCTTGCCCATCCTGGAGGGCAAAGACACATGGTGTTGCCCCTTCAGATGCCCACAGAAGGCCAGTGAGGTGCCTGCAGGGTGCAGTCCGTGAGGAGGAGGATGACTGAACCCCACAATGATCTCAGATGGGGGACAGCCCAGCCGCCAGGTCAGCAGCTACCCTCGGCTGAGGCGAAGGTCTCCCACGTGCTGCTGCTCAACCAGACAATCTTCCATTCAGCAAACACAGACTGAGCACCACCCAACGCCGGCCCGTCCAGGCACTGGGGGGGTCAGTGCTGAACACAATGGTGGGGAGAGGGACAGGAGAGGCAGGAGCACACGCTAGGCCTTGGGGAAACTGAGTCAGGCAGCGGGCTGGAGGAGAGGGCGAGAATTCCCAGAGAAGACTCCAAGAGCGGGGCTCACCTTGGAAACTTGAACAGAAGATGAAGGACTGGACTTTCCCTATGAGGCAGGGTGGGATCGAAGATTTCCAAACACGACGAAGGAGCTTTCATACGAAAAATCTCCTGGTGAAGCAAGGAGAGACCGCGGCCCAGGAGCACCATGAGCAGCACATGGTGACGAAAGCTGAATTCGATGGCAGAGAGGACGATGGGGAAGTGAGAGAAGCAAGAGCTCCAGGGAAAGGAAGCGCCATCAAAACTGACCGAAGGAGAGGAGACTCGGGGTGGTGAGCACACGGTGCAATAGACAGACCACGTGTTCTGGGACTGTACACCTGAAACTCCATGTTACTAATCGATGTTACGCCAATAAACTTAATTTTTGAAAACCTGGCTGGATAATGAGAACAGGAAGATGGAGGGGAGCTCGGGGATGACTCGAAGCTCTCAAGAGCAGGAGTCTGATTTCACTAGACACAAAACAGGGAAGTCTGCAGAGGAAGCTGCTCTGTGGGTGAAGAGCTGGGCTTTGGACATGTGCTGAGGACGAAATAGTGAAAATAACCAGCATGGACTTGGGGAAAGGTGTTAAGGGAGGGAGACGGGCCCATTGGGGAGGCAAGAACAGGAGTTTGCAGAGGAAGGAGGAGGTGAGACTAAGAGAACAGGCTCCAGGTGCAAATGTTGGGCATCAGATGCTACAGAAACGTCAAAGAGAGATGTAGGTTGGGAGCAGGCCTTTGGAATGTGTCCTTACAAAGCCCCAATGACCGTAGAGGAAGCCATCCAATGGGAGCCTGGGCAGGGGAAGATGTGGCGCCATTGTGGTCTGAAGAAGGGTCTGGAGTCCTGGGAATCCTGCCAAGAGATGGGCACCTCGAGGGAAGGAGCAGGTCCCCTCTGCTCAGCCCATCAGAGCAGCTCCCACTATGGAAGGGCAGACTTTGAAAACTCACCGGATGTCAGAACAATAGAGTCCATTGGCTCAGGGGGGCGGGGAGGGGGGTGCAGAGGTAAGCAGGGGACAGCTCAGACTAGAGAGCTCCTCTCCTATTCCCCTCCTGCAGCCTGAACATCACCCCACAGCCCTGTTGTCCCTTAAGCGCAGTAGCAGGCCAAGGACAGCTCTCTGAGCGTTGAGTTCTCTCAAGACCAAACCCCAAGATGTCAGTATAGACGTGAATGCAAAAGGCAAAGGCCTGGGAAACGCTGACTCAGAAACCCCAAGAACAAGAGGCCATTCATTTCCAGCTCAACCTGCAGGTTGGGGGGTTGACCTTGAGAACTTATCTCGGTCAGCGACAGAGGAAGGTGATTCTGAAGTGGAGCTCAATTCCTTTATTTCACCCGGAGTCAGGATGAGAGATCCAAGAGCCGCCGGGGCTCCAGCACAGGATGTGGGCAAGGGTCCCAGTTCAGGGATGGCCCCTGGGCCCTTCCCCATGGGTAACCACCAAAGGGCTCCTGCGCTGGGGAATGGGCTGTGAAGCTGTGGGATTTGGGAGGCAGCTTCCCAGCATTGTGATTTGTTTATTCAAGGCCAGGGAACTTCTTACATTCAAATTATGTTCTCAGAACCACCAGTTTTTATATGACCAGTCAGACACAGCTAGACACTCTCAGAAACGGAGCCATCTCGGTCTTCATCCTCACAGCTGTCATTTCCACATCTGGTCTGTATTTTCTCTGAATACTTCCCCCACCAGGGAACGCACTAGCACTAGGTCGCCTGTTCCACTATCGCTCTGCCCTTCCAAGACCTGCTCGCAGCACGCCAAAGTCTATTTCCTTACAATGTCCCTTCACTGGACCCTTTTGCTTCTGGAGAGGGACCGCCACAGGCAGGTGTGTGGCTTTTCCGAAGGACGCTGCCCTTCAAACATGTGAAGAGAGACATGACCTCGTTGGTGCTCTCCGTAGAGGGAAACATCTCGCTTCTTTAGTCATTTCTTATTATGGCACCAGCGACTCGGGTACCTGTCCCTGGGTATAAAGTGGTTTATCAGCATCCCCACAAAATGCAGCATCCGGAGTTGAACTGCCCTCCAGCAGGCTCTAAGCCAGCGGTTCTCAACCTGTGGGTCACGACCCCTTTGGCGGTCGAACGACCCTTTCACAGGGGTCGCCTAAGACCATCCTGCATATCAGATATTTACATGATGATTCATAACAGTAGCAACATTACAGTTATGAAGTAGCAACGAAAATAATGTTATGGTTGGGTCACAACATGAGGAACTGTATTTAAAGGGCCAGAAGGTTGAGAACCGCTGCTCTAAGCAATGGTTTGACCAAGAGTCAAAGACGGCTCTCCGGGGCCGGCGTGGGAGCAGTGGGGTGACAGCTGCGCACCTGGGGAACCAAGGAAGAGAGAAGAGGAGAGAAAGGCCCAGCAAGTGGGTAACCAAGGGGCGGCCGTAAAGCACCTGAAGACCTGAGCCATTCTCCCAACTTTCCGGGGACGGATCATTGCCCTGCAGGATAAGCTGGCCTAGGGCGCAGGAGAAAATCAGATGCCTCCCAAACACTTGGCAAAGCAGCACATCAAACCCGGACAACGCGGCACAGGACAGGAGAACAGGCCGAGCTTACTGGTGAGTATAGGTGTGAAAACCCTACAGAGAACCACCTCACCGTATTAAAAGGATAAAACACCTTGGCCAAATGGAGCTTATTCCAGAAGTGCAAGGAGGGGTCCATAGAAGGATGTTGCCACAGTGTGCCACATAAGTCTACCTCCAGGTGAAAGAATACAAGAATTGCCTAGTGCAGTGGTGGGCAAACTCATTAGTCAACAGAGCCAAATATCAACAGTATGACGATTGAAATTTCTTTTGAGAGCCCAATTTTTTAAACTTAAACTATATAGGTAGGTACATTGTTATTAACTTAATTAGGGTCCTCCTAAGGCTTAGGAAGAGCCACACTCAAGGGGCCAGAGAGCCGCATGTGGCTCGCGAGCTGCGGTTTGCCGACCATGGACATAGTTTTCAGCACCTTGGAGACGCCCTTCGCATTCCTGCTTTAATCCTTAGAAACGAGGAGTTGAAGCAAACATGCTTCACACGTGGTGCCTGACTTCAAGGCACCTGAAGAGCTGTGACCACATCAGAGAAACAAAGCCCCAAGCCCGTGCCAGACCCTGGAGCCGGCGGGGAGGGGCGAGACCTGTGGCAGGGGCTGCCTCTCGGCCTCCTAGACCGGCTCCAGGCGAATAGCCACAAACACACATTTTCTCTGACTCTCATTCCTGGCCCTAAACCTACTTCTCTGGTTGGGGGGAGGTGGGCAGTAGGGAAGCAGAGGGCTTCTTGTAAGGACACCGCCAGCAAGTGATGCTCTTTAATCAACTCGGAAATGGGTTGAATCAAGACCTGATGAGAAATGCAGAAAGCGGATGGGAGGTGGCGGCTCCGTGAGTGGTCAGGGAGCTCTGCCCGCTGCTCACCGCCTGGAGGTCTGCCAGGGAGTCCAGCGCCTCCTCTGCAGTCTGCAGGCTTCCGCCGCCAGCATCACCCCCAGCTGGCCTGTGACTACAGCTGGGGCTATTCAAAGCGATCGCAGTAGAGAAATCGGTTACTCGGTGGACTGCAATGTTAAGAAGACCCTGAAGTTTCATTTAAAACCTTGAGAGAGGGAGAAGATGGTCTATCACTTTGATCAGTTTTTCAAAGAGCCCCATTATCTAATAGAGTTTGAAACTCTCCTTTAAGAGCGGTAGGTGTAGCCCAGCCGGCATGGCTCAGTGGATGGAGCGTCAGCCTGTGGACTGAAGGGTCCCAGGTTTGATTCCGGTCAAGGGCATATGCCTGGGTTTGTAGGCTCGATCCTCAGTGTGGGGTGTGAAGGAGGCAGCCAATCAATGATTCTCTCATCATTGATGTTTCTCTCCCTCTCTCTCCCTTCCTCTTCCTCTCTGAAATAAGTAAAAATATATTTTAAAAAACACAAAAGAGCTGTAGGTGTAGATGTGATTGAACAAACCCAAAACATGCAAAGAGGAGGCAGGCCGCCTCAGCCTGTGTGGCTGTGTGAAGAATTGCCTGACAAGAGTCAAAGCCACCACTCCATTCAGGAGCAGATGCTCAGACCCCAAACCCAGAGATACGTCCGCAGAGACTTCGTGGTTCTGGGGCGACAAGTTTGGATTAAGAAGGCTGTGAGGGCTGAACAGGTGTCTTCACAGAAAACAGAGAAAATCAGAGCTTCTGAACCCCGTGAGAAGAGCAAGCGCCGCGATGGTTGTCTGGAGGGGGCGCCCTATACCGTGATAGCCAGCATGAAAGCAACCTGCAGAGGACGCCTGCGTGGAGCCACAGCAGCCGCACGGACACCACGGACACGTGCTCTCCGGTGATGAGCAGCGAAAGGAAAAGGGAGACACCCTGTCACAGCATGTGTGGCCGTAGGTGGTTAGGCTGGCCTTTGGAGTATGGGGGAGGCAGGGAAGGAGGAGATGCAGGGGATGAGCCCTGGTCTCTGCCAGGCACTGGGCGAGGTACTTGCCAGCAGTTAACTCATGTAATTGTCACAGGACAGGAAGCTACCGAGCCCCCCAGAGTTGTTGAAGGACTGCCGCAGAGGGTGCACCCGGAGAATGCTTAGCACGTGTCTGCTAAATGCTGGGCGTGACTATTGCTAGTGTTACTGCTTTTTAAATTTCATATCTCAAGTCTCAAACATGATTTTTTTCTTTTTCTTTTTTTTTGTTTAGTTTTGTTTTGTTAATCTTCACCCGAGGATATTTTTTCTATTGATTTTTAGAAAGTGGAAGGGAATGGGAGAGACAGAGAGAAACATTGATGTGAGAGAGACCAGGGTCGGGGAACCTGCAACCAAGGTACCTGCCTTTGATTGGAATCGAACCCAGGACCTTTCAGTCTGTGAGCCAACGCTATCCACTGAGCTAAACCAGCTGGGGCCCAAATATGATTTCTTTAGGGAAGCCTTTCCGAAATTCCCCAACTATATTGGGATCCTTTAACGTAATCTCGCAGAACTCCATAATTCTCGTGACTGTAATGAAATGATATATGTGCCTAGTGTCTTGTCCACTGGACTGTGATTCCCATGAGCAGGAGCACTGTATGTCTCGCTCAGGTGTCCAGCACATGCCTGGCACATAGGAAGTGCTCCATGTTGAAATGCTGAACCAATGTGTGAAATGTTGAGGTTAAGATGGGTCACAGAAAGCAACTGGTGCCATCTGCCATGCAGATGGGGAAACTGACACCCAGAGAGACACATCGCTTCACCCAAGGTCACAGGTTAGGGGTGCAGGACTCAGGCAGGAATGAGAGACCCTGACTCCATGGGAGGCAGGAGCCTGGAAGCCACCTTCAGCCCTCACACCCAAGCCCTGCCCCCCACAAAGAAACCACACAAGCTTATTTGCCTAGATCAACAACAACAGCAAGAAGACTCCGGAGGACACGAAAATGAAAAGCACACCACTCCCTCCCGACCCCACCCTCCTGCCCCCAACACCATCCTGTCCAGGCAGCTTCCACCGTTAACGTGCGTGGACTTCTTGCCTATGAGACCCCAGAGAGTTTCCTGGTGACAGCGTCACAGCCACACTGAGCATCAGTGAGCAAGCCACCAAGCCACTGATCAGACCCTGTAGGCCAGGGTGGTCAGTGTTCTGGTAGGAGGACATCACAGGTATGGCAAGGACAGAGGAGTGGGTGCTCAGTGCTGTGGGGTGGGGAGGAGGTTGGAGAATACGTCAAAGATGATGCTTGGGCTGGGTATCCAAGGATGAATTCATGGTCCCCCAGGCAGGCGGAGGGCAACGGGGGAGAAGGAATAGCACGTGCAAAGGCACTGAGGTTTGCCTGAGCTTCAGAGGGTTAAACAGGCTGGGTGATGGAGGCCTTCCTGGTCATGCTAGGGGGTATCGGCCTTCTCCAGAGGGCAGTGGCAGCTCTGCAGGGGCTGCAGCTGAAAAGCAACTTGCTCTGATTTGTTGTCTTATATCACCATGGGAACAGGAGAGGGGCTGGACTGGGAGTGGGGGGAGGCCAGAGGCTGGAGGCAGGAGCCTCCCACTGAGGCCAAACTCTAAAGCCCAAAGCCTAGTACCCAAATGGGTAATTCACTAGGCTCAAGAAGGACCCAATGTCTGCTTTGTGTCACCAAAGTTACCCCCTTCTTCCTAACCATTCTCCTCACCCTCCTATTGGGTGCACCTTGCTATAGCTATATCTCACTTATCCAGAAGTCACTTAACCAATAATCCCAATTATCCAGAACCTAGCTGCCAGCTTGGAAGCAGACAGAAAAGGCATGTGGACAGCCACAGGTATGCCCAAAGCAATGCCCTACAGAGCAGGCACTTCACACCCAAGAGTACGTGCAGGCTGCCACTCAAGCTCAATCATCTCTGGTCAAGAGTAGACGCCAGTGTCCGGCTGGTTGTGGCTCAGTGGTTGAGCGTCAACTCAGGAACCAAGAAGTCACGGTTCAATTCCCTGTTAGGGCACATGCTTGGGTTGCAGCCAAGTGATGTTTCTCTATCTAAAAAATCAATAAAAACATATTTTTAAAAGGAGTAGACGCCAGCCAGGGTCAGCCCAGCTCTACCACTTTCTAGTCACATGGCCAGGTTCCTCATGCATAAAATGGGGGCAGCAGTTGTGGCCGCCTCTGAGTGTGGCTGTGAGGATTAGAGAACATGAAATACTGGGAGAAAGGGCAGGAAGAAAAAGGCAGAAAATGTGTCCTGAGCAGCCCCAAGTACAAAAGAGAATGGCAGGTAGAACCATGTTATATTTTCAAGATATTAAATCCCACACAATGTGCTACATTTATAAATGCAAGCAACACATTTTACAAAGATGTTCTTTAAAACTAGACATATTGAAAAGTTTTGGGGTGTTTAGAAGGCAGAGTTGCTGGAAAATGAACGTATACAAATTTACTTATGGGAATGTCAATTCTGTGTGTACCTGGGTACATGTAAAGCAGTGGTTCTCAACCTTCTGACCCTTTAAATACAGTTCCTCATGTTGAGACCCCAACTATAAAATTATTTTCGTTGCTACTTCATAACTGTAATGTTGCTACTGTTATGAATCTTAATGTAAATATCTGATATGCAGGATGGTCTTAGGCGACCCTTGTGAAAGGGTCGTTTGACCACCAAAGGGGTCATGACCCACAGGTTGAGAACCGCTGATCTAAAGTGTCCCTCAAACTTTGGAAAACATACATCGTGTTTAACAGAATCTAAGACGTCATCGACTGTATGTAAGGTGCACCATTATTTTGTGTGCCACTAAGAAAGGAACACGGCTATCTATTCTGATGGAGAGATGCTATAGATGGTAAGATGCATCTTGATGTCAGAGTTGTTAAAATGTGAAAGCATGCACATCTTCAAGTCAATGGGAATCCGAATATGCAATACGTTTGCTGTGAAAGTGTCTCTTGGGCAGAGAAGTCAGATATATTCTTTCCTTCACCCACCCATGTATGCCAGAGGCTCCAAGCCAAATGTAACACCTCTCCTTTAACCTTCTGGTGACCTCTCTACCTTGTCCCTCCAGAAGCTTCCTCTTTCAAGAAGCTGATCCGGGCTTTCAGCCCACCCATGGCTCAGACAAACAAGTCTTCAGGTTCCCAGGGATCCCACAGAGCCCCCAGCTCAGGGTGAGCCTCTTTGAGCCAAGGCCATGTGCACAGCTCGAGTGCTCACTGAACCCAAGCTGGGGCCTCCAGCACCAGGCTGCCCAGGCTAACTCAGCCAGCAGGCCCAGGGCCAGTGACTCACTGGGGCCGGAGCAGCCTCCAGAGCCAGCCTCCTCCGCCATCACCGTGAAGGCCACCCCCCACCCCATCATTACCACTGCAGTAATCCCCAACACACTGTAGCCCAGTGCCACTGCTATTCTTGAAAGAAACAAGAGGGGTGCATGGGCGGGAGGACGAGGTGGCGGCTTACACTACAGCTTGCTGAGAGAGGACATTACTCACCCCCCGCCCAAGCTAGAGATAAGGGGAAGGTTTTCTTTAAACCCCAATGAGGGCAGCACACAGACCCGGCACCCTCCTGCCCCACAGTCTTGGCCGGTTATGCCTAAAAAAATCAAAGGAGGTTTTCCTGAAGCAGGAAGAGAGCTGGACCATCCCACCCCAGTGACCACGCTGTGGGAGAGGTGAGCCCTTGCCGCCCACTCTTGTTCTGCAAATGCCCAGGGAGAAGCTCCCCTGTGCAGCTGCTCTTATCATACCTTCCCCATTGAATGTTCCCACAGCCCCAGAAGTCGCTAGGGGAGCCCGTTTTACGGACAGGGAAACAGGCTGGGAGAGAGCGGCAAGATGCTCAAGATCACACCACGGGGCTTGGCTGGAACCGGGTGTCCTTTCCACACAACAGGGAGTCCCCAGGCAGTGGCTCCAGCGTCATCGCTTAAGGAGCTTGTTCAGATTGTAGAATAATACGATTCCAGACCCCACCCCTGGAGAGCTGTGCTGTCGGGCTAGGCCTGCACCAGGTGGTCCAGGTGGTCCCAGGCCAGGAGGAAGGAGAGCTGGATGGGCAGATGCTGGGCCCAGGGGGAGAGGTGGGGGAGAAGGGCAATCCAGAAGGGGCCTTGGAGGCACCCTGGCCTACTTTGAGTCCTCATTTTGCCTAAACCCACCCCTCCTCTCTGCATGGAGGCTTGTTAACTCACGAGATACCACATCCTGCTACTTTCATCTCATCTTCCTTTTCCCTCCCAACAATCTCCTTCCTCCTATTGACCTGAACTTCTTGCTTATTTACCCCAGGACTGGGACGGGCCACCCCGATACGCACGCGCAAACACACACACACACACACACACACACACACACACACGTCAAGGGACAGGCAGGCAGGGTGTAAACACAAATCCTGACAGTGCCAGGCGTGCAATCCTCTAGAAGAGCAGCCCCTGCCTGGGCCCACGCCCGCTAGGGGCGGACTGAGGCAAGCACTTGCACGACCCCCAGGCCCGGGTGGCAAAGGACCCCGGAGGCCAATGCTCCCCGGGAGGGCGCCCAGGCGGGGAGGTGCAGACCCGTGACCCCGTGACACAGGATGCACGCGGCCTGGGGAGGTGGCAGGAAGCTATGGCCACACTCAGACCGCAGGGAGGCAGCGGCCACCTAGGCAACGACAGAGGAGCCCCGGAATGCCCCCTCTGTCTCCGGGACTGTGGGGACCGCGGGTGTGCGGACCCCGGACCCCCAAAGTGGCTCCTGTCCCCAGAGCGCTGAGA
>NW_006289395.1:1676233-1682182 GCF_000327345.1 Myotis davidii
GGGACCCCGCAGGGGAGGTGGGCGGGGCAGGGGCCAGGCTGGGGTGGGGGCGTCGGGAAAGGGGGAGAAAGGGGAAGCTCCGAGGAGCTGCTTCCTTCTCTCGCCGAGACCCAGCGCCCCACTTCCTTTTACCACTTCTATTTTCTGTCGTTGCTCTGAGCGTGTAAAATGTCTGCGCCCCCTCCGAGCAGAAAGACGCCCTGACCCTCACCTTCCGCGGGGACCGAGAAGCACCGGCCAGTCCAGACTCCCCGCCGCGGGTCTGGCTTTACCCCCTCCTTCACGCGGCTTCACTGCCTCCGTTTCTCGCCCCTGAAGGGCCGCCCACCCCTTCTCTCCCCGCAGGCCACGAAGCAGCGGTGGTTATGCCAGGAGGCGGGCCGCACAGCCCTGGAAGTCAGAGCACACCCCCGTGCCTCAGTGTCTTCGTTTGCAAAACGGGGCCGAGCAGGGTTGCTGCGGTGCAGGCAGCCCCAGCGGCGCCAGGAGGCACCTGACTCAGAGGTGACCGCGGGCCAGGCTGAGACTGTCACGGCCACTCCTGGACGGGGCCGCCGCAGGAGCTGCCAGAAGCTGGTTCGTTATTGTCGGTCAGAAGCCACAGCCCTACCTGCGCTTGAGAGATGTGCGCGCCAGTGACTTGGCTGTCCCTGGCTCCCTAAATAGCAAGAGAGCAACTTCCCCAAAGGCCTAAAACAGAAAGTTCGCTGGGTGAACACGGAGGACTGTGCCCAAGGAACCAAAGCCATGAAAGACAGAGGAAACGCCTAAGGTCATGGGACTTGCGGGTGGGCAAGGACTGTAGTCTCCCAGCCCCTACTTTTCCACCGCGGAAGCGAGAGGGGGTGGGGAGGAGGGAGCCCGGAGGTGGCCAGCCTGGAGGGGGGCGAGGGGAAGGACGGGGGAAGGGGTAGAACTGCTCTAGAATGAGGAACAGGGTAGCAAGAGTGACACACTTGTGTACCAGATTGACGGGGTTGCATTATGAGATCGCTTTGAAGGGTGAAGAACATGCTAGAGAGGTTAAGGCATCCTGGACTTCTTCCCTATTCTTTGTATTCCTGAAACTGCAGGGAGAGGAAAGCCGAAGCCGAGGTGCCCCTCAGGGCACTCCCAGGAAGCTGAGCAGCCCGTGGAGCCCACTCAGTCCCATCCTGCCTCCCCTCACAGGTGGGCGTTCCCTTCGCCATCAGCAGGTGTGGCCCAGATGTTGCGTTTTCATGTCATCCCACCCCCTCAGTGAGCTCCCCCTGTGTCCCCCTGTCCCAAGCGGGCAGACCACCAGCCAGGAGATCTGAGCAGCACCTGACACCTATTGGCCAGAACCCCGAACTGCAGCTACTGGGGCATCTGACTCCCACCTCCCCAAAGCAGCTAGGTAAGGCTCAAGGTGTCTCTGTCACTCGTGTGGCACCTGATTTCGTACCACTGTGTACAGCTCTGTTGTTGCTTCATTTAAAAATACGTCTATTTTTGTGCCTCTCCTTCCTTTCACTGCCTTATGTTTTCAAAGAGGAGCCTAGTCATCTCAACTTCCTCATCCTACATTTATGTTTCAGTGCTCTGAAACTATCACTAAGGAAACCCCAAATGCCAAATCCAGTGCCCTCATTTCTTACCTCACTGTGGCATTTGATGCTACCCCTCCTTGAGAATTATCTCCCTTGACTTCTCCTCGTCTGCCTCTGACTAATATTTCTGTTTTCTTTTTTTCTGGCTTCATTTTATGGCAACCTTAGGCAACATTTTTTAAAAATATATATTTTTATTGATTTCAGAGAGAGGAGGGGAGAGGAGGAGAGGGATAGAAACATCAATGATGAGAAAGAATCATTGAGCAGCTGCCTCCTGCACACCCCCTACTGGAGATTGAGCCAGCCTGAACCCGGGCATGTGCCCTTGACCAGAATCGAACCCGGGACCCTTCAGTTCGCACTAGGCAACATTTTTTAAAAATATATCTTTTTATTGATTTCAGAGAGAGGAGGGGAGAGGAGGAGAGGGATAGAAACATCAATGATGAGAAAGAATCATTGAGCAGCTGCCTCCTGCACACCCCCTACTGGAGATTGAGCCAGCCTGAACCCGGGCATGTGCCCTTGACCAGAATCGAACCCGGGACCCTTCAGTTCGCAGTCTGATGCTCTATATGCTGAGCCAAACCGGCTAGGGCTACAACATTTATTATAACTCCAAAATCACTGAAAAATATACATTTTAAAAAAACCAAAAATTAAATGTTGCGACTCTTTCAAACTTTTGAAGAACTTCCCATTTCATTTTCCTTGTTACTAAAACTTAAAAAGAAAACGACAGACCACTGTTTTCTATGATACAAATATAAAAATCTGAAATAAAATAAACACAGCCTACTGAGTGGCTCAGTTGGCTGAGCATCATGCTGTGCACCGAAAGGTTGCCAGTTCGATTCGTGGTCGGGGCACATACCTGGGTTTGATCCCCAGTTGGGCACGTACAGAAAGCAACCGATCTCTCTCTCCCTTCTTGTGTCTAAGCAAGTCCTTTGGTGAGAATTAAAAATAAATATGTAAGTAAGTACAAATTGTATTCAGCCTTTAAGGTAGTAATATGCCGTGACAAAGTAGAGTCTGTTCAAGGAATGCCAGTGTTTGAATGAGCCTAAAGCGATTCCGGCATATTCAATGGCTCAGTTGGACGGGCTGCCCCCCAGCAACAATGGTGGGAAGTCAGGGGCCTGCCCGGAGGGGTTTATGCCGGGTCTTGGGTTGCAAGATGCAGTGTGGTCTCTAGTGAAAGCTCCAGCCGGTCAACATAGGACCTGACCGATCAGTTGCCATTTTTAAGTTCAGAAAGGACATTTGGGGCAGAACTGATAAAGGTGGGGGCCAACCTTCACCGCCCCCCAGTCCCTTCCAAGCAAGTCCACTGATGCTTTACTGGTAGCCGTGTGACCGCTGTCCCAGGCCAGATCAGATTGGTTCTTGATCCTCATGGCGAAAAGAGCTTCAGGCAACAGCAAAAGAGTAGTTTCCATTAGGGTCCTGGAGAACAACAGGGGTAGGGGGGTAGATTTCCAGGGGGGCAGGGGAGACACAATGAAGGAAGCTTTGAAGGAAGCTGGAGGACTGAGCAGGAGTCAGAAGCTCAAATGTCTCCAAGAGCCAAACAGGTCCAAGTCCTGCACAGAACTGGTGAGATGGTGTCCACTCACCTGTCTTACGTCATCTCATGGCAGCTTCCTTTATACGCTGAGCCTCCAGAAACGAGCCCTGCTGAAGTGTCGGTCCCTTTCCCCCCAGGTCAAAGGTTGCCTCTCCCCACACAGCTTCTGCACATTCTTCTTCGGATTTCTTTTCTGGAGGCATTGTGCGCTGTACTCTTTCCACAGGCACACTTCATACATTACACAAAAAGGAATCTTCTTCACTCCCGGCAAGAAATGTGCCTCCTCCCATTTCTCCTGAAGCATATATCCCTCTTGGCCTCTTATATTTTTCCACGTTTGCTAGAGACATGATTACAAGAAATAGTTCCCTCTTACCTAATTCCAATATATAAAAAAAACAAAACCAATTGCACAAATACAAAAACTGGCGACTGACCCCTGACCTTGATGTCTGGGAACAATAAGGTTTGGGAAGGATGCAAATGAGGAGCCCGCTGAAGCAGGGCCCCCTGGGAAAAGCCCAGCTTCAGCCCCGTGGAAATGCAGAAGTGATGTGGTCAGACTTTATAATTTTTGAAGAAAACCAAAATTTGGAACTCTTGATCTGAAATTGCCTGGTTGGTAAATGCAGGAAATTCAAACGAGTATCTTAAAACTCCTCGCAGGCCAAGCCAGACGCGGCCTACTGGCCTCCAGCGTGTGACATCTGGTCTGTATTGTTCAGGTGGGAGCTGCCGCAGCGAGCTCTGAGTTATTTCTGTTAATGTGCGCTAATTTGTTCCCACTGGCGCGGGAGACCGTTTATGCGAAGAAGGGTCAATGTTCAAAGTTTATTAATGTTGTTCATCATATGAATGGGCCACCGGAGAACAACTGCGTCATTAGCCTAATAGGATGCTACCCTGATGAAAACTCCTAGGGACGAGGAATAAAAAGACTTTGTCAGGATGATAAATGTTATCTCAAGCCCACAGACCATATGATAGCTGGTGATGACCGGGAATGGAGAGCAAATATAGTTCTTTGGAACAGAGGCAATGCTACAAAAACCAGGAGCCGAACAAGGATGGCAATAATGTCAACAATATTCAGAAATTTAAGGGAAAACAATAAGGAAACATAAATAAGAGACATAAATTTGGGGAGGAAGAGTTATAAATTTTGCTTATGATTATTTGCAAAAGATAGGATCGTCTACCTGAGAAACCCTCGCTAATGGATTGAGGAATGTTTACAAAGAGTTGTAAAGTAGCTGTACACAAAAATTATATGTAATTCAATGGTTTTCTATACACCAGCCATGACTAAACAGAAAATAAAGCTCATTCACCCCAGCAACAAAATGCCACGGATTAGGAAATTCAAGGAACCCAGAATAGCCAAAATATCTAGAGAAAGAAAAATTGGAGGACTCGAACTCTCTGATTTCAAAACTTACCGCAAAGCTACAGATAGACATACAATCAGTGGAGTATAATTGTGAGTCTAGAAATAAACGCTCCCACTTACAAGCAAATGATTTTTTTAGCAATGGTGTCAAGACAATTCAAAGGGGGAATGGTTGTTGCTGACGTAATTGGATATCCATATGAAAAAGAGTGAAGTTGCATTCCTAACTCACACCACACATAGAAATTAATTCAAAATTGATCAAAGACCTAAATGAAAGCATTAAAGCTATAAAACTCTCAGAAGAAAACAATGGTTTTCTTGAATTAGACAATGGCTTTTTAGATATAACCTCAAAATCACAAGCAACAAAAGAAAAATTAAATAAGATGTGCAGTATCGAAACAGAAAACTTTCGTGCTTCAAGGACACCATCAAGAAACAAAAGACACCCCACAGAATGGGAGAAAAATTTTGCAGGTCATTCAGGTGATAGGGGATTTCAATCTAGAATATATAAGTAACTTCTATAACTCAATAATAAAAAGACATAAATACATTGAAAAATGGACAAAGGACATAAATAGATATTTCTCCAAGGAAGATATACAAAGGGTCAACAAACATTTGAAAAAATGTCAAATGTCATTAGCTATGAGAGAGATGCAAATCAAAACCACAATGAAATACTACTTCACATCCCCTATAATCAAAAAGGCATATAATAAGAAGTGTTGATAGGAATGTAGAGAATTTGGAACCCTCATATATACATTGCTGATGGGAATGTAAATGGCGCAGCTGCTTTGAAAATAGTCTGGCAGTTCCTCCAAAGGTTAAACAAGAAAACCATATGACCTAGCAATCCCACTCCTGGGTATATACCCAAAAGAAGTGAAAACGTATGTGCACACAAAAACATATACACAGATATCCATAGCTATATTATTTACAACTAGAGACCTGGTGCAAGGATTTGTGCACCAGTGGTGTCCCTCCGCCTGACCTGCACCCTCTCACAATCCGGGACCCCTCGGGGGATGTCGGATTGCTGGTTTCGGCCCAATCCTCGCAGGCCAGGCGGAGGGACCCCACCGGTCCACGAATCCATGCACCAGGCCCTTACTATGCATATAAGATCTTTGGTTAATCTCTTCCCGCCCTCCCCACTCCCGCCTTCCCTCTGAGATTCATCAGTCTGTTCCATGTTTCCATACCTGTGCATTGAGCATCTTCCCCCTGGTGGTCAGTGCTCGTCAAACAGTCAAATGGTTACCTAGGCTTTTATATATATAGATAGCCAATGGGTGCAAACACCACAAATGCCCATCAGCTAATGAATAGATAAATAAAATGTGGTATATTTATACAATGGAATATTATTTGGCCACAAAGAGAAGGGGGGGAAAGGA
>NW_006289395.1:1682790-1684718 GCF_000327345.1 Myotis davidii
AGTGGCAGGTGGGGAACCTTGGCTTCCTCCATCACTGGAGCAAGCAAGCCTCCTATTCACTTCAGCTGCCTGGCTGCCGGCCACCATCTTGGTTGGCAGTTAATTTGCATATCTCACTGATTAGCCAATGGGAAGGGTAGCGAAGTTACAGTTAATTACCATGTTTCTCTATTATTAGATAGGATAGCCAATGGGTGGAAACACCACAGATGCCCATCAGCTAATGAATAGATAAATAAAATGTGGTATATTTATACAATGGAATATTATTTGGCCATAAAGAGAAATGAGGTACCAATACATGCTACAACACAGACGAACCTTGAAAACATGGTAAGTGAAAGAATCCAGTTACAAAGGACCACATACTGTATGATTCCATTTATATGAAATGTTCAGAATAGGCAAAAAGTAGATTGGTGGTTGCCTAGGACTGGGATGGATGGAGAAAAGTAGGGAGTGAATGCTAATGGGTATGGGATTGGGGGTGGGGGGCGGAGGAGGTTAATGGAAATGTTCAAAACAGACTTTGAGGATAATTGCACAACTCTGAACATGCAACCTAGAGACAAAAATGTAGATTGGTGGTTGCCTAGGGCTGGGATGGTTGGAGAAAGTAGGGAGTGGATGCTAGTGGGTATGGGATTGGGGGTGGGGGGACGAGAAGGTTAATAGAACTTTGAGGATAATTGCACAACTCTGAACATGCTAAAAACCATTTAATTATTTTTCTAAATGGTGAATTGTATGGTGTGTGAATTATAACTCCATAAAGCTGTTATTTAAAAACTATAGGCTTCATTATGGGAAAGAAAAGAAACCTTGCATAAATGTAAGGCACTTAATGTTCTTGGATTCTAAAATTGTATTATAAAAGATACCCATTCGTCTCCAGTTGAGTATATAAATGTAATATAGTTTCAATCTATAGCCAAATAAGGCTTTTTTTTTAGAGGGAAGAATATTGACAAAATGATTTTCCATTTCATCATGAAAAAGAATTGTGTAAGAATAATCAAACTACAGAGTTAAAACACTATAGTACTGATGTAAAAAGTGTAACAGCTCAATGAAGCAACTTGACCTGTCAGAAACAAACACAAGTATCTGAATGAATTAAAAAATGATAAAGGAGGTAAGATTGATTATCCAATAAATGGGCTACGACAATTAAATAACCATTAGGAGAAAAACACAATTGTGGTTCCAACCTCAAATCTTACACAACAAAAAATTCCTGACTAATTAAGGATCCATATGTAAAAATTCAAATAAAACAAGAGAAGTTTAGAAGAAATAAAGGAAATGTGTATATATTGTTGGAATTGTAGGTGGCCTTTCTTTGAAAAGTAAATCTTTATTGTTGAAAGCATTACATATGTCACCTTTTCCCCCCCGTTTCTAGCCTGTCCCCACCCCCATAGATGGCCTTTTAAAACATGACACCAAAATAGGAAATTACGAAGGAACTGATTAATTTGAATATGTAAAAGTAAAATAACTCCTCTACATAAAAATTACCATAAGCATTAAATTAAAAGGCAAATGGCATGCTAGGGAAAATGTTTATAGCAAATAACAAGGGTAACATCCTTAATATAAAAACTTACATCTGACCATGAGGCAAAAATAAAATAAATTATATTACCCAGAGTTCTCAAACATTTGGAGACTCAAAATCAATGGGGAAAAATAACACCCACAAATATTCAACAGAGAGAACCAAATCAAGCTAAAAAGATGATTCTTTGAGAAAATAAAAACAAATCTGCAAAATAGATAAGAAATAGAAAGCATAGGTAAATAATATTAGGGATGAAAAGGACATAATTAGAGATACAGGGAAGATTATAAAAATAATATAATACAATGATCAACTTTATGCTGAAGAATTTTAAAACTTTGATGAAACAGGGATTTATATATAT
>NW_006289395.1:1684813-1689079 GCF_000327345.1 Myotis davidii
AAAACTTTAATAAAACCAATTCAAGGAGAAATAGAATGCCTACAATTTCATAACTTGCTAAAACATTGAAGCAGTAATTAAAATCTTTTCACAAAGACTGTCCCGGGGTGAGGACATGTTTCAGGTGAGTTCTAGCTGACTTCCAAGGAACAGATCATTCCAATCATGTACTAAACCCTTTCAGACAGTTGACGAAGGAATAGCCCCCAACTTATTTGATGAAGGCACCATAACCTTCGTATCCAAACTCAAGAAAAACAGTAGAAGAAATTAGAGGCCACTCTTACTAGTGAACCTAGATGCAGAGATAGCAGGTGGTCAAAACAGATGATACCCTTGGATTTACCCGGGAATGCAAGAGGGTAATTTGAACATGAGAAAAGCCTGCAGCATCATAGCAACAGTGTGCCGTGTGATTATCGAATTGGATGCCAAAGAGGCATTTGGTAAAAGCCTCAATTTAGAAAACTAGGAGTAGGACTTCCTTAACCTGAAATAAGGCATCGACCAAGTACGTGTAATAAACAACCAGCTTTAGTGAGGAGGCAGCCTCTTTAAAATCAGGCACAGGCAACAACATGGATCAGTGGTTCTCAACCTTGGCTGCACATTAGAATTGCCTGGGAATCTTTTTAAAATCCTGATTTCTGGGCCCCCTCCTCCGGAAATTCTGTTTCTTTGTTACTAATGTTGTGGCCTCACCCCATAACCAGGATGCAGCTGATCCATGTTTCTCTCTCATTCCTCTCTGTCTACAATCAATTAAAAATTTTTAAATGTTTTTTATGGAGCTTAATCTACAGCCCCTTCTTCCCCTCCCTAGGCGTTGGTGAGTGGGACTGGAATTTTCAACCCTCTACACACATAATCTTTCCAGTGACCAGCCCCATCTGGGGCTCTCTAGGGGTTAACTCTAGGAAAGAGAGAGGGTTATGATCAAAGAGACGCCCGGGGCAGGCTTGGGTGGGGTGGGGGTAATGCTTTATTTCTTGGTGGTAGTTAACACATTTTATAATTATTTATTAAGCTGTGCAAAGAATGCTGTTCTTAAAAGTTCTTTGAAGATAGACATCTTGTTTCTTGATATCAACAGACACAGCAATGTTAGACTCTTTTTAGACCTGGAAGCCATTTTCTCTCCTTAATAAAATTCTACCTACTTCTATTAGAACCTTCTATTAGACCTTGTCTCGCCATGTTGTCCTATGCTTTCCTCAAAAGACAACCTCGTCACCAGCACTGCTGGCCCTGGGAGGGGCCCCACTGCCACCCTCATGCAGGAACACCAGCAGGATTTGGAGATTCCAATTTTTGATGTCTCAGCTCAAACCACTGTGTCAGCCATGCATGGTCTAAGGCAGCCGTGGGCATACTACATCCCACAGGCCGGATCTGGCCCGTTTGAAATGAATAAAACTATTGAAAAAAAAGACCGTACCCTTTTATGTAATGATGTTTACTTTGAATTTATATTAGTTCACACAAACACTCCATCCATGCTTTTGTTCCGGCCCTCCGGTCCAGTTTAAGAACCCATTGTGGCCCTCGAGTCAAAAAGTTTGCCACCCCTGGCTAAGGCAAAACCCTGTAGTCATCACTCCCCCTCCCCTCCTCTCTCTTTGGCTCTGGCTGCCCTGACTCCCATGCCTGCGCCGTGGCTCAGCAGCCCCCACTTGGTGACAGAAGATAATATGATTAAACCAGCTTCTTCTAAAGCAGGGTCTTTAACCACATGTATGTCACGGGCCTCCTTGGCTACCCACTGAGGCCGATGAACCGCATTTCAGAATAATGGTTTCAACCCAATGAGATAAAATACATAAGACTCCAAAGGAAAGCACTGATACTGAATTTCAGCATTAACATAAATTTTTTAAAAATTGGCAATCCAGTAATAACATGCGTGCTTCTTTATTGGTGTGTTAAATACCACGGTCCAGTGGCAGATCTAACAGCTGGTGTCCTTGTGACTTAGCGGTCAATGAAAAGGAGATTTCAAGTTATCGGCAACACCTGTAACGGGAAATAAAAATAACTGTTCCTTGCGACAAAGTCCAGGTACTGTTTGTCGACACTGCTATGATTTGTCGCGTGCGTTCATTCATAAAGGAAATGCTACATTTCAGTGAGAGGCCAGTGAAAATTAAGGGGTGTATTTTTGCCCCCTAAGTTCAGCGACTCCAAGTTAAGAATCCTGAAGTGGAGGGAGACTTGCTCCCACTAGGGGGCGCTGGGATTTTAGAAAGCGGAGCTAATTCCTCTGTCTACCCAGGGAGAGTCAACCACCAGCCCTTTCCCAGGGGTGGTTGGGCCTCAGCTCTCCCGGCCGCAGACCTTCTCTTCCTCAGGCTGACCCCCACCTGTGACCCCCACCTTCCTCACACACACCCTGTTGACAGGGAGGTACAGCTCTTGGTGTAACACACACAGAGGCATCCTGGGGACGAATCACCTGCCAACCAGCACTCAGAGGGTTCACCAACAAGGTGGGCACCCCTCAACGCTGCCCGGGTCTAGGCCCTTGGCTGTAACAATGTCCTCACCCCAGGTCCACACAGTCAGCAAGACCTCACAGGAACAGCGCAGGCTCTGGAGCAGGCCAGCCGCCTGGGCCCCGCCATCTCATTGTTCCTGCCGTGGCTGGTGGGAAGCCAGGGCTTCTGATGAAATCTCAGCAGGGCCACTCGCCTTCTGGAAAGTTCTCTCCTCATACCTGGGGGGCCCCCAGGAGAGAATAATGACCTGCGTGTTGCCTGCACCTGGAGTGGTGACGCTGTGATGGTCAGAGCTGCCTGTGGCTGCAGCTTCCCGGACTAATCCCACCCAGAACGAGCGTGGAATTGACTTCCTGCAGGAGCAGAGTGTCTGCTGCTGTCGTTCTCCACGTACAAAGCAGAGGGGAGTGTCAGCTCTCGCCGCCCGCCTCGTGCTCCCGTGGGTGCTGGAGCTGGCTTTGCAGTCACTCGAGAGGCCGTGTGAGGAGAGGCCAAGAAGCAGACTCCAGACAACCTGCCGGAGAAACCCCAGCCCTGCCGCCCATGGTACATGTCACTTCAGGCGAGTCAGTCAACCTCCGTGCCTCCAGCTCCTCATCTCCAAGGTGGAGATGGTAATAGTCCTGAGCTTATAAGTCTGTTTGTAGATTAAATGACATGTTACCCAGAAAGCACTTAGAAGCCTGCCCGAGTCACGGTAAGTGTCAAGTGAGATTCTGCTGTTATTAATAACGGGCATAAACGTTATAAGAGAAATAACACACTCCAGCTATTGCTTCTCTCCTTAGCTCCGCTTCTCCAAAAATCCATTCCAGTTTCTTCCTCCCTTCATGACTTGTTTTTAACTGAGAAATCAGTCTTTTCCCCCCAAACTCTCCCAGCCCTCCCTGTTGCTTTTTCTGGGGAGAGCAAGGGAAGTGAGCACAGCAGATGGAGCCCAAAGACCTGCTTCTCGTCCACGAGCCTCCACCAGACATGTTGGGCCCCTTGGGGTTAAAATGTGGGTTTTATTACGATGCAGGATGGTGAAGCCAACCGATCGGGAGGCACCTGCTGCTGAGAAGACAGTTGGCTACAGTTCCCAGGCCTTGCGAGGCCATACCGGGGGCACCAGGATCAGTCAGGAGGCATAGGAATGAACAGAGAACGTAGCTAGAGCCTCCTTTGTGGTTTTCATGGGAAGGGCAAGGCAGGGCCGGCTGAGCCAGCTCAGGACTGGCTAATCTGAATCCATTCAGCGGGCTCAAGGGATGTCTCTGATTGTCCCATACAGGGCCCTGCGGTAATTAGACGGAGAGATAGTGGCCCAGCCTGGGACAGCTTGGGTATGGGTCCTGAATCGGTTGGTTCGCATATCAAAGGTATGTTCCCAGGGAAGTGGTTTGCTATCTTTAGGAATTAGAGATAAACCTAGGAGGCCAGTCCCTCCAGAATCAGCAAAGCCCGGATGCCAAAGCGCCAAGGATACAGACAGTCAGCAAACATAGTTGATTCAGCCTTCTGCTGTGATGTGGATTCGTCAGTCTCTTTATACATGCCAATGTATACATCTTTCTAATAGGACCATGACTTTTTAAAAATATATATATTTTTATTGATTTCAGAGAGGAAGGGAAAGAAGAGAGATAGAAACATCAAGGATGAGAGAGAATCATTGATCAGCCGCCTCCCGCACACCCCACACTGGGGATCGAGTCCGCAACCCAGACATGTGTCCCTGGCCAGAATCGAACCTGGGATCCTTCAGTCTGCCGGCTGAGGCCAGGCCAGC
>NW_006289395.1:1689522-1697376 GCF_000327345.1 Myotis davidii
GCTGCCAGTGGCCGGAGCTGATGAGACATCATGCCTCCCTCTGACCCGGAGCCTCCACATGCCCCTGCACGTGGTGACCTGCACCACCAGACCCAGGTCGCAGCAGCTCCAGCATTCTCCACCCACAGGCGAAGGTCTTTTCCTACTGAAGCCCGTCTGTGAAATCTGGAAGAGGCGACTGCTTCTTCAAATGTGCAGACACCTATACAAGGCTACAGGGACCATGAAGAATCAGGGAAACATAACACCACCAAAGGAACACAGTACATTTCCAACAACTGACTCCAAAGAAATGGAGACACATGAATTGCCCAGCAAAGAATTAAAAATAGTTGTTCTGAAGCTGCTTAGAGAGCTACAAGAAAACACAGATAAATTCTTTGTGAAATCGTGAAAACAAGGCAAGAACAAAGAGTTAGAAAACATTAAAAAGAACCAAACAGAAATATTGGGGCTGTAGAATACAATGACTGAACTAAAGAATTCAACAGAGAGCCACAACAGCAGACTGGACCAAGCAGAAGAAAGAAGCAGTGAGTTAGAAGACAGATCAATGTTAATTATCCAGTCAGAGGAGCAAAAAGAAAAAGAATCTGATAAGGGGTTAATAGTCAAAATATACAAGGGACTCACACAACTCAATAGCAAACATAAAAATAAAAAGCAACACCACCACCACCACAACCCAAACAATCAGATTAAAAAATGAGCAGAGGCCCTAGCTGATTTGGTTCAGTGGATAGAGCATCAGCCTGCGGACCCAAGGGTCTCGGCTAAAAATAAAAAGCAACACCAACACCACCACAACCCAAACAATCAGGTTAAAAAATGAGCAGAGGATCTAGCTGATTTGGTTCAGTGGATAGAGCATCGGCCTGCCAACTGAAGGGTCTCGGGTTCGATTCCGATCAAAGGCACATGTTTGGGTTGTAGACTCAATCCCCAGTGTGATGCGTGCAGGAGGCAGCCAATCAATGATTCTCTCATCATTGATGTTTCTCTCTCTCTCTCTCCCCCTTTCCCTTCCTCTCTGAAATCAATAAAAAAATATTTTTTTAAAAATGTGCAGAGGACTTGAATAGACATCTCTCCGAAGAAGACATGCAATACAACTGGCAAACAGGTACATGGAAAGATGTTCAACATCCAAATCAAAACCACAGTGAGATACCACATCACACCTGTTAGAACTGCTATTATGGAAAAAGACTAGAAATAACAAGTTAGCAAGGAAAAAAAGAATGTAAATAAATAGGTGCAGCTACTATAAAAAAAACAGTGTGGAGGCTCCTCAAAAAAATTAAAAAGAGAACTATCATGTGATCCAGTAATTCTACATCTGGGTATATATCCTTAGGAAATGCAGTCACTACCTCAAAGAGATACTAGTATATGCACTCCAATGTTCATTGTAGCATTATTCACAATAGCCAAGACATGGCAACAATCTAAGTGTTCACTGACAGATAAATAAATGGAAAAGAAAATGTTTATTTATTTATTTATTTACTTACTTAGTGGGAAATCATTAAACCATAAAAAAGGAAGGAAATCCTGCTATTTGCAACAACATGGATAGTCTTTGAGGGCATTATGCCAAGTGAAATAATTCAACAGAGAAGGACAAATACTGTATGATCTCACTTAAATGTGGAAGCTAAAGAAGCTGAATTCATAGAAACCAAGAATCGAATGGTGGTTGCCAAGGGCTGAGGGGTGTGGGGGGATAGGAAGACTGTGGTAAAGGTTTTCAGGTATAAAATGAATACGTTCCGGGGAGATGGCGTCCAGTACGGTGATTATGGCTAACAATACTGTATTTGCGCCCTCGAAAAGTTATTAGGAGAGTAGAGCTTTAATGTTCTCACCACAACAAAAACAATGACAACAAAACGGTAACTGTGCGGCGAAACATGTAGAAATCAATCTTATTGTGATCATCATTTCATAACATAGTTATGTATCAAATCTTCACATCAGACACCTTGAACTCACAGTATGTTATATGGCAATTGTATCTTGATAAAGCTGGGGTGCGGAAATGTTTCTTTAAAAATCAATAGTCTCCAGTGTCAGATGACCTGGGTCCAAATGCTGTCGCTGTCGCTGTCGTTTTGAGAAGGTAATTAACCTGTCTGTGCCTCGGTTTCCTCATTTGTACAACAGGGCTGATAGCATTTTATTTCATAACATTGTGGGCATTAGGAGAACTGATACTGAACAGCTCTTAGAACAGGTTGGGTACATTGTGAGTGACCTATAAATGTCGACTATTATGATTTCTTGGTCACATCAAGCCGCTTCCTGACTCAGTGCCTTCACCTGTGCTGCTACTGCCACCAGAAAGGCTCCTCCCACTCTCTTCACCGGCATAACACCTCACCCCTCAGTGATGCCCATGTCCCTGCCCGCCCCAGCCTCTGTTATAATCGCTCACAGGGCTCCTGTATTCCTTGAAATGCTTATCGTAGTTGCAATCACATGGCTGTGTATTGTTCACTGATGCCTGTCTTTCCCATCAGGCTGTGAGCCCTGTGAGAACAGGGACGGTGCCTACCCGGTTTCCACTGTACCCATAGTGCCTGGCGTACAGGAGGTGCTCAATAAATGTCTGTGCGCTAGATAAGTCACACAGGCTTACGCTGCAGGTGTGTGGACGGATGCCAGGGTGAGAAGCCACCTGGACTGTTGCCTGAAGAGCAGAAATACAGAGTCATAGGCTTCTGACCCTTTCGTTTGATATGGGAAGGCTTCTGGGCTGTTCTGCTGCCCTTTTCAGACCCAAGAGTCTGGGAAGGAATTCTGGAGGCAGCCAAACCTGTGTAGTAGATGACCAGCTGGCCCCGAGACATCAATTGGCAGAGTGATGGAATGTGTGCAGAAACACGCAGCTGCCCTGCCCAGGAAGATCCCGTCCTGGTTTGCTAAAGCAGCTGAATTCCAGGAATACCAGCGGGAGATTGGGTCATGTCATACCTGCCTCTCAAGACAAACAAGCTGACAGTCTGGGCAGGGTAGAAGGGTGGGGGGAGGGGGAGGTGCCAGCACTGCTGAGAGAAAGGAAGGGCCAGATGCACAGACCGGAAAAAGCCCCATAGCAGGTGGAGGTGGACATAATTGATGGAGCCCAGGGAGCAAGCCTGTACATGCCAACTTGTCAAAACCTTGTCCCGAGGAGCCCTGGGCTCGCTAGCCCTTCCCCGAGAAAGCAGAGAAAGGATGGCTCGCGATTGACATGCCCAGCAAATGAAGGGCAGGAAATTCTCACAAACCAGGGGCTTGCTCAAAGGCCCTGGCCCTTCTGGCTAAAGTCAGTATTATGTCTGCGCTGATGTACTTCCCAGCTGGGTCTTAGGAAAAGCTCAAAAAAGACCCCTCCGTTATTCCCGAGATTGGCAGGCGAGGCCAGCCTCCCCTTTCTGGACAAAGAGCTAACAAGGGGGACGGGGAAAGGCCCCACCCACAGGCTCTTTCTCTCTGGAACGGCTTGGCGTCCCGGCTCTAGTCCCAGATGAGTGTATCTGTGTGCATTAGAGAAAAGCAAATGCCCTTTACAAGGTGAGCCCTTAGCAGCCCGAGGGCCCACTTGCTAGAAATGGCCACAGCAATTTTGACCCTGGACCAGAGGTTCTCAACGGAGATGCTATTGTTCAGTTGAAAATCTGTGGCGAAGGGGTTTTGACTGCCACAGTGACTGGGGAGCTCTTACTTACTGTTC
The DNA here is from genome assembly GCF_000327345.1 of Myotis davidii. Taxonomy (NCBI): domain Eukaryota; kingdom Metazoa; phylum Chordata; class Mammalia; order Chiroptera; family Vespertilionidae; genus Myotis; species Myotis davidii. The sequence continues at coordinate 1,693,241 of NW_006289395.1, forward strand.
AGTAGGCGGGGACCAGAGGTGCCGGCCACCTACGCTGCACACAGGGGACAGTCATGCACTTCGCGGCTTTCCGTACAACTTTTAAAGTCCCACTGGACGTTCATAAAGATGAAAAATCATCTGTGCCCAGAGTCTACCTTTATTTTGCCTGTGAATACAAAGGTAGGGTTTGGTTTTTGGCTTGATGAACAACTCTAACATGCACTAACATTTCCAGGAAGGTGACTTGCCCAAGAGCTGCTGGCCACTTTGGAAAACATGGTGCTTTCTGCAACGCCACTCAAGAGGTTCGAGTCGCCAGAATGACTCACTTCTATCAGACGTCATTTGTTCTTGGTAATTCTTACTCATAGATGGAGGCATGCAATGATTGCCTTACGTCGGCTGATGTTGTTGTGCCTAAGCCTTTACATATTGAAACGCATGTTATTTTACTAGATGTGACTTTATTTATTTTTTCTTCCTCATATTACCTTCAGGTCATTATGTTGATATGAGGGAGAAAATTATGCGTCGGAAAACTATGCTGTCCATAAATGTCATTTCAGGGTGAGGAAGGAAGGTGTTACAAAATGTTCGAGATAAAGAGGAGGAGGGTGGTGGGGGGTGGGGGGGGACTCACATATGTGTCTGACTGCAGGACATCAGCTGGTAGGCAGCTCATGTTCTACCTTCACCATGCCCTTTATTTGTAGACATGCACTGGCTGGCTTCTCTGTGTTGGAGAAAATTTTGTCCAGTGGGTGGCACTGAATAGAGAAATTTGGCGTATTATAGGTGATCTTGCTATAGGTAGCTCGCCGATGGAACCCCAACAACAGCACTGGCAAATGATTTGCATGGTTTATCAAAGCCCAGGGTTAACTGTGCAAGGGAACTAACTGTGCAAGGGACCGAGGGCCATTTTCGTTGCCCGAAGTGTTGTGCCTACGCCACCTAGTGGGACAAGGGGAAGTAGCAGGTCTGTAAGAAGTTCACTTTCATTTGCAGATGGTTAACAATAACTGAATAATATTGTCAACTAATGCTGATGGGGTGCCTATCACCGACTACCATTTTATGTATATTAATTTATTTAATCTATACACAACCCTTATGACATAGGCACTTTTATCCCCATTTTGCACATCAAGAAACTGAGGCACAGAGAAGGAACGTGGCAGGGGTGGGATTTGAACCTGGCGTCTGCCTCCACAGTTGCTGGTTTGAACCATTGGGTTATGGCCTTGCAGGGCTCCTATGTTGGGAGACACTGTTCTGAGAGTGAAAAACTATACTGAGTCTGTAGGGCTACTGCAGCCATTTCTCTCAGGGCAGGAGGATTGCCAAGAGAGGAAGCAGAGAAAGTTTATGCCTAAGTATTAGGACATGGTAAGATCCAAAAGACACTTGCCTTGCCGAAACCGGTTTGGCTCAGTGGAAATGCCTAAGTATTAGGACATGGTAAGATCCAGAAGACTCTTGCCTTTGTATGAGCCATGAAAATCTTTGTGCATAAGTGGGAGGGGGTGTTTCATTCTTTTGGCAGGCTGTAGCGCCCTGAAATGGCTACACCCTCAATTACGTTGTGAGCTTCATGAGGGCAGAACCCACATCTCTTGGTTACCTCAGTATTTATTCCAGTACCTGACATGATGCATTGCGTGCTCAATAAGTATTTTTTTATATAATATCTGCATTGAGACAGAATTCACATACCATACAATTCATCCGTCTAAAATGTAGAATGCAATGGTGTTTCATATACTCACAGGGTTGTGCAACCATCGTCACCATCAATTTTTATCACACCGAATAGAAAACCAGTCTTACCAACGTTCACTTCTCATTGTCCCCACCCCCACCCCCAGTCCTAGGCAACCACTAATCTACTCTCTGTCTCTTCGGATTTGCTTGTTCCGGGCATTTCATAATAAATGGGACCATACAACATGTGACCTTTGGTGGATGCCTTCTTTCTTTCTTTTTTTTTTTTTAAATATATTTTATTGATTTTTTACAGAGAGGAAGGGAGAGAGATAGAGAGTTAGAAACATCGATGAGAGAGAAACATCGATCAGCTGCCTCCCACACATCTCCTACTGGGGATGTGCCCGCAACCCAGGTACATGCCCTTGACCGGAATCGACCCGGGGATCTTTCAGTCCGCAGGCCGATGCTCTATCCACTGAGCCAAACCGGTTTCGGCGGTGGATGCCTTCTTTCACTTAGCATGACGTTTACAAGCCTCATCTGTGTGGTAGCATGTGTCAGCCCTTCCTCTTATGGCTGCTATGACCATTTGTGTACCAGTGCATGGACTTATGTTGTCATACCCAGGAGTGGAATGGCCGGGTCACATGGTAACTGCATGTTTCACCTTTTGGGCTCTGCTAGACCGTCTTCTAATGGCTGCACCGTGTTTTTTCATTCCCGCCAGGAAGGCATGAGGCTTCTAACATCTCCACCTCCTCCTCAACACTTGGTAGTATCTGTCTCTTTTGTTTTTAATATATATTTTTATTGATTTCAGAGAAGAAGGAAGAGGGAGAGAGAGATAGAAACATCCATGATGAGAGAGAATCATAGATTGGCTGCCTCCTGCACATCCCCCACTGGGGATCGAGCCCACAACCTGGGCATGTGCCCTTGACCGGAATCGAACCTGGGACCTTTTAGTTCGCAGGCCGACGCTCTATCCACTGAGCCAAACCGGCTAGGGTGTCTCTGTCTTTTTATTATAGCCATCCTAGTTGGTGTGAATTATCCTTGTGGTGCGGCTGTTGCTTTTTCATCACAGACGAAGAGACTCCAGGACTGTTGGAGCTGATGGGACCGTGGCAATCATGGAGCCCACTTCGTTCATTTTACAGGAGAAGCAGTGAAGGGGAAGAGAGAAGGGACCCACTCAAGCTCACAATTAGTAAAGGAGGCAGTACCTATATCAGGGTGGTTTTTTTTCTCCTTTAAAAGGCAAAGAAAACTAAAGACAGATGTCTAAGAAGGACGAGAGACTGAATTATAGTATCCTCTAAATCTAGAAGTTTCTGCAACTATAAAAACCAGAAGACAACGAATCAATGACTAATAACATTTATGGATCCTCTATGTGTCTTAGCCACAGAGCAAAGTAAGAACTTTTCATTCGCTTCCCTGCTTAGCGCTGGCAAGACCCCTGCCTTCCAAAGCTGTAAGTGTAAATAAAGTGTTTTTGGAGCCTCTATCCTACAGAACCCGTCTATCTAGGGTCTATGTATAAGTTAACAGAGACATTCTTGGACATGCAATGACTCAAAAAGTCCATCCTCCACGCACCCTTCCCCCAAAGGTTACTCGAAGTAGCATTTCGGTTGTGTGAGAAATTAATCAAAGTAAGCAACTGAAGAATGAGGAAGACATTTATAATAAAAGAAATGGCAAACAATGAAGAAATGGGAAAACCACATTAACTATGAATGCAATCTGAAATCTCAGTACAAATAACAGAAATAATTTTTGAAAGAGAAGACAGATTATGTAAAATAGTAAGAATGGCCCGAGGTCGCGGTTTACCCCTGTAGTAGGTGAGCTCTGCGGCAGGCCCCAGGGGCCTCGGGCGGTGGACTCCCCACCCTGAGCTTGCAGGAGGCAGGGCAACAGGGTTGCTCAAGCTCTTCCAGGCCCACTCCTGCTTCTCGCCTGATGGATGCGGAGTCCCTTCGCCCTCCCTTTGGCTCCTCTGAAACTTCCCTGTCTCAGGAGAGTGAAGGACACATTTCCCTAGATTTCGGGGCGACCCTTCTCTCTAGCCTCAGTCATTTCAGTGGTGATGGGAGGAGGCCTGCACTCGCCATTTAGATCAAGGGAGAGGGGACCAGTATGAAACGGACTTGAGGCGCTTCCTGAGACCATGACAGGGAGGGACATCATCGCAGGTCCTTGGACAAGACTCCTCAACCTTCTCCGGCCCCTTCCCCCACTGCCCCAGCATGACCCCCTCCCCCCCAATAGATGTCTCCATCCCCAGGCCCACCGAAGCTAGGGTGGGCAGGATGGCTGGCTTGCTCTTGGGTATCCGTGTCCCCCCAATGATACCCATGCTGTCCCCCTGGGCTTCTGGCTCAGCTCCACGGGAGCGGGCGCGGCAGGGTGCGGAGGGGAAGCGAGGGGCTGGGATC
>NW_006289395.1:1697565-1697927 GCF_000327345.1 Myotis davidii
ATCAGGCTTATGCCCTGACCGGGAATCTAACCGTGACCTCCTGGTTCATAGGCCGATGCTCAACCACTGAGCCACGCTGGCTGGGCCATACTGGATGCTTTGACAGCTTTCATTCATGCTTTCCCATTGGCTCGTTCCCCACCTCCAGCCGCTCGCTCTTTTCACACCTCCCAGTGCCCCGGCCCCGGCGCCTGATTCAGCGCTTAGTAATTAATTTGGCGTTTCAGAATGGTCACCGGGCTGGATAATGGGCGCATTCATCCCCCGGGCTAATCCGAACAGAGGTGGGAAGAAAGGCTTTCACAGACAGAAAATGCCATTCGCCGAGCGCTCAAAGGGGCTGTCACTCCCGGAATAAATCG
>NW_006289395.1:1698512-1704076 GCF_000327345.1 Myotis davidii
ACGGCTCCTCGTCAAAGAGAAGGACCCGCGTGGTCCAGGGCGGTGCTAGGGTGCCCGAGGCCACGCGGCAAGTTTCTGGGTCTCCCGAAGTGTAACCGGAACCCAACGCACCAGCACAGGTCCCAGGAGCGGGGCGCGCAGTGCAGCCCCGACCCTCGCCAGCTGTTTAAAGCCGGGTTCCCGGCGGCATCGGCTCTTTCGCCGGCGGGACTGGGGAGGTGACGTCGCGGCCTCCTGCCGGGACCCTAGGTGTGCCCCCGGGATCAGCTGAGGATGACGGCAGCTTTATCCTCTGACCTCTTCTTGACCCCGGGTCGCCCCAAGAGTGTCAGGCAGAGCCGGGGCCCTTTCCTGGCGGCGCCCCCGCCCTTTAGCGAAGCTGGATAGAGCGCCCCAGCGGCAGCCCTGACCCAGCCTCCGGGAGTGTCCAGGGTGGCGCTCCAGGCACTGATTTTTCTGCCCTCGGGGCTTGCCGCGTGCCCACCTGGCGGGGCCCAGTGGGACGCCATCTGGGGAAGAGAAGGAGCTGTGTGGTTGGTTCTACGTTCGAAGCTCAGCTTGGTGGAGAGGCTGGAATGACAAGGGAAGCAGCTGGTCAGAAGGGACCTTCCTGGAATGGCCAGACGGGTGACCCAGCGGGACAGGGGCTGGACTCCCATGCCACTTGCCGACTGCTGAGTGGAAGTCACACCTCCTTCGAGTCTCACTTTCCTTGTCTGCGAAGCAGGAGTGAAATGGGACCACACTGGGCTCCAAGGGCAGGGCCCTGGTAGGCGGATCCCACACACCACTCACACCCCCAACCGGCAACCCAGCCCATGGCCCTGGCATCTCTCCAAGTCATCACCAGCACCCCTCCTTGGAGCTCTAGGGACGCCCCTGTTTTCCTCAGGCTGCTTCCACCCGTCTTTTTGGCTCCTGGGTCTGGTGTCCAGCTCTCTGTGAAACTAAACATGCTAAGAGCTGGAAGGGGCCTTTCAAAGATTCCAGGGCCATTGTACAGACCGTGACACTGAGGCCTGAAGTGGCTGCCAGTGTGAGCCAGCTTGTCAGAGAACTTGAACTAGCATGGGTTTCCCAGCAGGGTGGATCCCAGCCCCTGGCCCCACCACCAGGGAGAGCTTCCTGAGGCCTGGGGAGGAGCTCAAAAATCTGCATTTAAACAAACTTCCTGAAGCACTCAGATGTCTGTGGATAGGGACTGTATTTAGGGAAATGCATCCCAAACTTTCCCCCAGCAGCTCCATTCCTCCCAGGACCACAGGCCCAGCTTTCCTTCCGGGGCTCCTAGTCCATTAGCAGCACAGTCCTGACTGTCTCGTGTCCCTATTGGAGGCCCGGGGTGGGTGGAGTCTCCGTCTAGGAGACACCTCTGGAGGCCTGAATGTGCTGCCTCTGAGGGAGCAGCTGCAGGTGAGCTGCGCCCTCGCCAGATGAGGAACAGTCTGAGTGGGCCGCAGACTCCCTGGACATTGAGCCCCAAACCTGGGGTCTTCTCTTACCAACACACGTTGACAGCTGGACCTAACACTGTGCACCACAGGCCCACACAGACAGTACAAATATGCCTGGAGGGCCCCTTAGCAAGGCAAACCCTGCCCACACCAGGGACAGAGCAGCCGCCATAGGGGATCCGTGCCAGTAATAACCCAGGTGCAAGCTGTGGCCCACAATACCCAACACCTGCCCCTCCACCATGCTGGGGCTCAGAGGAGAAGAGGTGGGGGGGCAGGGGGAAGTCTGGAAGAGTGTGGAAGAGTGGGGGGCGGTGGGGGGAGCTGTAAGAACAGAGAGGGGGCAGGGGAGGGGACGAGTCCCTATTTATGTAAGCCGTTTGTAGCTGTGGATTGTAAAACTAGGCAGGATTCTCTGGAGTAATTCATAGTGTTTGGACAAGACAAACATTGTTCTGCTTTAAACAAACCTCCAGAAAGGTCAGCCCGGTTCATCCTTTTGCTGCAAGTTGCTGAGACTATCCAGATGATGAGAAAATCAGATCTTAGCTGAGGGGCCCGGGCAGGAGGCAGTTGTCTCCTGAGCCCTTTGGATCCAGGGTGAGGGCCCTCGGTCCAGGGAGGGTCCTTAGCTCCGCTGAGAAAGGCTGGCTTCCACTCTGGAGCGAGGAGACATGGGTGTGTGTGTGCATGTGTGTGTGTGCATGTGTGAGACAGATGATGAGATCTGGATGATGCCAAGGAACATCCAAGTTCTGGAGCAAGGCCAACATGTCCTGCATTGTGAGTCTTCTGTATGGGGGTGAAGAATTGATGGGAAATGAAAGTTCGTGGATACAGAACCAAATTCGACCCACTAAACCCAAGCCAGATGCGCTCCCGGGTACCAAGAAATCACTGGTCCTTACATACGGATGCATTGGCTGGGTCCCTCTGTGTTCATTTAGCAAACACTTTTTGAGTGCCTACTATTTAATAGGTTGTTGAGTGTATGGTATTGAGCAATAAAGATGTGTACCCAGTCATTGGGCCTATATTCTGGCTTCCCAAACCCAGCCCCGTTTTCCCTAAGCAGATAAACTCACAATTTCACTTCCAGCACCTCTACTACCATGGTTGCCTCTATAAGCCCCTGGTGGAGACAACATATCTGTCCCCAGACTGAGCCTGGCAGCCATACAGTGTCCTGTAAGCGTGAGCTGTCATTGTAACTATGATTATACTGTGATCATAGACTCCACTCTTGAGGGAGCTACCTGAGCCCAAGCTGAAGTGAATACGTTTTGATAGTTATTATGCGTGCTCACTGACTTATTCTGAGTTAGTAATGGGTAACGTGCTATTAACACCAAGTCCAGTCTTTCTGTAGTACTAGTTGTCACTGTCCTGTACATGATCTTCAGTTGCCCAGGGCAGCTTGTCATCCCCTCAAGAGGGTGGTGTCCCTGTGGTAACCATGGTGATGGTAGTGGCACTGGGTTATCTGATTCCATACAAATTTATAAAGATTATATTTGTTTAGGGTTTTGGACACTTCAGGGTCTTTCGAATATACTTTTTTACTCGGTACTCCTGATATCCATGGGAGACTTGGATGGATGAAAAGAAGGAAGGAAGGAAGGAAGGAGGGAAGGAAGGAAGGAAGGAAACAGAATACCATAGGCTGGGTGGCTTGAGCAACAAACATTTATTTCTCATTGTTCTGGATGCTGGGAAGACCAAGGCCAAGGTGCTGGCCAATTGGGTTCCTGGTGAAGGCTCTCTGCCTGGTTTTCAGACAGCTCGCTGCCTTCTTGCTGTGCTCTCACATGGTGGAAAGAGACATGTCTCTCACATCTCTTCTTAAAAGGGCACTAATCCCATCACTGGGGATTAGGGCTTCAGTAGACACAGTCATTTAGTCCATAGCACCCAGTGTCTCAGACGTGTTAAGGCCAGGGAGTGTACATGACTGGAGTATAATCCAAGAAGTCTTCTTGGTCCTGCGCCATCCTGCCGACCACCCAAGGAGCTCTCTGCAAACAGGGCTAGGAACCTGGCTCCCCGGGAGACCCCATAACCAGGTGCCCAGCGGGAGGCTAGGAAGTAGCTTCTAGGCTAGGTCATGTCTAGCCAGCCTCAGTCTAGTTTCTGGCATCGTCTTGGGGCTAGAATGGTAGCACCTTCGCCTGATGTTACCATCAGTGAGAGGTCCTCTCCTCCCCCCTGATCCTACTTTCCTTTAATACCTTATTATAATTTATGTACTTACCCAATCTGTTTGGAATCAATGGTCCGTGTCTGTTTTATCCTGTATCACCTCTTGAAATGAAGCCCTTCTAAATTTTCTCCCTGTGTGCTGTGAAGACCAGTAACACCTTCTTTTACTATTTGGGGATGGTCAGCTGTTTTACATAGCTGAGTTTTTGCAGGTAACAGAAGATTACTCCTTGAAGCATAGAAACTTTTTATGTAATAATATTTCATGAAAAACATTTTCCCATCAAAATCATGATCTTTTTTCCACCGAGGTCAGCAGGATTGAATATATAGCAGGTGTCCCCTAAATGTGGTTAAATGGGTGACCCACCACCTATTCTGATGACTCACAGCCATCCTTAGGAACATCAGCTCCTAGGCAATTTGCTCAGCCCCCCTGCCTCAGTTTCCTAACTTGTAAACTGGGGAGCACTGGATGGATGCTCTCTAGGAGCTCCTTCTATTCTTCTCCGTCTCCACTGGGCTCTAATACAGCAATGAATCTGGGTGGGACCTGTCTTGAGTCCCTGGGTAGTGGCTGGGTTAGGTTCTACTGTCAGCTGTCACTTCTCAGTGTAACAATGTTCAGCAATCACCCATCCCCCCAAGGACCCTCACCTGTGGTTCTCTGTGACGCTGGAAGAACAGAAGATGCCTGACCTCAGCTTATAGACACTTCTAAGTGAGGCGCTTCTGGCTCCCCTGTGGACTACAGTCCCTGATATTGTGACTCCTCTTCTCTCAAATGCTCAAGGGGCTATTGTCTGGCTTTTGGAATATGTTCAAAATCATAAACAGTGCAGGAACCCTGGCCTCCAGAAAAGGGGGTTTATAATACCTAGTATTAAGAGCAGGCTCTTGGCAAGCTTATGTTGAAGGGCTGAACACAGCATTTTGGGAGGTAAAGGACAGTGAGACATGGCCACAGCTCATGAGAAGACCCAAAGGAAGACTTCGCAAGCATTTCAAAACTAGAGTGCTAGCATTCCCTCTTTTTGTTCCTTTCATTTACCCCAAGCTCACCTTTTAATATTTGTAAAGAACCCTCTTTAAATATATATCTATACTAATAAAAGGGTAATGTGCTAATTAGACTTGGTCGACCAGCCATCTTCCAGACATCTGACTTCCTTCCGGACAAAGCCGGTGGGAGCCAAGGCAGAAGCAGTTAGGGGTGAGTTGGAGAAGGTGCAGGGGGAACCCCCCCCCCCATGCACAAATTTCGTGCACTGGGCCTCTAGAGTGAGTGTGTGTGTGTGTGTGTATATTTCTCTGATTTCAGAGAGGGAGGGAGAGGGAGAGGGAGAGACAGAAACATCAATGATGAGAGAGAATCATCGATCTCTCCTGCATGCCCCAACTGGGAATCGAACTGTGACCTCCGGGTTCATAGGTCGATGCTCAACCACTGAGCAACACCGGCTGGGCTGCAAGGGACCCTCTTAATTCTGGCATTTCTGGGTTGTTAGTGTATTAGCTTCTTGTGTCCACAAATTCCCACAAATTGGGTGTCTTAAAACAACAGAAATTTATTATTTCACAGTTCTGGAAGCCAGAAGTTTGAAATCACTGTCACTAGATTGAAGTCAAGGGATGCACTCTCTCCACAGGTTCTGGAGGGGAATGAGTTTCTTGTCTCTTTCAGCTTCTTGTGGCTGCCAATATTCCTTGGCTTGTGGCCACACCACCCTATGACTCTGTCTTCACCTGGCCTTCTCCTCTCCTATCTTGTCAGATCTCCCTCTGCACTCTCTTGTGATGGCATTTAGGGCCCACCCAGATAATCCATGATGATACTCCCATCTCAAGATTCTTAATCGCATCTGTAAAGACTTCTTTTTTTTTTTTTTGGTCATATAAGGTAACGTTCAC
>NW_006289395.1:1704140-1711286 GCF_000327345.1 Myotis davidii
AATGGGCAGGGCTGTTCTGTCTGATGAAGAATTTTCTGATCCGGAATGCCAATAGCACCTCTGTGGAGAAACAATCTTAAGGCAATAGTTTGTATTCAATTCCTAAAATAGTATTTTTCAACCTTAACTGATAACCTTTTATCCAATGAGTATTTTAAATTATTTCTCCCTGAGTGCACCACCTTCTGCTAAACCTGTCTGAGTTCCACGGCCCATTCACACAACCTCTTGAGATGCTCCACTTCACCCCTTTCCTCTTGGCCTCCCTCCAGTGTCACCTCTGCATTTTAAGATTTCACCAAGAAGACTCCTGCCCTTCACGTTTTGTCTAAATGCTCAATGAGCGGAGCCCCAGTTTGGGGCTCCGATCCCCACCCACACACACTATTTTCTCAACCTGGAGAACCATCCTTTCATTTGCATCCTTTGTTCCGGCCTCCTAGGCCAGGCTTCCATCCATGACAAAGCTTCCCCCGTGGTGTCCCATTTTCTTTATTTTAATAGTGTTCCGGGTGGGACCTTGTCGAAACCTTTTTGCAAATGAAAATAAATTACATCTGCTGGTTCCCCTTATCCACAGGCATTTCACCCCTTCAAAGAGCTCTGCTAGATTAAAGGATTTGCCGGATTTGGGGTTTGTATGGTTTCTAGGCCCAACTCCTGAGTCCTCAGCCAAGAAGCCTGCCATAGCGGAGGCCTGAGCTGAAGATGCAGATAAACAACACTGAGGAAACAGACCAATCTCCAGGAATCCTCTGCACTCTCCAGGCCTGTTCTCCCCGGCTCTCAGGCCTTTTCCAGAAGAGCCACATCTCCTGAAATCCTCCCAGGGACCTGGGGTGGGGCCCTTGAGCAACTTCCATGAGGCTGATAGGTGAGCCGAGCTCTAGAAACTTTGGAATGAGAGGAAGCCCCTAACTCTTCCAGGTGAGAGGTCTGGGAGCCTGATCTGAGAATGATGAGTATTAAAAAGAAACAAAATCCCCCTCTAAACTCGCACATATTGAGCCTCTACTCTGTCCCAGCTTCTTTCTTTTCAGATACATCTTTGTAAGCACCCTGACAAACCTATAAGGCAAGAGTGATGACTCCCATTTCACTGTGAGAAAACTGATGCTTGGCCAGGTCAGACAGCTTGCTCAGGGTCATCCCATCAGTTATGGTGAATTGGAATCAAGCTTTGTCGAAGTTAAATTCTTTCCATTTCCAAAAAACACACACAATCAATCCAAGCTACACTGACCCTTTTGCAGGGGCCAGATGCTGGGGCCACCTCTGCAGCTACAATTTCCAGCCTATGTTGGGAGTCCTGGAAATCAAATCATTTCATGTCTGTCCTCTTAACTGAACTAGACAGCTGAGCCAGGTCACAGCTCATATTTCTGGGAGACCTGACTTTTGTCCCCTATCTCAAGGTTGCTGAGACCCGTTTTTATTGGAAAGCTTATGGCAACCAGCTCATCTTGCCTATCGGTGCTAAGAGCTCCAAACACTGGAACCAGACCATTTTAGTTCAGACCTCTGCTCCTCTACTTACCAGTGATGACATCTTTAGCAAATTCCTTCTCTGTGTCTCAGTTTCCTCCTCTGTAAAATGGAGATAGTAGTACTTGCCTCATCAGGTTGTGATGAGTATTATGAGTTAATGATTGATAAAGTTCTTAGAAGAGTGCTTGGTACCCAGTGAGCATTATGTAAATGCTTGATGTAAAAAGTAAAACCCTCAGTCATGCCCGACATGGAGGCCCCTCGGGTCATCTCGTTTTTCCATTAGCCGGTGCCACCTGGTGTGCCCCACCCCTGGGATATGCTCTCCCCTGCATCCTCACCCTGTTCACTGATTGTTCCACCGGCACCTACATGCTTATCCCACAGCCTTGCCCCATGCACACGGCGGCCCCTTCAGCGGGGCTCTTCTCCCACATCACACACCCAATGCCCTGGAGGGGGAGCTGTTGTCATCCTCAGTCCCCAACGTTCCTTCCATCTTCATTAAAAACCCCAGCAACACTCCGTTCCTTTAAGGCCGGAACCACACAGCTCGTCCACCTTCCACATCTCATCCTTGGAATCTCCTCTCCATCCAGGTCAGCGATGTTCCACCTTTTTCATCTCATGGCACACACAAACTACTCATCCTTGATCTCCTCTCCATCCAGGTCAGCGATGTTCCACCTTTTTCATCTCATGGCACACACAAACTAATTACTAAAATCCTGTGGCACACCAATATATATATATATTTTGCCAATCTGACAAAAAAATAATAGGTGTAATTTTTATTCATTCACGCCAGATGGCTATTGTCATTTTTTTAATTTGACAAAGGGAAAAAAGATCAGTACCCCTGACTAAACAGTCAGGTATTGCACGATTTAAAAGTTCTTGCAATGCACTGGTTGATAATTGAAGATCTAGGTCACTTCCCTCTCTTTGAAGATACTAACACCTGGTTTGGTTTTCATCTCTGTCCCAAGCCCTGATGTGGGTCCCAAGTGTCGTTAATATCCAGGGTACCTTGACCACCTTATCTCCAAGTCATTTTCACCTCTCCTTCCGGACAGTACCAATCCCCAACGTTACCCTCCGTGGGCCTTGTCACCACCCAGACTTGTTCCACATCTGGGATCCTCAATTCAGACATCTGGTTTGGGGCCACAATCTCCCTGGTTATTCCCCACCACATTTCTTCTTTTTTCCTGAATCTTCTAGACCAGTTCTGTCCAATATAAGTTTCTGTGATGGTAGAAATGTTCTTTATCGGCACTATCCAAATCAGGGGTAGTTGAGGAATGAGCTTTAAATTTTATTTAAGTTTAATTCTTTTTTTAAAAAAATATATTTTTATTGCTTTCAGAGAGGAAGGGAGAGGGAGAGAGAAATAGAAACATCAATAATGAAAGAGAATCATCCATCAGCTACTTCCTGCACGCCCCCTACTGGGGATTGAGCCCTGACCTGACTGGGAATTGGGAATCGAGAATCGAACCGTGACTTGCAGGTTCATAGGTCTATGCTCCAATGAGTTATGCCGGCCAGGCTTAACTTTAATTCTTTCAAGCTGAAACGGAACTAGCAACATGTGCTTCCTGGCTATTGCATTTAACAGCACAGCCTTAGACCCCTGGCATCCCTCTTTCCTCTTCTATCCTCTCCTGTCCTCACTTCCTTCTCTCTTTAGCTTTGTCTCCTGGTCCATCGCATCAGCCACCCTCTTCCCCCTTGTCCTTCTGTCCCACCTCCTGGAACAAACCCTCAACTCGAGATTAATTCAACTGCTCTGTTTTTTCTAAGTCTACACGGGCGGCTGCTGAGCCCTGCTGGGAGGAGGGGAGCCCTGCGACGTTGCTGGTTTGCATTCTTTCTCCTAGATAGTCACCCACTTCAATGGGACCTTTATCTGCCCAGCACACATTATCCTCTTTTCTGTAATGACCCAACCCAGCCTTCTCCCCCAGTCTGAAACCTCCAGTGCGCCCACCTGCTCCCTCACTCTCAGCAGGTGGTGCCACTTCCTATTCCACTGTAACCGGAGCAGCTTTCAGACCACCTGACCACACATTTTACAAGGCCGGTTTTATCTGTCTTCAACCTGTCCCCCGAGCCTCCTTCGGATCAACATTTAGGCATGTTTAAACAGCCTTATCTTTCAAACAGCAGTAAAAAATCCCAGTGTCCCCTCAATCCCGCGTCAGCTTCCTGCTATCACCATCTCTCTTTCCTACCACTTGTTTTCACACTTCTTGAGAGGTGCCTACACTCACTATCTTCCACTCTCTCACCTCCCATTCACTCCAGAACCTGAGGCGGTCTGGCTTCTGTCCTTACCACTCCTCAGCCACGGCTGGTCAAGGTCACCAATGGCTTCCTTGTAGTTTAATCCAAAGGACTCCTTTCAGATCTTATCTCGACCTTGAAAGCATGTGATACTGCTCACTGCCCCTGCTTCCCTGAACTTGCCTGTGGGTTTCTAGGACACCCGACTCTCCTGTTTTCCTCCTTCTGTTTTGGCTACTTGGAAGTTTTCTTGAAACTGCCACATTCTGTTCTCCTCTGTTGGGGTGATCCTGGGCTTCAGGTGAGGCTGGGTTCCAAGAAGGGCAGCTCCCCCTCCAGACACATTCCTTGCAGAAACACCTGGGAATTTGCTTTCTCACCCAACAGCCATTGTTGTGTTTTGAACTCCAGCCTGAACCGTGGATCCTGCTGCTTAGCGCCTGACAGCCTTTGCGGGTGTGTATTTATAACCCCCACTGTGAGAAGCTCTCACAACACTTGGACATCTGTTTTTTTCATTTGTCCCCTCAAAAGGTAGTATGCTTTCGGAATGGACATTGACAAATTAGAGGGCATCGGGAGAGTCTGCAGAGTAGTCAGGAAACAATGTCCTTGCCGAAATCTTTGAAAGAACTGGGGATGTTTAGCCTAGAAGACATAAAACTGAAAGACGATAGAGGGTTGACTTCAAACATTTGAAGAGGCAGATGGTGGAGTTGGAATTGGACCAACTGTACAAGTGACAGGGAGGCGGGTTTGAATGGACGTAGACAGGTTCTACTGTGTCCCAGAATGTTCCAGGCCTTCATGGTACAAGGTGAGAGTCCAGCTCGCCAGGAACTACTAAAGAAGATAGCTTAGGCCTCAGTGACCACAAGCAAAGTGGAAAGCTTTCCCCGCAAGGCCCCTCCGGAAGACCACTGGCCGAGGCTCAGAGGCCACTTGTAGCTGCAGTCCAGGGAGTATGTGCCAAACCTGCTGCCCCGCAAGGGCCACTAGCAGCTCTGCAGACAGAGCAGCCAAAGGAAGGCTTGGAGGGCACGGGGTGACTGAGCGGGCTGGGTGGGGAGTGGGGCACTCTGATTTGTCTCTCTCAGCCCCTCCTTGTCCGTGTGTCTTTTCCTGTGTTCTGGTGCGCTGCCAACCGCTTACATTGTGGGCCACCATCACAGAAACTGCCCCCAACCCTCCCCAGGCTCACTGCTGTGACTGTGGGGGGATGTTGTTGAGGGTGTTTGCTGTCACCTCACACTGGGTTCTGTGTATGAGGCCCCCCCAGGAGAAATTCTTGTCTGATTTTAGTACCGAGAATAGTTAGTTGTAATTCTCCTGAGTAATAGGTCTGTTTTTATCTCTGGGACACTGGGAATTGTGTAACTGACATGATCTCCTTTTCACTTTGGCTGTTGGGGGTGGAGGGTGGAGTGTGGGGAAGCTTAGGGACAAATTTGTGGCCCACCGACAGGTGGTGAACAGGGCATTCAGGGTGCATTTTAGCTCTATGCCCATCTCTACTTGGCCCTTCCTCTTGGTTTTTCTTTTTTCTCTTAGCTTTCCCTCTCATTTTACTATACAAAATCGAGACTATACAAGCAAATGTAAATAAAAATCACCTCTAATCTCACTAGCCAGAGATAACCACAATTAACAATGCTGTCTTGTATGCATATTTTAAAAAGTAAAAACGAGAGGATACTGTGCACAGTGTGCTTTGGGTTATAGTGCTTTATAATTTACTTTTTTTCATTTTATAATTTTTAAATTTACTTATTAGTTTTAAATTTCCATAAAGATCTAGCAACTTAATAGTAAGAACTAACATTTCCACACCCACTTACTTACGATGTGCCAGGTTTTATGTATATTTACATATACACATATGTGGAAGTATATTCATGTAGATTATGTAAGTACACTATGTATACATATTATAAGCTATAATATTCATAAGTTAACTCATTTGATGCTCACACCTCTATGAGGTAGATAATGTTGTAGTCCTTTTGAAAGTGAGAAAAGTAAGTCACTTTTCTTGCAACTAAGCCAGTTGCAAGACTTGCCAGGAGCACACTGGCTCCTAACGGCTATGCTGCCTCTCATGCCATTGGAATGTCACAGTCCACAGTGGTTGAAGATCTCCTTTATCTCCTTTCAGCTCACTTTCTGATTTATGCGATTTTGCCATGTTTGAAGTCCTCCTGTAAGTTACCTGAAATCCTCTCAGCCATAAGGTCAGGCTGTAAGTAACCAGTGCACAGTGGTAATGGCACAAGCAGGCAAAGCTGATGTGTTACCCCAGAAAGAGGATGGGCCCAGGCTGTCCTGCCAAGGAACGGACGTCGCGCCTCGGGCTGGGTGAAATCCCAGGCCTGGAAGAGCTGGCTTGGGGGGCTGTTGCTCCGGGGAAGCGGTTCTTCCTGGACTGAGCTGGGCCAGCGGGGCGAAGAGGCCCCTTCTTAGAGCCTCGGAGTTTATGAAAATGCCAAGAAGACAAAATGAGGCCCTTAATGGAGCTAATGCAGCAAGTCGGCTGTTAGGCCCGAACCAGGACCCTGGGCTTTCAATCCAGATCTGTCACTGTCCTCAGTCCTTCCGTTAAGGTAGAGCATGAAGTAGGGAGAGGCTGGGCAGCCGGGAGAATGCCCCATGAGACTACAACTGGGTGGGAATATCCGCTTGACAAATGTGAGGAGAGGAAGGATTTGATGTTTACCAGTTGGGAGAGAGACCTCAGTGTCTTCATTTGCACATAGGAATTAATGCCTGCTTTGTAAAGCTGTTGTGGCTCCCATGAGAGAGTATAGGGTATGGCACCCTTCAAGACCTGAGCCAGGAAGAAGTCCTATAAGCCTGCCTCAGGGAGGGTTGGCTTCCCCAGCCTGAGGCTCCGCAGACCTGGCTAGAGGGGCGCTGGCCAGTGCCCGGGTGCTGTCCTGCTTCTTTCCCCTTCAGTCTACTGCCCACCTAGGATCCCCCGGCATGAAAAAAGCCACGTGCCTGCCAGATAGGCCCAACCTCACAGTGACAACTGTGTGTCCGTGGGAGGAAGTGTGTGTGTGGGGGTGTGTGTGTAGGGGGTGGGCGGGGGGACTGGTGCCCAGGAGCAGCCCCTCTCGCCAGACCCCATGGGCTTCGGGCTGGAGGGGTGAGCAGGCAGAGGTTACATCCTCCTCTCCCTCATGAGCCCAGGCTGTTTGCCGACAGGGGCGCGGAGCTGTACGCGGTGCCACCATGGCCACAAGGCTGGGTTAGAGGCAGGCCCGACCTCGGCGCAGCAAAGAAAACAAACACAGATGTGTTGGGATGGGACCTGCAGAGAGAAGCCCGTCCCCTCCCCCACCCCCGCCTGCGCGCTCCCGGGGGAGAGGG
>NW_006289395.1:1712412-1713161 GCF_000327345.1 Myotis davidii
CGAGAACGGCCACCCCCGCCGCTGCATCCCTGACTTTGTCAACGCGGCCTTCGGCAAGGACGTGCGCGTGTCCAGCACCTGCGGCCGGCCCCCGGCGCGCTACTGCGTGGTGAGCGAGCGGGGCGAAGAGCGGCTGCGCTCCTGCCACCTCTGCAACGCGTCCGATCCCAAGAAGGCGCACCCGCCCGCCTTCCTCACCGACCTCAACAACCCGCACAACCTGACGTGCTGGCAGTCGGAGAACTACCTGCAGTTCCCGCACAACGTCACGCTCACGCTGTCGCTGGGCAAGAAGTTCGAGGTGACCTACGTGAGCCTCCAGTTCTGCTCGCCACGGCCCGAGTCCATGGCCATCTACAAGTCCATGGACTACGGGCGCACGTGGGTGCCCTTCCAGTACTACTCCACGCAGTGCCGCAAGATGTACAACCGGCCGCACCGTGCGCCCATCACCAAGCAGAACGAGCAGGAGGCCGTCTGCACGGACTCGCACACGGACATGCGCCCGCTCTCCGGCGGCCTCATCGCCTTCAGCACGCTGGACGGGCGGCCCTCGGCGCACGACTTCGACAACTCGCCGGTGCTGCAGGACTGGGTCACGGCCACCGACATCCGAGTGGCTTTTAGCCGCCTGCACACGTTCGGCGACGAGAACGAGGACGACTCGGAGCTGGCGCGGGACTCCTACTTCTATGCGGTGTCCGACCTGCAGGTGGGCGGCCGCTGCAAGTGCAACGGACACGCGGCCC
>NW_006289395.1:1713373-1714721 GCF_000327345.1 Myotis davidii
GCACCGAGGATCACCCGCTGCGGTCGTGCCGCGGGAACGGTGGGAGGTGCGTTCCGGGAGGTAGTGGACCCGGGAGGGCGGACCTCAGGACCACGCGCTCCCATGGCGCTGGCCGTGGACTCTCGGCTTTGCGACCAGTGCACTCTGCAAAGCCAAGAAGCACGAGAAATGTTGCGGAGGGGAGAGAGGGTTTTGCAGAAAATATGCCGACTGGTCCTTCTAACCTGGGAGCCACAAGCAAACATACGTTGCCTTACGCTCGGCTTGGCAGGATCCCCCTTAGGGCTGAAACTGGGCGCAATGGGGGATCCCGGCCGGGCTCCCTGGGTGTTCCAGCCCCACAGCCATACACCCCTTGGGAGATGGCAAAGGGATTTGCAGTTTGGGGCCAGTCAGTACCCGACGAATATCATTCCTGCGCCCTCCATTTATCTTTTATAGTTTGCATGTTTTTTTTTTCCTTTTGGACAGCGTGTTTGTGTTAGCAAAATAATGATGTGGTTTAAATTAATTACTATCCACAGATTACAAAGGAGAGTTCATTAATTATTTTAAACCAATTCAATTCTGGGTTCAAAAAATGAGCATAACAGATTTGTTAGTGTCAAGATTGGGTGAAATTAAATAGTTTTAAATTAACTAAGGATCCAGATTCGCACTTTTTAGTGGGGTTTCTGTTCCTCAAAGGGAAAACTGACAAAACCGGCACTGGCAAATAGATTTTGTTAGAAATGAGGCTAAGGGGCAAAAGGGGACACATTCTATTTCTGAATTGTGCAACTTTGCTGCTGTAGAAACTCAGGGTCCAGTTTCTGGGGGCGGTGGGAGGAGGGGGCAGGTAGTAAGACATTACTTTACTCTTCCAGGATGAGATGTAAATTTCATTTCATTTTAAGGAAAATTTCTTAGTTTGTAAAGTGCCATTTGGTGTGCATCTTTTGTGAACGTATAGATTTTTCCTTTGCACCCCCCACCCCCACCCCCATCCCCAAACAGCCAGTGTGAATCTCTTCAGTTGCTTCGCCCTCTGAAGCACATTGCAGAGTGTGCCGGTCCCCACGCACACACGTTTTGAGGTCTGGTTCTGATTAATTGTGTCATGTTGTTGTCGAATAGTTTGTGCCTCATGACTGCGGATGGGGCCTTTGGAGCAATGCAGTGGAAAACATGTCTCTGAGCGCTGGGTGGGCACGGAGGCCCAGGAAGGCCTCCTGGTCTGCAAGGGCTGGGCCTCCTGTTGCATGGCGGGCGGGCCCTCCATTTTTGCACTCACTGTGTCGCATTTTGCAGACCTAATTGTTCTCCCCTCTCCTTTAAGAGATGGAACCGGTTGCCGGTTTGAAGAGTC
>NW_006289395.1:1714758-1719072 GCF_000327345.1 Myotis davidii
GCATTCCTGGTCTTTGAGAATGAAATTCCTTTGATCTGCCCAAGTTCTTCAGAAATATTGGTTTTTCCCATCTCTTCCCCCCTCTTCCCCTTTCCTCTTTTCTTTTCTTCCTTTTGTGCGGAAAAGCCCTGTATTGACATTCCAAGGGCCTCCCAGGGTTTTGCTATCAGTTTTCGTTTGTATGTGCATATGAAAGATACCTTTGAATTGTCACCAGCGGGGTCTAATTGGACAAATGCAAGTGAATGCATTGAGGCAAATAAGCTGGATGTTGTGGTAACATTTGACTGGTTTGAAGATTTGTTCTCCGTGTAGATTTGTTCAGATTCATCAGCCACCCCTCCCTCTCCGTGTCACTTGGGATGTGGAGACCTAACCCACATTTGCTGTAACAATAGTCCTGCACTTGAAATAACCTCTGTAGTTTAGGATTTTGTCTTTTGACTACAGCACTAACGATGCACAAATTGGATTGACAGTTTTTTTAAGCCAAATGGAGCAATCAACATATTAACTAATGTAATTAGTAAGTCTTTTTGCTCAGAAAGTTTAATTAGGCCTAATAAGCACATGATCTACATGACAAATAATCAGCTAACAATATTTTCTGGTTTTTTTTTTTTTTTTACTGAAGTTATTTTAGTTCTCAGTAGTTAAAGTATCTTTAAATTTTGCCAGTTGTTCAGTTACCTTACAAAAGCAAAGCCTATTCAACTATCTTAAAGTTACTTATGGTTTCCTTTTTGAATAGACATTCTGATATCTTGTAGATACAGACAGGAAAGTCAGGTTGAAGTTCCCATAAAGTCTTAATTGAAGTCTTAGTGATTTTTCCATCCTTCTGTGAGAGAGAAAGCCAGCAAAGACAATTTAAAAGTGATTTACAATTAAAGGTCGAGCTTTTTATGAAAAGGCCCCGTAGTGGAGAGATGTGAATGAATTAGTACTTGACAGGTGATCTGAGACACTACAGGGCACTGTGCTAGGAAAAAGCCTTAATAAATCCTTCAAACACTAACTTTTGTACTATCAGCGGCTCAGATTCTTCTTTTCCCCCCTCTCTCTCCAACATAATCCCATCTTGTGAATTTCACACTGTTGACCTAAATTCAAGCTCCCAGATTATTTACAACTAGGGCAAATTGAAGAAGTATATCTATTTTTCATTCCCCAAATCAGCCTTGATAAACAGGAAGCATTGTCCCCGGGCTATTCTGTCTTTGCCACATTGTTTCAAGGTTGAGTTCTCTATGGAATACATGTGAACTTTGGTAAAACTCAATTTTATTTTGAATGCCATTTTGGGTTACTTCCGGAAAAACCACACACCCTCGAAACACTATGAAAGACAAGACTGTGTATAACGTTACAGCCTCGACCGCTCTCAGTGGAATAACTAAAGACTTTCTTCCGTCCATATGTATCAGCAGTGTTCACATGCTTTTACACACATGTGCATTTACATTCATGGTGTAAAGAAGCATCCATGCATGGTGGCGGGGGTGGGGGTGTACATTCAAGGGAAAATGCATGAACAATTTTAAACCACCTGGGTTGCTAGGCCCTTTTTCCCCCCACTCCTATTTTTTTTTTTTTCAAAAGAGCATCTGAAGACCATATTGTGTTTCATAAATTATTGACATCAGTTTTAATCAGTGTCCCCCTGACGTCGGGGCCGTGTTAGTGTTTAGTGCCTGACTAAGCATGCTGTTTAATCTTGCTGTGGGGATGTCAGAAGGAACCCCTGCCTGGCTTGTGACAGGGTGAGCTTGTGAAAACTCGTTTTTCGACTCACTCTCCGGTTTTGCGTTGCCCGGCTGAAACCCAAAACCCACACAAAAGACATCTTTGCAAGATGAGCACCGTGCTGGGCTGGCCTCCGCTGGTCATGGGTACCTGCAACATAATGCTCATAATTGTTTAAACATGGTTTTGGGAGGGAGTTTTTCATGCCGTAAATGGCTCCAGTGTTTGGGCCTACCATCATCCTCCGCACCAGAGGGAGGGCTGTCCTGGTGGCTTTGCTGTGAGAAATCCAATGCCCCGCTAAAGACGCTTGCAAAATCAGAAGGCTAACGTTATTTGCTGCCTGGTCCAGAGCCTGGCACTTAGCTGTAGATCAGCGCATGGTTTCTTACTCAGAGTAGTTATTATAATTACTGTCATTGTGATGATGAACTCTTGAGGGCTTATTTTTTTTTTTGCCCGGCAGTCATTAATTGAATCATTTTATCATTGTGACTATGCTAATAAAAGGCACTATTAATTGTTTTCATTTCACAGATGAGGAAACCACCACCAAGAGACATTAAATAGTTTACCCAAAGACTACCAGCTGTTAGTACTACATATACCTAATGGATGGTGGAGGTGAAACTCCAGTCTGAAATTTATGCTTTTAAAGCATCCTGGTGCTGCCTCCCCATAGAATGGGTGATTGGATGGTGTGGCAGTGGCAGGCACACATCCACATACAGGAGAAAACTTGGCACAACTTTTCTTGCTAGAACTGCACGCGGTTCCCGTGTTATATTATGTAATGTTATCATTATATTTATGGTGTTTATTCATGCTTAATAGGAAATTATATATGAGAAGCTGTCCTTTATTTTAGCCATCAGGCCGAGCGGGCGCTGGAGTGAGGAATGTGAGTGAAGAGGGTTTAAATACTTCCTTGTGGGTGTTCAGCGTCCACAGGTGTTGCGGATGGCCACGTCTGTCTTGATTCCAGGGCCTGTGATCTCTCTCAAAGATGCTGGAACAGAGCTCATAATCAGAAAATCCTCTTTCATAAGGCCTTCTCCTTTCTCCCTAATGTTCGGATTCCCTTTGCTTCCCCTGGACATATTGGAAAAAAAAATCGAGGCAGTGGCTAAAGAAGTGCTGCAAAGAGAGGAGTGTAGTGACATATCCTGGTCCCCAGCGCGGTGCTGGTCGGTGCCGCGCCTGTGTGTCAGCAGCACAGGCCTGTCGTCCATCTCTGTGGGCCGCTAGAGCTGGAGTGAGGGTCTTGCTGGGTCCTCAGTGCCTGGTGGGCAGGGAGACAGCTTTGGGACAGGGTATCCTTGTGGGGCGGGTCTCTGCATTTCCAGGCTCTGCTAAGTTCTCCTTTGGCCCTGCCCAGCCTTCTCTCTGACCTCCTCCTCCTGTAGAAAAATGAGATCCTCGGAAAACTATTTGAGACTTTATGTCCAGAGAAAATATTGGAAAGGCAGTGGGTTGAAATTCAAATGTTCCCTGGAAGGAATCCCCTCATTTTCTGCTCACAGCTGGTATCGATATTTCCTTCTCGAGATGAGTTGTGCTTTTCATTAAGTCGATTTTTTGTCTTGGGATTAAACCAACATTGTATTCTTAATAGACTTTTATGTTTACACTTCAAAAGTCCACTGGGTTGGTTGGTATTCGTGTTATCTTGATGGCTTCTATAGTTTCTGCTGTGCACACTGGCCTCAGCGAAATAAATGGCTCTCCGGGGAACTGGATTAGAAAACAGCCTTATCTGTCCGCGCGCGAGTGTGGCTAGTTCGTGAGGCAGGGTTTCTTTCTTCCTTTTAGAAGTGGCCACCGTCCCAGGGGTTCCTGCAGGGCCTTAAATTGGCGGGAGACCGGAGGGGCAGGAGGGCTTAGGACCCGCTCAGGACCTAAGCCTAACGCTTGCAGAGCGGCCCACAGCACTGGCCTGTGGTACGGAAGGATGCACATCAGCGCTTGTGGCCTCCGTGGCCTGGGACGGTGTGGCACCGCGTGGGGCGGCTGGGAACGGCAGGGTGTAGAATGTCCGTTCACGGTGGTTGTCAGGTTGCCTCCTGGGAACAGCCCACAAACCCCCTATGAATGCCCGGCACCGGACCAGGGGCGTTATATGGGCTTTGTTCTGGTGCGTCAGATTGCCACCAGGAGTGGAAGCTTTTCCCAAACAGATGCCCCTGCCACCCACGAGCAGTTTTGACACAAACTGAACTAAGTGTGGACAGGCATGCAGGGCACATCCTGGCTCATTCAGCGACAGCGTTGCACACGCAGAGCGGGGGCAGGAGCCGGGCTTGCTTTGAAGGCCGATCGTTGTCATCAGCTCCAAGGAACGGCATTTGTGGATTGCGCCCAAGATAAGTGAGCTGCCGGGGACCGTCTTCAGGACACAGGTCTCTTGGCCTTTGTGGTGACCGCTGTCCTGGGGTTTGACTTGTGGGCATGACACAGTGAGTTCAGTATTGCAGCCCCATATTCTTATTTCTAAAAGGCATCTCCATTGTAAACGCAGAATTAAATCTTACTCTGCCCTGGAGACGTTGTATAATTTATGTGAATCCC
>NW_006289395.1:1719102-1727205 GCF_000327345.1 Myotis davidii
TCCCCCCCAACACACACACCCTCCACCGGGTCAGAAGGCAGGGACCCATTTCAGTTGTCAGTCCTTTGCCTTAGAGATAATGCTCCCTTTCTATCCCCAGCCGCTGGGACACCTGTGCTGGGTATGTGCTCAGCCCTGGCTACATTATTTTGTGCCAGTTCTACCCTCTGACGGAGGGAAGGGGCTGTGGTCCTGAGATGGATGAGATGGAAGTGCCTCTCCTCTGAGCCTTTCCCTTCTAACGCGGCAGTGCCTGCCCCAGCCTCCTCTGCGATGGGCATTTCAATCATCAGAGGCATCGGCTGGCACTCAGAGGACAGGGAAGGGACATCTGAGGGGACAGGTGTGCGGGACAACTGCCAAGGAGTGGAGAAGTGTGCTCTGCCTTTTCCTGTGTTAGGGCCGTCCCCGGAGGTCGCTGATCCTCTTGCCGCTGGCTGCGGTGGGTTGACGCAGGTGAGGAAGACCGGGGAGAACGGCGTCTCTCTCCCTAAGGTGGGCTTCCAGGCGTTTCAAGGGGTGGCTTTCCAGGGATCAAAGAAAATGTGTTGGGTGAGAACCTTGAAAAGTAGAGAGTAACAAACACCTGGGCTCATGACAGCACATCCATTGTAACCAGTGCATCTTCCCAACTCAGCCAGAGCCCGGAGGGAGATGCGGGAATCTGTCTCTGAGGACGATTCGATTCGAGAGTAGCCCGGGGGAGGTGGTGGCCCTCTGCAGATGGCTGGGTTTTAGTTGGGGACCCATCCGTGTCCCCTCCTAGCGGATGCTATTGCTCTATTCCTCTCTCCTCTTCCCCAGTTCTGTTCTGCCTACAGATGAGAAATCATTGGTTGTCATGTCCAATTGGTACACGTTCCAGAGGCTCCACACCTAAGTTAGATAATCTGTAAGACCACAGGGATGTTCGAAGGGGCTGGATCTGAATAACTGAGTCCTAGGTAGCAAGGAAACGAGGCATCTTTTAGTTTCCGGGGGCCTATCCTATATGTTGTGCTGTGTCCCATATTTGAGATCCCAAAGTAAGCCTGGCCAGTATGGCGCACGAACATGTCACTAGTGTGATGCTGGGTCAGGGCATGTGCCCGGGTTGCAGGCTCAGTCTCCAGTAGGAAGCAGCTGATTGATGTTTCTCTTTCTCTCTTTCTCTCCCTTCCTTGCTCTCTAAAATCAATAAAAACATTTTTATCAATAAAAACATATTTTAAAAAACAACAAAAAGAAATACATGCAAAGTGATCGACACTTCCTGCCTGCCTGTTGCCGATGCCAGTGTTGGGAGTGGCGTGGGGAGTACATAGCAAGTACACCCCCAGTCCTCAACTCAGGGACCAAGGCAGATGTTGCTAACCCATCAAAGCCGTCTTTTCTCCCAAGTCCAGAAATGGCCTGAGGGTATGGGAATCCTTCTCCAGATAATACCCTAGGCAGCCATTACTGCTTATGCAGAATCAGCCTCAGAGATGAAAACCAGGTGCCGTTATCAGTCTCAGAAGACGTTTGCTGCCGCCCCAGCTGCAGACGAGGAAGTACCTGTAAGTGGATGTTTCTGGAGCGGCCAGTGGTCAGCTGGCCTGTTGGCTCTGGAATGAATTGTAAGGCAGTGAGAAGGGGATGCCCTCCCCGCAGGTGGGCTACCTGGGAAGTTGTACTAATAGGAAACATGGGCGGGTCCCCACAGTGGGGAGATTTGCCAAATGCCTGGGACACGGCGGAGGCGGGTGTCCGATTTGGCTCCTGGGTCCTGGGAGAACTGGAGTTTCACGTATTTCTCCTGCTTTTGCCCTGTCCTGGTGTTTCTGTTTGCTCCCGTCCTGTCTAGAGACCACGGTTCCCTAAAAAGGGCCGTCTTCCTGGGGGTGCAGATCTGTGGGTGCCAGGCGGGGAGGTGGGGGGCAGGATTGCTCCAGGGCGCCTGCGTTCTGAGACAAGCTCACCACGGCCCCACCATGTGGAGGAAATCACAGGCCAGCCCGCATGCCCCTCCCCTGCATGAGGCTGGCGGGGCTCTGCCCAGGTTGGGATGTAATCTTTCCACCTCAGAAGTCGGGCCCTTGACCCCAAACCCGGTCTCTGTGGCCTTGAGCGAGGAGGACTCCGCGCCGGCCACTTCGTCCCGGGCCACTTCGCCCCTGACGTGCTGCTTACATGAGGGCCGCGCAGAAAGTGCCGAACAATAAGAGCTCCAGCCCCAGCATGAAAAAGGAAACACATTGTGTTTACAGATACAGAATTTGGCATCCGAAACATGAAAGTACCTTCGGGTCGGGCGCCCCAGGGCCGGGCTGTTGGACACCAGCCCCCCTGCTCGGAGTCCTGCGGCCAACTTGTTTCCTCTGCCCGAAGCCAGGCCTCAGAGGTGGCAGGTTGATCTCAGCCAGTTCTTTTTTCCCAGCCCCAGCCCAGCCTCCCCGCCTGGCTCAGACCCGGGAGAGTGCACGGTGAGAAAGTGCGTGGCCTTCCCAGCTGCCACGGGGGAGGAAATTGCTTCTCACTCCCAATCCACAGAAATCAATCCTCCTTAAGCCACATTTTTTGGCAGATTTGCCATCCTGATACCCAGAAATGCTAGGGAAGAAGGGCCTGGGCATTCCCCTGTAGTTCTCACCCGATTTATTGTTGGAACAGGGGTCCGACAGCTATTTTTATTGTTGTTGGTGTTTTATTTTTTTAAAAATATATATTTTATTGATTTTTTTACAGAGAGGAAGGGAGAGGGATAGAGAGTTAGAAACATCGATGAGCAAGAAACATCGATCAGCTGCCTCCTGCACACTCCCCACTGGGGATGTGCCCGCAACCAAGGTACATGCCCTTGATCGGAATCGAACCCGGGACCGTTCAGCCTGCAGGCTGACGCTCTATCCACTGAGCCAAACCCGTCAGGGCTTTTTGTTTGTTTTTAAATCAAAGATCTCTACAGAAGAATTTGACCCGGTGAAAGTGGACAGCAAGTCCGGCTTTTTCTGATCCTTAGGAAGTAGTTCTAAAGTCAAGAGCAGAGAGCACAGTATTTTATTTAATAATGTATGAAATACCAAGATGTATGTGTTAGGGGTTATGGATGAGAGCTCATCTCCAGCTTCAGGCTGCCCAGGCCAAATCCGGCTCCAGGGCCGTGGGAGTGGGAGCCACCTGGGAGCCAGCCGTGGGAGTGGGAGCCTGTGAGCGTGGGCCCTTAGCCTCCCTGGGCCTTCCCTGGCTTAGTGTCCTGGGGGCTGTGCTCATGACCACGCTGGTATATGAGGCTGATGGGGAGAGAGTGGAGCCCTTCCATTCCGCTAGGGAGGGGGCTCCTTCCTCTGGACACCCAAAGACCAGGTGCTTGCCTTCAGCTTTGGGCTTTTGTCAGCACACATTTCTATAGCTCTTACTATCACCACACTCTGTTCTAAACACTTTATAGATATTACTTCTTTCCTCATAACGGCATTAGGAGGCCGGTTCTGTTATCATTAAGTAAACTTCTTTCCATCGTTCCTTCCTATCCTCACCTGAGGATTTTTTCCCATTGATCTTTTTTTTACAGAGAGTGGAAGGGCGGGGGAGGGGAGAGAGAGAAGAGAGAGGCATCAATTGGAAAGACACATCGATTGGTTGCCTGGTTGCCTGGTTGCCTCCCACACATGCCCCGACTGGGGACAAGAATTGGACCTTCAACCCAGGTACGAACCCCCTGACCCTCTGTGCACAGGTCGGTGCTGTAACCACTGAGCACGCCAGCCAAGGCAAGTAAACATTTTCATTGAAAGTATAACATACATACAGAAAGGCACACGAATCATAGGCAGACCGCTCAAAGGCTTCTCCCCATGCGACCACATGTACATAACTAGAATCCACATCGAGAACATGCCAGCATGTCCGGCCGGTGTGGCTCTGCTTGTCCCATGCACCAAGAGGTCATGGGTTCAATTCCCAGTCAGGGCGCATGCCCGGGTTTCAGGCTTGGTCCGCAGTTAGGGGGAATGCAGGAGGCAGCTGATGGATGTTTCTCTCTCATCGATGATTCTCTCTCTCTCCCCCTCCCTTTCTTTCTCTCTAAAAATCAATAAAAACATTTTTTTTTAAAAAAAGAACATGCCCTGTGTCCCCTTCCAGTCACCACGCCCCCTGCCCACTGTACATTGACTGTTTTTGAACTTTATAGAAATTGAATGTATTCTGGCTTCTTTTGCTCAGTGTAAATTTGTGGTCTTCACCCACAGGCAGTCATAGTTTTATTAGTTCTCATTGCTCTATAGTGATCTGTGATATACACGATACATTTATTTATTTGTTCCACGTATGGTGGACATTCGAATTGTTTCCAGATTTTAGCTGTGAAAAATAATGCTGCTGTGGCCATCCTGCCCATGTCTTCTGATGCATTTCTGTTGGGCATGTATCTACAAGAGGAACCCCTGGGCCCTAGGGTGGGTCTCTGTTCAGCTGGAGTAGAAGGTGGCTATGCATTGGTTATACATCTTGTAGGAAGTTTTAGACACAGGTTTCCCGGTGAGGGAATAGAGGCACACAGGAGGCATAAGCAGCCAGCAAGTGGCAGGGTTGGAATTAGAGTCTAGGGGATGTGGCTCTGGAGGCCTGCTTTTTCGCCCCTCTTCCTGGTGGCCTTTGTCTTTAACCCGTACATACCCGTCAAGGAAAACTGTGACGGGGGGTAGGGGGACGGGGACGCAGAGGTGACTTGGGGTAAGGTTCTTTACTTTTCTGGGCCTTGTTTTTCTCTTCTGTAAAATGAGGGCTTGGGCCCTGAAGACCCTTCAGCTCTGATATCCTGTGTCCAGTGGACGCACCTCCTTCCCGAGGACTTCCCAATCTACATGACCCACCCCCTCAGCCCCCTCTCAATCAGAATCAACTCTTCCTCTTGAATGATGTATGTCCCACTCTCTCCATTCCATTGGGGTTCCATCCAAAGACTGCTCGGCTCTGATTGGGGGACCTCACTTGGGCCTGCCCTCCAAGACTACTGGGAATTTCTCCACCTCACTCACCAGCTCCTCCATGCGGGTGTGGGAAGACGTGGGACCTACACCATCCTTGCCCTCCGGCATGTCAGCCAGCCCTCTCTCTTCACATCACGCATGTTTAGTCCACTCATCTGTGTAACTGGCTCCGTCATCCAGAGATAAAGTATTTTCATAAGGCCCCCTGTGCCCTTCCCAATCGCCCTCGACCCCTGTGGCCACCATATTGATTTCTAACACCTGCGTTTCGTTTTGCTGGGCCTTGAACTTCATATATGAACGTGAAATCATAGTGTTTGTTCTCTTCGGTACCTGGCTGCTTTCCCCAGCATTATTCCCTGGTAAAGAGTTCTAAGATAACTTACCCTATGTTCCTTTTTAGTTTGATGGATAATCGCATCTTTTGGGGGAGGATTGATCCTCCTGCTTGTTCTGTCTCTGACCTTCCCTCACAGTGAATGATTTCCTGTGTGTTTTGTACTGTCTGCCTGGGAGCTTATCTTTATTGGGGATTTTGTGTAAATTCCGCTGGTCTTAGTTCTGGAAATGTTTCTGTTGAGTGATTTTGCCCGATATCCTAGAGTTACCATTGGCTTGGGACTGATTTTTCCATTAATTAATTATCTTGGAAATTCCTTTATCAAATGAGGAGTGTGCATGTTGCCTCTAATCGCTGGCAGGCTTAAGTTCCGTTTTCCCACGGAAGACTTTTTCTCCCTCTACTTGACAGTGTCACTGTCTCCTTAGGTCGATGGACAAGGGTTTCTAGTGTCCCTTTCACTTAGGAGACATTCAGAAGGCCCAGGCTTGCTCGCCACCGGGATTACTGCAAACTGGTCTCCCTGCCCCTACCTTCCCTCCGCCCCACCCCCACCCCCCAATGTGTTCTTACTAGTAGTTCCCTCTGCCCAGATATCTGAATGGATGGCTTCCTCAGCTCCTCTAAGTCTTTGATCAGTTGTCATTTCTCAGTGCAGCCTGCCTTGACAATCCTATTTAATATCCTAAAACAGTTTCCTTATCTGTGCCTGACTATGTCCATTTCTTGCTCCCACCTCCCACCCACCCCCAATTTCACACTTCTGATCACCCTCATCCTGCTCTATTCTCTATTCCTACAATATTTATCACCTTCTAACATACTATTTAATTTACTTATTTATTATGTTTATTAACTGTCTCCCCCATCCTCCCACTTGTTGCATTCTAGCACTTGCTAGAATATAAATTTATGTAAAGGCAGGAATCCTTGTCTGTTTTGTTGACAGGGGGCTGGCATGTCATTAGGCTCTCATTTCTAACTCCTGGCCTTGAAAGAACCAAGGCCTCAATTTATGTGTGTGTGGGTGTGTGTGTGTACTAAAACCCAAGCCCACAGCCATGAAGGCCTATCCCCAAGTCTAATAACCAACATTTCTTTTGCCTTATCCCCTCCCTCCCTCTCTCCCTCCCTCCCTCCCCACTCATCAAACCTCATGATCACTGTGGCCTCAGTGCTTCTTTTAATACTTTGGCTTTCAGATTCTTATTTCCTCTAACACCTGGGGATTTCCATTTTTTTTCTTGTGAGATCTGCTACACATTAAGTATTTTTTGAAATTACATCTCATCTAGTATTTTTAGACATTTGCAGAGGTAGGAGTTCTGCATGAGCTCAGCCCACTTTGCTGCCAGAACTCGAGTTGCATGTTTTAACCCTTCGTGTGTCTGGCATGGTGACATATGGTGTGAAGGTAAAGATTTCCATTTCTTTCATCAAATATTTAGCCAGTTACTCAGTGACAGTTATTGAGAAAATTATTCTCACTGATTTGAGATGCCACGTTTCTTAAACGCTGAAGTATTGTATAAACTCGGGTCTGCTTTCTGGATTTTCCATTTTGTTTCCCTGATCTGCCTATTTCCCTGCCTTTTCCTATCTGTCTGGATAGTGCATTTCAAAGTCTGGTGGGTTCAGTATTTACTCCTTTCTTCCTTTTTAGTTATTCCCATTGCTATTTTATATACATGTTAGATGAGTTTGTCACATTTCAGTACAAATGCCATTGGTAATTTGATGGCAGTATTGTTACAATAAACTTGATGATCATTGATAATCTTACACTTTTTAAATTGTAACAGGATCAATACAACTGTTGCACTTAATGATTTGATTATTTAAATGTCTCCATTGTTGTTGTTAGGATACCAAAAGGGAAGGCTATATAAGCCTGGATAAAATCACAAATTGTGTGTTTCTCTCTGGTTCTTCCAGATGAATTTTAAAAAGTCTTACTGCGTATAATTGAAATTCAGTAAATTGCACATATTTAAAGCGTGTTCTTTTTGAAGTTTGATATATGTATGTGCCACTACCCCACTAAAGGTAAAGAACATACCCATCAGCCTCAGATGTTTCTAAAAGCCCCTTGGTAATTCCTTCTACACCTCCGGCCCCTTTTCCCCATTATACTTCCTATCCCTTTCTATTAGTTTGCCTTTTCTAGATTTTTTATAGAAATTTTTATATATATATTCCTAGTTGGGGCTGTTACAGATAAAGCAGCTGTGAACATTCTGTACACGTTTTGCATGGCCATATGCTTTCATGTCTCTTCGGTGAATACCTAGGAGAGGAATGACTGGTGATATGGTAGGTGTATGTTTAACTTGGAAAGAAACTGCTGAACTTATTCAAGGTATGCTGTCACAAGGTAATTTTACTTACTTGCAGCACCTAAGGGAGAAGGGGATTGACATCTAAAGCTCTGTATCCTGCCCTGGCCGGTGTTGCTCAGTGGTTGAGTGTTGACCCATGAGCCAAGAAGTCACTGGTTTGATTCCCGGTCAGGACACATGCCCTAGTTGTGGGCTCGATCCCCAGTAGGGAGTGTGCAGGAGGCAGCCGATCAATGTTTCTCTCGCATTGATGTTTCTATCTCTCTACCTCTCTCTCTCTAAAAAAATCAATAAAAAATATATATTTTTTTAAAAAGTTGCCTAAGACACGTTATCTCTTCCCACCTTCCTTAATTAAACATTTATTTCTTTTGGTTAATCATCACCCAAGGATAGTTTTTCATTGATGTTTAGGGAGAGAGGGAAAGACAGATGGAAACATTGATGTGAGAGAAAAATATTGATTGGTTGC
>NW_006289395.1:1727572-1729286 GCF_000327345.1 Myotis davidii
ATCCCAAATCTGATTGGTCAAATTTGTTAATGAGCTCAAGGGGTTTGCCTCTTGGGGTGATCTACAGAATGAGAAGTCGCTGCAACACCTTAGTTTTATTTCCTTGTAAAGGAGGCGGGGGATGCACATCCAAAGCTCTGTCCCCCCTCAGGGAAGTTCGGCCATTGCTTACGTACACTGTTCAGCCAGTCACACATGGATTCCTCCTCTGCAGTTAGCTATACTGTCCCAGTTGAGTTCCTGTCAAGCTCATACTGTTTACAGTTGCAGCTGCAAAATACTGAGCTGCATTTTAATTTTTAGCAAGAATAACATTTAGTGATAACCTTTAGAACTGCCCACACCCTGAGACCCTTGTCATATCTAACAAAACTGTTATCCAAAAAGGTTGGACCACTTTATATTCCTACCAGCAGTGTCGGCCAAGCATGTCAAACTCAAAGGCTAACACGGGCCAAACAAGGTGTAAGTGTATGTGGGCCGCAAAAAAACAAAAGCTTCACTTTTCATAGAAACGTAGGTTTATTTTGATAGAGACATGCTGAATACAAAGGGCTGAAATAAGTAATTGTTAACATAAAATAATAGAACATTTTAATAAAAATTAATATTTTTTTCTTGAACATTGTCTTACCAGACACTGAAATAACTACACAAGTTAATAAGTGTCATGCAAATAAACCTATTTTTCTTGTTCTTCAAAAGTGAAATATTTCCTGTTGTGCTCACCAAACAAGCCAGTCCAAGACTAATGACATGGCCATTGGTGGCTAAAATATTTGCTGCTGGTATTAGGGAGAGAAATGGTGTGCCAGCCTGCGTGTAAGGCATGTAAGGGAAAGGAATGAAACATGATTATAGTAATTAATCATTAGCGAACCTTATAGTTCGTTAATAATAATTAAATATAACAGGATATTAAGTTATGAAATTTTTATTAAAACATTTCTTACATGCCGTTATATTGGCTGGGCCACAAAAATATTTGTTGTGGGCCGCATGTCGACTGCGGGCTGAGAGTTTGACATGCTTGGTGTAGAAGAATTCCAGTTTCTCCAGTTCTAGTTGCTCATCAGCCACGATTATAGTAATTAATCATTAGCGAACCTTATAGTTCGTTAATAATAATTAAATATAACAGGATATTGTAAAAATTAAGTTATGAAATTTTTATTAAAACATTTCCTACATGCCGTTATTTTGGCTGGGCCACAAAAATATCGTTGTGGGCCACATGTTGCCTGCGGGCTGTGAGTTTGACATGCTTGGTGTAGAAGACTTCCAGTTTCTCCAGTTCTAGTTGCTCATCAGCCTTTCATATGGTCACTTTTTTTTAGTTTTAGTCATTCCAATAGGTATATAGCAGATAACTTTACAACTTTAAGTGTTACAGTCTAGAAACATTGAACATTTCCTGTTATTTATATCTTCTTTTATGTCTTTTTTGTAGAGTATATAAGTTTTTTTGTTTTGGTATCACACTTAAAGGTTCTATTTCTGTGTATTATTAATTTTTATTACTATTATGAAAGGGATTTTTTCCTCATTTTATTTTCTAAGTGGGTATTGCTGACATGTAGGAAAGCTATTGATTTTTATATAAGTATTTTGTAATCTGCAACCTTACTGAACTCTTCAAATTAGTTCTCATAGTGTTTCAGTTAATTCTCTTCTCTCAGATTTTTTCATGTTCAGCTATAATCCACAAATCATG
>NW_006289395.1:1730385-1734150 GCF_000327345.1 Myotis davidii
ATGTGAGATTTCTCTTTGTATTGCCTTTTGTATCAGAGCTATTCTAATAGAATGGAATGAAGTGAGAACTTTCCATTCTTTTGTATGCTCTGGAATAATTTAAGTAGCATGAAAAATATCTGTTCCTTGAAGGCTTGTTAGAATTAGCCCACCTGGGCCCTGGGCCATTGTTGGAAGTAGTTCTTTGATAACCATTTCAACTTCTTGCATGCTTGTATGTTTATTCAGGAATTTTGAACTGCTTTTTGAGTCAAATCTGGTGATTTCTTTTCCAAGAAAATAATCATTTACCCAGATTTTCATTTTTAAGCATAGTTGTATAGAGTAATCACTACAGATATTTTTTAAAATTTCCATATGTGGCTCTATACCTTTCTAATTTCTAATAGTGAATATTTATTCTCACTCTCTCTTTGCCTACGTTTGTTGTTTTCTTGACATTTTAGAAGTAATGCTAATAATATCTGATAATATCTATTGACCACTCACTGTGTGACAGGCCCTGTGCTGAGTACTTGGTATGCAGTCTAATTTTTAAAATCATTACAACTTTGAGAATTGAGTACTATTATTCTCATTTTACAGGTGGTTGAGAAATTTAGAAATTTAACTTGCATGAGGTCACACAGCTACAAAGCCCAGAGCTGTAATTCAAATAAGACCTTTCTGCTCTCAGAACTGGGGGTCTTATCTACTATTTTAGGCTGCCACTTATTTTTTAATGTCTTATTGTTATTAATTTTCTAAGTTATGTTTATTATATTCTTATTTAGGATTTTGTGATCCTCCTAATAGTGTTAGTTGAATGCTAAGTTCAAATAATATTATTGTTCTCTTATTTCTGTTTAGCAGTAAAGCCATTTAAGGTAATGACTTTTTCTTTCTCAGATTGCTTTGACCGCTTCCCATTAGTGTTTATTTGCACTGCTACCATTGTCACGATTTTACAATGACTACATCATAGTCGTTTTGATGTGCTTTTTGCTCCTGGAGTTACTTAGGAATTGGATTTTAAAAAAAATCCTCACTCCTTTTTTTCCATTGATTTTCAGAGAGAGTGGAAGGGAGAGGGAAGAGAGAGAGAGAGGAGTGAGAGGAGAGAGCAAGGAGAGGAGAGAAGAGGAGAGGAGAGGAGAGGAAAAGAGAGGAGAGGAGAGGAGAGGGAGAGAGAGAGAAATAGCAACATGAGTGAGACACTTGGACTGGCTGCCCTCACACTCACACTCCGACCAGGGCCAGGGATTGAAGCTGCAACTGAGGTGTGTGCTCTTGACCAGGAATCGAACAGGCGACACTTTGGTCCGAGGGCCTACACTTTAACCACTGAGCAAACTGGCCAGGGCAAGTTGGATTTTCATTTTCAAGAGAATATGTCCTCAAAATATATATTTGGTTATTAATTTCCAATTTTATTTTATTACAGCTGGTACTTTCCTAAAAAAAAATCTTCTTGTGTGTATATAAGATCTTTTCTTTCTTTCTTTCTTTTTTTTTGCTATTCTATGGGAAGTGATGGAGAACTCTGTTTTTAGAGTACAGACTCCAATATATTATGAAGTCAGTATTACTGATTACATTCTTCAGGTACTCTGTCTTCTCGTTTTTAGTTTTGCCTACTTGAAACAAAAAACAATATTAGTAGTAGCCTCTCACATATCACTCAGTATTTTTTTATTTTTATTTAAAAAATATATTTTATTGATTTCAGAGAGGAAGGCAGAGGGAGAGAGAGATAGAAACATCAGTGATGAGAGAGAATAATTGATCGGCTGCCTCCTGCATACCCCACACTACGGATCGAGCTCGCAACCCAGGCATGTGTCCTTGACCAGAATTGAACATGCCCTTGACCAGAATCGAACCCGGGACCCTTCATTCCGCAGGCCAACACTCTATCCACTGAGCCAAACCAGCGAGGGCTCACTCTCAGTATTTAACAGGTTAAGTGACCAAGTCATCCAACTTTTTAAAATTAAGAGATGTGCAAAAGCATATAAGGCAGATAAACAGCAAGCAAACGCAGGGTTCATGAAATCGTATCTGAAGTGTAGAGCTCAGAGCAGAATGCACCAAATAGGACCAAGCTGGTGGGTTTATACTGATAGTAGAGAAAGAGCACCGTGTCGTGAACTTCAATGGACACTCCCTGGCCTCAGTCTACTCCTCAGGGAGAAGGGGGAGTTGGGCAGATGATTTCTCAGATCCTCCCAACCCTCCCATTCCATGATGAAGGTTTGGGGCTTCCCTGCCAAGTGGTGCCAAGGAAGGAATGAACTGGGAATGAGAATTAGAAGCAAAGAAAAGGTCAGGATGACTCCTCGCTGAAACTGGAGCAGTTTGAGCTGACAGCTGGGGCCGAGATGATTGCTTTGGCTCATTGCTGTCTTAACATGAGCATCTGCCTCATTGCCTTTTGGCCTGGCAAAGGAGATCTGCTGACATAGAAGCCAGCCTGCAAGAAAAGATGGTGAGGCCACAAGAACTCAGTGATGTGGGGTGCCACCTCCTGTAATGAAATTTGACCCCAAATGGTTTCATTTGGCTCTGGAATATGCCGCCACCACCCTCCAGGAGCTCTCAGCTCCCCGAAAGAGCGTTTCCATAGGTGGCTTCCTGTGGGAACAGGCAGGCTACCCAGCTCCACACCTGCCTCTGTTTCTCCTTGTTGCCTTGCCAAGGGGTGATAGCTTCGCGGAAGAAAGCGGGGGTGCTAAGGAGAGGAATGCTTTCCACTGGATACCAGAACCATAAGAAAGACAGAAAATAATGAGCTAAGCATCTAATTTAGGCAGTTAAAAAATTAATAGAATAATCCAGAAAAAAGGCGAGGGGGGTGGGGAGGATAAAAATAAGAGCAGAAGTCATTGAACTAGAAAACAGATACTCAGGAGAGGACCAACCAAAGCCCAAAGTTGGTTGTTTGGAAACACTAATAAATTAAACAAATATCTGGAAAACTTGGTCAAGAAAAAAAAGAGAAGGTGCACAAAAACCACATTAGGAATGAAAAAGAGATACAACTAGAGATCTGACAGAGTCTAAAAATAATACTATGAACATGTTGTGCTAATAAGGTTTTAAAGGCATAAGCTCTAGCATTTTGATCAAACCCTTGGAGTATTCCTCATAGAGCTGTCCATAGGCGACCTACATCAAAATCTGTGGAGTCAAGTAGAAAAACATAATGCAGACATCATCAAAATTTTAAATTTGTGCTTCAGAGGACACTATCAAGGAAATGAACAAACAACCCACAGAATGGGAGAAATTTTAAACATCATATACTGATAAGGTTCCCAGAATCTGTAAATATTATCCTAATATATAAAAAGCCAGGGGCCATCACGACTGAAATAACCGAATGGACAACCGACCAGCAGGTTGTGTGGGGCAACAAGGCCGTCAAGGGGTTAGTGAGGGACAACCAACCGACTGAACAGCAGGCGGCATGGGGTGACCAGGCTAGCAGGGGGGGCAGGTGGGGGCACCCAGGCCAGCGGGGGCGGGGGGCAGTGAGGAGTGATCACGCTGGCAGGCAGAGGCGGTTAGGGGTGATCAGGTTGGCAGGGGGCACAGTTAGGGGCAATCAGGCAGGCAGGCAGGTGAGCAGTTAGGAGCCAGTGATCCCAGATTGTGAGAGCAATGTCCAACTGCGGTTTAGGCCTGATACCTTGGATAGGGCCTAAGCTGGCAGTCGGACATCCCCTGAGGGGTCCCGGGTTGGAGAAGGTGCAGGCTGGGCTGAAGGGGACCCCCCCCCCCCAG
>NW_006289395.1:1734219-1823295 GCF_000327345.1 Myotis davidii
CAGTAATATATAAAGAAATTTTACAACTCAACAAAAGGACAACCCAATTTAAAAAGTCAAAGGTCTTAATAGACATTTCTCCAAAGAAGACATGCAGGTGGCCATGTGAAAAAAATGTCAATATAATTGGCAGTCAGAGACATTTAGATTAAGACCATAATGAGATACCACTTCACAGTCACGTGGACAGGTAATAATAAAAAAGATTGGTGATAACAAGTGTTGAAAGAATGTGGAGAAATTGGAACCTCTGTGCTGGTGGGAACAGAAAGTGATGTAGCTGTTTTAGAAAATAGTTCCTCACAAGGTTAAACAGTCTCAGTATGACCCAGCATTTCCCCTCCTGGAATAAACTCGAGAGGTGAAAATAAATATCCACATAAAAACCTGGACACAAATGTCCATATTAGCAGAATTCTTTTTTAAAAAAAATATATTTTATTGATTTTTTACAGAGAGGAAGGGAGAGGGATAGAGAGTTAGAAACATCGATGAGAGAGAAACATTGATCAGCTGCCTCCTGCACATCTCCTACTGGGGATGTGCCCGCAACCAAGGTACATGCCCTTGACTGGAATCGAATCTGGGACCCTTCAGTCTGGAGGCCGACGCTCTATCCACTGAGCCAAACCGGTCAGGGCAGCAATATTCTTAATAGCCAAAAAGTAGAAACAGACCAATGACTGAACGGATAAATGAAGTTTGGTATAGCCACACAGTGGAATATTATTCTGCCATGTGAAGGAATGGAGTGCTGATACATGCTTAAACATGGATATGTCTTGAAAACTTCACGGTACTTGAAAGCCAGTCCCAGCAGACCACCTACTGTATGATTCTACTCATACGAAATGTCCAGAATCGGCAAATCCATACAGGAAGCAGTTAGTGGTTACCAGAGACTGAAGGGAGGGGTCGGTGGGGGGGCGACTCTTTAGTGGGTATAGATTTTCTTTTTGAGATGATGAAAATGTCCTGGAATTAGATAGTGTTGATGGACCAACCATGTGAATATACTAAAAACCATGGAACTGTACACTTCTAAGGGTAAATTGTGTGGTATGTGAATTATAACTTTTAAAAAACCTCATGGGAAGTGGGAAATGCTTATTAAAAATGTGTATTTTTGAGCTTGCCCTGACTTAATGAAGTCATAGCTTTGGAAGTAGGGCCTAGAAATCTATGCTTTGGATGAAACCAGTGCACAGAGAGATTTAATCACTCTCCACTATTTTTTAGTAAAATTCCAATCGTGAATGTAAAAAAGAATGATTGAAATAGAAACTCACTACTTGGGGGACGTGGGGGGGGGATCCCAGTAGTAATTGTTGTAGAGACTCAGAATGTCTGCCAAAGTTAGTGGGTGGAAGTACGGTGCGAAATAGAAAACTTACAGAGTGTCACAGTATCTCCCCCAAGTTCAAGAGGAAAAATAGTAACTTTACAGTGAAGAGTTCAGGCAGATATCACCCTAACCAAGTGACTAGAATTAACATGACCGCTGATGGAATATGCTGACAGCGGGGACCGCTGGATGGGATGCACGGAGGAGGATCTTGCTCAAAATGCATAACTTGAGCTTAATCACGAAGAAACATCAGATAATCTCAAAGGAGAGACATGCTACAAAACAACTGGCCAGGACTCTTCAGGTTGCTAAAGACAGAGTGAGCGACTGCCAGGACGAGGAGACGAAGAAGACGAAGGAGGCATGGAACCTAAATGCAGTGTCTGATTCAGAACTGGAGCCATCCTGGACCAGAGAAGGACGATCGTGGGACAGTTAACAAAATCCCTGGATTTCCATTTCCTGGATTTGAGGACTGTGGGATGGGTATGTTAGACATAAACGTTTGGGGAAGTGGGGTGAAGGGTAAAGAGGAGTTCTTTGCACCATTTTGCAACTTTTTGTAAGTGTAAGATTATATCAAGTTGAAATAATTTTTTAAAAATCACTCTCCTAGAGCCGTGGTTGGCAAGCTGCAGCTCACGAGCCACATGCAGCTCTTTGGCCCCTTGAGTGTGGCTCTTCCACAAGATACCACGTGCGGGTGTGCACGTACAGTGTGATTGAAACTTCATAGCCCATGCGCAGAAGTCGATATTTTGTGGAAGAGCCACACTCAAGGGGCCAAAGAGCCGCATGTGGCTCGCGAGCCACAGTTTGCAGAGCCGTAGTTTGCCGACCACTGTCCTAGAGCATTGTGGGTCCCAGTGTGCAAACCAGTGGTGTCATACGGAAAGAACTCTGGCTTTGGAATCAGCGAGCCTCAGCTGGACACCAGCTCCACCAGTGACCAGCTGGGCCTGGAGCCTCCCAGCCTCAGCGCGTCGCCTGTGAAATGGAGTTAGTCCTGTTGCTGTCCGAGGGTTGTTGGATGGCTCAGAGGAAACGATGTATGTAAAATGCTAGGTGCAGGCGCAGGAAACGCCAGGGCTCCCGAGCGGGTCATGCTCTCGGCGTTGTCCCCCACGCCTCAGCCTCCAGGCCCCCGGGAGGACCGGTCCTGGGGCGGGACTGGGGCCCCTGGCGAGGAGCCATCTCCGCTTCCTGGCCTGGCAGCTGAGCAAAGGTGCGTCCTGGGAGAGGGGATTTGACCGACGTTGCGAAGGGGGAAGCAGCCTGGCCTGGGAGCTTTCTCACAGGCTCTGCTTGGCAGGCTGCTTAAAGTTACACCAACTTCAAACAAAACGTTTTCAGACACAAAGAAAGGCTCGACCTGGCCAGTGCCGGGCCTGGCTTGGCATTTGAATTCAGTCCTCGGTGCTCAGACAGGCCACGCCGTCCTGGACGCTCTCCTGCCCCCGCTCCGGAATGCCAAGAACCTGCAGCGGGGCTCTCTCAGGGCTGCTCCCATTGTCGACCCGGGGTCCAAATTAATTAGAGTTAAATGAGAGCCAGTTCCCCACGGCGTGCGTTCTGCTGACAGCGGAGCCCGGGCACTAGGCCTGAGGTGGTGGTCCCTCCACCTGCCTTCCCTTCTGACTCCTCCCCACTTCGTGCTGGGGTGGCTTTCTTCACTGATTATTTATCTACTTCATTTATGTTTCCAGCTCCTAAAGAAGTAATCGACCATCACTGTATAAGCACGATGGTTTGATTTACATAGAGTATTGTGACATGATTACCACAATAGGCTCAGTTACCATCCATCAGCTGATACACTACTAAAAAGAGAAAAAAAAATTCTTGTGATGAGAACTCTTCAGCTCTCTTCTTATAACCACTTCCCGGTATACCGTGCAGTGTTAACTATAGCCATCATGTTGAAATCACATCCCCACCTGACCTTATAACGGGGAGTTTGAACCTTTTTTAGCACCTCCCTTTTACTTTTAAAACAAAGCAGCAGTGTTAGCGTGACATTGGGCCAGGTAGTTTGGGTAGTTTTTTGGTTGTGTGCTGTGCTGTCACTTGGGATCCCCATGTGACACAAGGCACAGGTATAGAACATTAGAATGACCAAGTGTTTTACATGAGCTTCCCCGTGACTCGGCAGTTCTACCCCACCCTCGAGAAACACACACATGCGTGTGCAGATGTTTGTCCCAGATGTCTATAGATCTAGATCAGTCTTTCTCTATTATCGTTATTGTCTGCTGTCTCTATATTACACACACCCGGGAGGACACAGCCTTAACATCTACCAGTAAGGAAATGGCTAAATAAAACGGGGTATTCACACCGGAGAATTGAATGCTGCAGGTCAAATCATAAATCTCTATGAGTGCCCATGCGCAGGACTCCATGATACAGGAAGTATGGTACCGCGTACATATCAAAACAAAATCACGCCCCGCCTGTCCTGGGTGCACAATGTGCCCCCCTGAGCAGAAGGGGCCCCTCCTCCTCACCTCTGTCCTGTCTCAGCCCTGGCACATACAGGTCTCATGGCTGCCTTAGCAATAGCCTTGGTTTCAGGAAGTTTGTTAATTAACTGAGTTTGCCATTATTATGTGGATTATTAATTCAATTCATTAAATTAATGAAGAACTAGGCCCAGAGTTGATTCTTCCTCAGTGCTGAACTGGACCATGTAATTGGCAAACTATAGCCTGTGGCCAGATTCTGCCTGTTGCCTGTGCTGTAAATAAACTCGCATTGGAACACAGCCACACCCGTCTGTTTAGGGATTGTCTGTGGCTGTTTCCCCTACAACAGCAGAGTGGAGTAGTTGCAAGAGACCCTGTGGCCCACAGGGCCTAAAATAGTCATTATCGGCCTTTCACTGAGCTTGCTGAACCTTGCCTAAATCCTTCTCCCAGACCAGCACCATTTCTCCCCATCCTGGGGGACATTGGCAGGAATTGGCCCCTCCTGCTGCTGCCATATGACTCAGTGGTTTTTGGAAGAGCTGTCGGGGAAAAGCCTGGACTGAAGGTTACTTTACTATGAGTTAGTCTTTAAGAAACTTGCTGCAGCCCTGGCCAGTGGTTAGAGCATCAGCCTGAGCACCGAAGGGTTGGGTTCGATTCCCGGTCAATGGCAAGTACCTGGGTTGCAGGTACCATCCTTGGCCCCAGTGGGGGTACATGCTGGAGGCAGCCAATCGATGTGTCTCTGTCACATCGCTGTCTCTCTCCCTCTCTCTCTTGCTCTTTCCTCCCTCCCACTCTCTCTAAAAATCAGTGGAAAAAATATCCTCTGGTGAGAAAGAAAGAAAGAAAAAAGGAAAGAAAGAAAGAGGCACCCCCTGCCTCTCCAGCACTGGAACTTCGGAAATGCTTTGTGTCCTGAACTCACCCCCAGGAGACTGGACGGGCTGCTGTCGTTGTGTCCTCAGGGCCTCGCAGAACGCTGGCACTCGCAGGTGCAGGTGTGTGGGTAAATCTATCAATGGAAAGCATATTTAAAAAGTGTCCTCTTTAGTC
The DNA here is from genome assembly GCF_000327345.1 of Myotis davidii. Taxonomy (NCBI): domain Eukaryota; kingdom Metazoa; phylum Chordata; class Mammalia; order Chiroptera; family Vespertilionidae; genus Myotis; species Myotis davidii. Next base: position 1,739,092 of record NW_006289395.1, read on the forward strand.
TCGCCCCCGGGATGGCCTATTGAGCGAGTGTCCTCCAGAAATTAGAGAAACCCATTCACCTGCATGAACGACCAGCTGTCCGAATGTCAGGCGAATGGCTCCCAGGACTGGAGCTCCCTGGGAGCGAAGGGAATGCTTTCCCTCCTTCGCGGAGCCCTGATGGCGGGCGTGCGCCAGGTGCCACGAAAGCCATGGCTGCACCAGGTCCAGGGACACATACCCATCGCGTTTGTGGAGGCTGCCAAGCCGTTCCTCCCAGGGTGGCCCCCCTTCTGACTCGGCAGGGATCCCCGATGGTTGTCTGACATCTGATTCGGAGGCTGCAGGTAGGAAATGCCAGGCCGCTGTGAGAAGAAGGGAGAATCCGGCCCGATGGGCACTATGGGGACACGGGCACGTGATTCTCCCTCCCAGAGAACCTGGCAACAGGTGAGCACTTCCCGGGGAGTTTTGTCTGATTCACAGGCTAATTCCAGCAGCAGGGCGGTTATCAGAGAGCCGTGTGCCACAGGGTGACAGTCCCTGGCGCGCTGGCTGCAGGGTAACTCGGGGAGAATCGCTCACTGGGGCCTGCCTACCGCAGGGAAGCCTAGCAGCCCTCCCTGCCTGTCCCACCTGCCTCGCCAAATGGCTCCTGCTCTGTCTTTGCCCCAGGACGGAGGGCGAAGCGAGGGGCCGGCTCAGGAAGGATTAGCCCCCCTAAAGGGGATATTCATCTTGCCTTGTGGAGGGGTCTTTCATTGGAATGAAAAGTCCCCCATGCAGTCGTTATCAAAAGGTCCCCTTGCGAAGCAGAAAGAGTCTGGGGAGGTGGGGTGCGGGGGGATGGGGGGTAGAGAAGAGGTGGCGGAAGGGAAATGCTTCAGAACTAGAGTCAGAGAATGAGAACACCCTCCTTCTCTATTTGGCAAAAATAGAGACAGACTCGTAGATAGAGAGCAGGCTGACAGCAGGGGTGGGTGTGGGGGAGTGGTGGGGGTGGAGGACTCAGGGATCGGACTACTGTGTGGTGACTGGGGGGCCCTGGGTGAGGCGAGCACACAGTGCGGTGCACAGATGATGTGCTGTAGAATTGAGCACCTGAAACCTGTGTAATTGTGTTAACCAGTGTCACCCCCAGTAAATGTAACAAGAAGGAACACGGAGAACACACTCTCACGTTGAGCTTGGCCCGTGAGGAGGGAGATTAGCCAAGTGACCGAGCTTCCAGGGGCCGAGCCTCTCCCTGGCCCACAGTCCGTCCATCAGCCTCCAGCCGGGCAGCACAACGAGAGCTTTGGGATGCTAATGGACCTTTCGGAATGCTAAATGGAGCATTTCTGTCGCAACAAAGGGGCGAAATGAGGGGAGAAAGGCATTTTAGTTGTGAAGTTTCCTTAGGGGAGGACCAAACAAAGGCAGTTTAAATGGACAGTGTAAAAGTTTTATCTGTGTGATGGAAAAGAAGAATAGCGTGCACATGCCCCTGGCCGCGTCCCCGGTCGGGTTACATGGGGACCGGCGTGGACCGGAGGAGGCAGGACTGGTGTTTGCTGGGTTCCAGCCCTCCCTGAGCAAAGAGCAGAGGACCCAGTGGAGGACGGCTGGGGGGTGCCTGTCTGATGGAGACCCTGCTTGCGGCCTCGCTGCATTCATTTAAGTGCTCATTCATGCATTCATGCGCTCAGCCCATTCACTCACTGATTCACCTTCTCATTCACTCATTCAGTAAACGCCGAATGAATGCCCACCGCGTCCAGGCAGAGTGCTGGACGCTGCAGACACCACGGTGGACAAGCAGGGTCTCTGCCCTCACGAAGCCCATGCCCTTTCCAAGAGACAGATGTTAGAGAGGTGAATGCTGGGAGGTGAGAGTAGGGCGTGCTTGGAGGGCAGTGACAGGCAAGGCACAGGGTGTGGGGCCTCTCCGAGCAGGTGCCTCAGGGCTGAGACCTGAATGAGGGCGGGACCAGCCCTGCAGAGGTCGGAGCGGAGGCCATTCCCGGTGGAGGACAGTGAGGAAGTCCGGATGCAGGAGGGAGCTTGCTGTGTTTGAGGAACAGAGGGAAGGCCGGTGGGAAGGAAGGTGGGGAGGTGGGAGAGGCGGGAGCGAGGAAGGCAGGAGGGTTCTGTGGGCTCGGTGAGAGGTTACATTTTACCGAGGACCAGGGAAGCTCTTAGAGGACTTGGGGGAGGTGGTGGATAGCACTGGGAAGGGTCCTGGGCTGATGGCTGTGAGCAGAGCCCGAGTGGAGAGTGTGGGATGCTGAGTGCTGGCCTGGGGCCCTTTGGGCAGAGGGAGAGCAAGCACTGGTGCTCTTGTGGGGGGAGCACCGTCCATCAGTCTGGGTTCGGGAATGTGCCCACAGTCCTGGAGTGTGATACCCTAAACAGGTGAGCACTCACCCCAGCTTGCCCAGGCCCTGCTCAGAGTGCAGACACAGGATTTCCACCCCGAGAGGTTAGACGAGGCAGCACGGGCAGGAGGCCCAGAGCTCCCAGGGCGCCCTTGGAGGGACCGGAGACCAAGCACTGATGGAGGGAGCCCTTTTGCCGAAAGTGAAGGGCAGAGTGATCACACCTGCAGAGGCCCGCCCACCCGCAGCCCTGTCCCTGTCCCTGTTCTCTGGCTGTGTTCACACCTCAGCAATGATTTCCATCAGACATCCTGCCCTACAGTGCACCCCCAGCGGCCAGTAGGGAGGGGCCAGGGGCAACGCCCTGGAGCCTCAGAATGTGACTTGGACACATTCTCTTCATTGTCGGGGCGGGGGCACCAGGGAGAAATAAAATGACCAGCAAACTGAGATGCCAGAGACCTCAGGGAGCCCCTCCCCTCTTGGCTGGACTGCTGTGGATGAGTGAGCCTGGTGGGAGTGCCCTGGGACATGCTCTGAGGCCAGCTAGGACACGTAACCCTTTGGGCCACAGGCGGCATCAGGAAGGTGTGCTCCATGCAGGGGCGGGGTGTGTGTGGGGTGGGGGTGGACCAGGTCACTGGCAGCAGGCAGGCTGTTGCTGGAGGCCAGGAGGGGGGCCATGCCGGGGTTGGTGGCCCAGGGTTTGGGAAAGACGTGAGTCAACCTTCTGAAGGAAGAAATGATGAGATTTGGGGCCGGTCCAGTGTCAAGGATGAAGAGAACCTGGAGAAACAGCCCAGAGAAGGCACAGGGCGTGTGCTGGCTGCGCCCTCCCTCTCTCGGCAACCAACCGAGCAAGACCCTCTGTAGGGCTTGCCTCTCGCCTCACTTGCTTGCCTTTCAGATGCCCTTTGTCCTCAAGATTTTTTTTTAATACAAAATCTTACATATGAAAACTCAAAGGGTAAAATAAGGCGAAAGTTGAGCTGCTGTGGCTGAAGGAGGTATTGGTGAAGGGGAGTGGCTGGAGTGTCACCCTGACATCCCCCCGGAAGACCAAAGGACACCCCGGGCTATGGGGGAAATGGTTTGCACAGAGAGAGGCTTGGGACCCAATTTTACAGCCTTTTGTTTTTATTATTATTAAAAGATATACTTTTATTGATTTCAGAGGGAAGGGAGAGGGAGAGAGAGAGAGAGAGAGAAACATCAATGATGAGAGAGAATCATTGATTGGTGGAATCTCAGCGTAACCTCCTGGTTCATAGGGCAACGCTCAACCACTGAGCCACGCCAGCCGGGGCTACAACCTTTTATTTTTGACCTCACTGAATTTACTGTGTAAACAACACGCAGTCAGGTTTGTTAGCTGAAACAATTTCATCACTTAACCCTCAATTTGACGTCTGACTGGTTGGTTCCACACAGACCTGGTGACCCCCAGGCTCTTTCCTAGTGATTGCCCGGGGTTAGCACTGTCTTGTTTGCTTTTGCTGACGTGCTTTCCAGGGGCAATAGTCTGACCCGTCCGCCTCTTCCTAGGTGACCCCTTCTCACTCTGGTTAATGCACCTTCATCTCCCTGTTTTCACTGATTTCTCAGGTGTTTTCCATCCCATAATGCTTTCACTGCTGTTTCTTCCTTGTTTCTATAATTCATCTGCCGATTGCAGTTTCCACCACGTCGCCATGAAGACCTCCGGTGGGAAGGCGGTATTGTGGACCCACAGTGCAGGCTCATTGACGGCTGGCCACGGCCGGGTTTGAGATCCCATGTGAGAAAATTGTACATGGCTCCTTTAAGTGCAACCCTTCTTATTATCATCTTAGTCATTTCGAATAACAGCCTTCCTAAAATTCATTTTGTATTATCTGCCTTAAACATAATCTTTTTCTTGACGACTCAGGTCATCCGTTGAATGTAATGTACAGAAGTGTGTAGGACTCTTGTTCTGGCTCTAAATGGCTCCAGGTGGCCAACCAAGCCTTAACAGTCAGCGTTGTATATTAAAGTCTCATTTTTCCTGTCCACAAAATGGGGACAATTATACTTACCTTATAGGATTTCGGTGAAGATTAGGGCCTACAGAGGATATTTGACCTCTGGTAGGCACTAAAGAAATAGCTTTTTTTTAAAAAAAGGATGAAAACTTGCAATAGATGCTAAGGAGGCTGGATGATTTTCATGCGAGTTCTTTTGCTGTGTTGATCTGACTTTGTTTTTTGAGTCCCAGGTACCAGGTATCCCCCACACTTCCCACCTCAGTTTTGTCTTTTTCGAGTTGAGGGTGATGGATGGGGTAGTAGTTTAAGAGCCCACATTCGGGAGTCAGACTGCCTGGGTTCTAATCCTGGCTCTGTCACTTGCTGGCCATTTACTCTCCTGCATCTCAGTTTACTTATTGGAAAAATGGAGATAATAGTAAGTATTACCTCACAGGTCTGTTATGAGCATTAAATAAGTTAATACACATAAATGTCTTAGCAAAATGCCTGGTAAGCCCTCTATATTATCATTCATTGTGATGCCTCTCTACTGTGTGTGCTAGAGCCTGGGTATAAGATGAGGTGCTTGAGGTTCTGTTTTTGCCTACACGTAACACTGGGGGGACACAGGGCAGATACATTGAAGAACTCATGTAAGAATCTCAAAAAGGTAAACATGGAATTACCATATGATCCAGCCTGAATATTCAAAAGAACTGGAAAGCAGGGAATCAAATTGGATCTTGTATAAAAATGTTCATATCAACATTATTAACAACTCGAGGCCCAGTGCACAAAATTCATGCACTGGTAGGGTCCCTAGTAGCTACTGGCCGGGCCTCCCTCTCTTCCCCTGCCAGCCAGGGCCTCCCTAGTTTCCCCCAGCCGGTCCCACCCCCTGGTTGAGGGGCCAGTTTGCATACTATGCCTTTATTAAATAGGATAGGATAGCCTAAAAGGTGGAAACAACCCAAATGCTCATCATGGATAAATGGATAAACACAGTGTGGTACACACATGTAATGGAATATTGTTCAGCTGTAAAAAGAAATGAAGTACTGATATAAGCTACCATGGAACATGCTAAGTGAGAGAAGACAGACACAAAAGGTCACATGTTATATGACTCCATTTATGTGAAATATCCAGAACGGGCAAAGCCACAGAGACAGAAAGCAGACTGGTGGCTGCCAGGCTGCAGGGAGGGGCCATAGGGAGTGGCTGCTGTAGGGGAATGGGGTCTCCTTTGGGAGCGACGAATATGTTTTGGAACTAGCCAGAAGGGATGGTTGTACAACATTGTGGATGTACTAAATGCCACTGAATTGTAGTGGTTAACTTTATGTTATGTGAATTTCATCTCAGTTTAAACAAAGATTCATGCAGCCCTAGCCAATTTGGCTCAATGGATAGAACGTCAGCCTGCAGACTGAAGGGTCCCAGATTTGATTCCAGCCAAGGGCACATGCCTGGGTTGCAGGCTCCATCCCCAGTGAGGGGCATGCAGGAGGCAGATTGATGATTCTCTCTCATCACTGAAGTTTCTCTCTTGCTCTCCCTCTCCCTTCCTCTCTGAAATCAATAAAATATATATATATTTAAAAAGATTCATGCAGATGGGAAGAGCGCAGAGGGTGAGTCTAAACCGCCAGGGTCATGTGCAGGTGAGTGGGCATGTCTGTGAGCGCTGAGGACAGAGGAGGGGGCCTGGCAGGGTGGCAAGGATGACATCGGTCAGAGGAAATGGGGCACACTGCCATCAGGGTACATGTGTGTAAATGTGTGTGTGTGCATCTTTATCCAAAAACACTAGCCACTAGGATTAGGGCAGGGTATATAGGGACGACTGTCTGTTTTATAACAAGGTGTGGTACCAGCAGTGGGCTCGGGACATGCGCAGCACACAGCAGGGGAAGCCATCCTGCTCTTTGCAGAACACCAGTCTGTCTGCTCTGTCCTTCGCTGGCCAGCACTCAAGTGAGGAAGCAAGGAGCAGGCAGCAAAGGTTTAGGAGAAATGTGCAACTGAAAAGGCATGAAGCTGAGAACATTATTTTACAGCTAGTTATTCCGCCACAGTCACTGTCATGGAGTCACCTTAGGCTGGTTTACTTGGCAGAGGGGAAAGACTGGCATGTTCTGTTGTCGGGTAGAGCCGCGTGGAGGTGGGGAAGGCCTGGTCGGAGAGGTAGGGGAGGCCTCTGTCTGGGTTACTGTTTTTTCTTCCCTAGAGAATAGAGGACTTAGTGATGGCGGGAGAATGGGGTGGGGAAGGTGGTAGGTTGTAGGTGAGTGAGTGCAGTGAGTGATGAGGGCCCAGAGGGCAAGTGTGGAGCTGGCACTTTCAGGGAACATCCCATCAGCGAGAGAGCCTGGCTAGAAGGTAGGCTTGGAGTGGGAGAGAAGTAGGGGCTGGAGCAGAGAGGGGGCAGCCAGGTTAACGGGCGGGGATTTCTGTGGGCCAGTGGTTGTCACACTGCAGCACGCATCAGAGGCACAGCTTGCCGAGGCCCTCCCCAGAGATTCAGTAGGTCTGGGGAAGGGCCCCAGAGTTGGTACTTCTAGCGAGTTTTCAGGTGGTGCGTGTCCCTCCTGATCTGAGGACTATACTTGGAGAACCACGAAGAGGCAGTGGGGAGGCAGGACCCGTTTTTAGTAGGGTCACGTCTGCTGGAAGGGGACAAAGGGTGGCCGCTGGGTATGGCTGTGAGAGCAGTAACTCATTGCATCAGGTGGATTCGTTTCTCAGCCAGTATCGCGTCTCAGTAGATCTTCAGCCCCAGATGCTCAACGTGCTAACAAACAATCTTCGAGGCCTTTTTATTGCGAGGACCACAGGCTTGTGTGAAGTCCCCCCAGCTCCAGGTCAGGGGCTGTGGCCTAACAGAATATGTGTGGGACCCTTCCTGGGTTACAGAAGCAACCTAGAGAGATGTTGCGTCTAAAGTGTTGAGGTATCCAGGATGTTTTAATGAATTAGAAAGACATTGAATAGAATATAAGGACTCAGGTCCTTTCTGGAAATTTCAGGCTGTATGATTTCTGAGCCAGAACGTTTCTCAAGCCTTTTGACACATTTTTTGAGACCCGCCCCCCCCTCTCCCCCGCATCCAATATTCTCCTGCAGAAATATGGCTTCTCCAGGTGTGCATTTAACACTGGCTTCTTTGCAGCCAGCCAAGTCTCAGAGAGGGAAGGGAAAAAGCCCTCCTACCCCTGGTTTCAAAAGGGTTTGAAATGCTAATTCACAGCCGAGAAGGATTCTGACAGCCTGGAATGTAATTCAGGGCAATCAGGCACCGCGATGATTACACAAGTGTGAAAGGTAAATTGCTGCTACCCAAGAAGTCACCCTGCTTCTTAAGAGAAAGCGCAGACAAATAGCACATGAAATTATGTTCAGGCATCACATTTCATGTGTCGTGTGATGAGGGTATCTGACACCCAGTATATCTGTGGGTGTGAGAGTGTCAACTCATGGCAGAAATCTAACAGCTTTGCCAGCATTGCTTTCTGTCAGGGAAAAAAACACCGGGTTGTGGCAAATACTTTCAGAACTCGTCCCACGCCTATCTGACATCTGAGAGCACATTTTCTTAAACTCCGGCTTTTCTGTTTTCCACTGAGAAATCCTGCCCCAGAGATGAGACTTCCATACCATTTATTTATTTATTTATTTATTTATTTTTTATTTTTTAGGAAAGACTGATTTTCACCCACACTGTAGTCTTTTCTGGATCTCATTAATGGCTTTTAAAGCTTTTCTTGTATTTTTTTTTTTTTTTTTTTTTTTTTTACACACAAGATGGTGTTTCTCCGTGGTCCAAGCGCAAAGGCAGGAGTTTGACCGGGATCCGAAGGTCCCACACCTTGCCGTGAGGGGGGTTAGCGTGTGTGTTGAGGAGAGTGGAAGATTCTCTTTTAGACAAGACTAATACGTGCTTTGAGGGAGCCAGTGTCATAGCCCACTGCTTCTGGGAGAGAGAGGAGCCCATCTGGATTTCTTTACCCAGCGTTTTCCAGTATGATTTACGTACTTTTAAAACCAAGTAAGCAATACAGCGCATCCTGGTCACCAGTCCCTTATTTGGCGATGTCTGACTGAAGATCAAGTGGGTGGTGCGGCCTGTTGCTGTCCTTGGAGGAGTAGGGGAGAGGGTTCTTTGTCTTGCCGGGATGTAGAAACCAAGTCAGTGGGGAGGAGAATGTGTGTACTGAGTAAGTGGTCCTCTTCCTTTGCTGACGACAGTAGCTGTTAGGGCTGTGGGCAGATACATCCATGCATCCATCCATCCATCTGTTTCTTGCCCGGCCTCTCTCCTGGTCACTCCTCCTCTACTTAACCGTTGCATTTAGGAGCTCACCCCAGAGTTCTCTCAGCTCTTCCTTCTATGCATTCTCGCTGCAGATGACCTCATCCTTCCTCTGGACTTTGTGTAAAGCTACGCAGAGCCGCTCAGTTTTGCCTCTCCGGCCCTGACCTCTCTTCTGAGCTCCAAACCCCACCAAGCCCTCTGTCTCCCCTCCACTGAGATATCTATTAGGGACCTCAAAGTGGTTGATTCATTTCCACATGTGCCGCAGGGAAAACACAAACCTCTGCTTGAAACCCCGGTGGCTTCCGATGCATTCCCCTCGGTGGCATCCAGCCTGCCTCTCACAGCGCAGTCCCCACCCCTCCTCGGACTCCCTGAGCCCCAGCTGCTCTTCCCGTCTCCCTTGGGCTGTTTTCCCTCATTTCTCAGCTTTCAGCCCAAAGGCCTTACTCAGACAGGCCTTCCTTGAGTACCTGAGCTTCATACTGTCATGTTTTCACCACCTGAAATGACCTTGTTTACATATTTGCTCACTCATTTGATGCCTGCCTTCTGACACAGGACTGCAAACGCCCTTAGGCCAGGCATGAGTCTGCTTGGAGGACTCTGTGTCCCCGTCCCTGGACCGGTCTTCAGTTCAGCAGAAACCTACACTGAATGAAGTATGGAAGGAAGGCCTGCGTGACCACCACGGGCACAGAGCTGGGCTCCTGCCAAAGCGTGGACAGTGTGCCAGCGTAAGGGGAGTACGTGGGAATTTAAACACTTCACCACTTACTGACGAGTTCCCAGAAAGGCAGGAAAGCTTAGTTTAAACAAATTATTATAATGAGTAGAGTTAACCATACGTGCCCCAAATCCTCATTTATCATTTTTTGCTAATCCTAGCTCCTCTGTGAGAATATTTACCTTTAGTTTGAGGTTATATGCAGTCACGTGTCTGGAGAAAGGTATACAATATGTGTGCAACGCATACGTCCATCGTGAAGAATGTGGTGGAATGGACACCCCAAGGTGGATGTATTCGTAGGACATTAAAAATGGGTAAAATGCAATCACATCTATCGTTGTCTGATTAGGAAAGTCACTCATTGTACTAAAGACATAGGCTTGCATTGGTTCCATTCAGACAGAGGCCGTTCAATGGCAGATCCTCAGAATGGTGGAATCGAATGCCGGGCTGGTGTAATAACTAGTCCCGAGAATGCCACTGATGGTGGGGGGTGGGTCGTGGGCATGGCAGTGACTCTCACGGTGACTGAATACGCCTTTAGTCGAGTGTGAAGAAGGTACATGTGCTCCGAGCTCTGGAGTGAGCCACAGGAAAGAATGCATATTTTGCATATTAGTTTCTCTGAGCTTTCTGCTACCACAGAATACTGGTTTCATGGCAGTAAATACATTTCTCCGTGAGATAAGGTACATGTTATATAACCACACTCTAGTCGCATTCATTCACACCCACATTGCTCTTTGGCAAACTGCCACCCAAGCTGCCTTCTTCTGTGATTCTGATTCTTTTTAAAAAAATATTTACTATTACTATTATTTTTAAAATCTTTATTGTCGAAAAGTATTACAGATGTCCCCTTTTTTCTCCTATGGACCCCTTATATATAATAGCCCGCCCCTGCCCCCACCCCAGGCCTCTGCCACCTGTGATTCTGACTCTTCATCCCTGTCTTTTGCAGAATCAAGTCCAAACTCCTTATTCACATGGGATCTGAGGCCCTTCTCAGGCTGTCCCTAACGTCCATCTTGCTAACCTGTTCAGCCACCTCCCGTGTCCCATGAGGTTTGTGCCGCACACGTGCCCTTGGGCCTGGGTCGGAGTTCTTCGGGGCCTCTCTGCCCGCCTTGCCCCTTGGCAGGTGAGGTGGGGTAGGGCTCCAGGCCTGGCGGATGAATGCCTCGCCCATCCTTCCTCAGCCAGATGCTCCCTGCCCGGGTGCTGGCTCTCCCGGTGCAAACTCACATTTGCGTCCGCCGCCACTGCGCTTAGGTTGTGTCTCCCAGCACAGCGCCTCTGCCGAGACACTTAGTGAAGGGTGACCGGTTGGGTAAATGGAAAAACGGCCGAGCTGAAAAGGGATTGATGAGCTTATCCAGTACCTTTTGGTGTGAATAGAGTCAGATTATGTTCCCTAGTTAAGGCACCCTCCCCTTTTTATAGGCTTTTTCTCACTTTAGACCCTTGGGAGAGAACAGTGTGTCCATTTCAAGTTTTCAGTGTGTGTGTGTGTGTGTGTGTGTGTGTGTGTGTGTGTGTGGAGGGGGGAGGGATCTAAAAGGCTGGAGGGAGTGTGGCCGACTTCCAGCTAACAGGGCAGCAAAACGCGCTGCCCCCTCACTCCTTTCCTGGCTGATGTCCTGCGTCCTGGACACCCCTCCATCAGCATCAGCATGGGAATAAGCTCGCTGAGTTTCCCTACCCTGCACACAGCCTCCAGCTTCCCTCCGGGCGTCGTCTACCGCGCATGTGTGTGTGTGTGTGTGTGTGTGTGTGTGTGTGTGAAGACCCGGTACCCAGAGCCCTGTGCTGATGAATTTCACAATCCTGTGGGGATTGCGGGCGGCTAGGACACTTTCCTCAGCTGTTAAATTTGAACCTCTTCGACACCACGGTCGCACTTCCCCTCCCAGGAATTTTCCTATTAAAACATTTTAAAGGCCTATTCAACTAGTTTATAGTGATGGGAATTAAAAAAAAAAGAGTGGAAATTAAGTTTTAGGAACATTTCTTTCTGGCCGTCTTTACAGATCAATTTAATTTCCACTTCGTGGGCTGGTCATTCCCCAGCAGAAGAGCGGCCGTTTTTCTCTCTCATGTTTCATAATTGAAAAGCCCTCCGCAGACTCTGCGCACGAACTGCTGTAGTTTGAATACGGAGTCATCGCTGTCACTTGGTTAAGAAACACAACGGAGCCAGAGGGCCCTTTCCTTTCCAGGAAGAGTTGTGTCTTCGGGGTTTGTCTGGGTTTGTCTCCCTCCTGAGTTCCCCGTGTTCTCCACGGCGCAGTCTTTCCTTGCTTTCCCTCGCCTCTTGGGATCTGGGGGCGGAAGGGCCCAAAGGCAACCTGAAGTAAGAACATCAGGGTCTGAGTGCAAGTGTTGCATGGGGCTCCCCTTGCTCCGAGTGAAGAAAGGCTGGTCAGTTTTTAAGAAAACGTGTGACGTTTGGAGCCCCTATTTGGGGCCCTAACACAGTGATGGCGAACCTATGACACGCGTGTCAGAGGCGACACGCGAACTCATTTTTTTGGTGGATTTTTCTTGGTTAAATGGCATTTAAATACATAAAATAAATATCAAAAATATAAGTCTTTGTTTTACTATGGTTGCAAAGATCAAAAAGTTTCTATATGTGACACAGCCCCAGAGTTAAGTTAGGGTTTTTCAAAATGCTGACACGCCGAGCTCAAAAGGTTCGCCATCACTGCCCTAATGTGTCTCACCTTTGCCCCCCGTGGTGCGTGTACTAGACCCGGTGTCATGCCACAGGCCGATTGAACCACCTCTGTACCCTCTTCCTGGGGGGATGCTGGTGGGTGACCCAGATACCAGCAGGCAGCCTTTCGGGGAAAGTGAGTTAGCCAGCTGTGCTCCCAGGCACTTGGCGGAGCCTGTGTGTCCCCAGCCCCGGGAGCCCCGCACTTCCTCTTCCCGGCAGGCGGGGTGGCCGAGAGGCCCCTGGAGGCGGGCGGGCTCCTGTGCCAGAGCCTGCGGGCTCCGACACCACCGCCGTCACGTACCAACTCGGTGACAGTGGTCAGGTGTCTCCGCTCCTCGGTGACTCAGGTTCTCCTGCTGTGAACCGGGGGTGATTTTCATGCCCCTCCGGTGGCTGCTGTGAGTTAAAGGAGCCAGTTTCAGTGCTTGGGACAGTATTGGGTTCGCAGCGAGTGCTCAATAAAAGTCAGCGCTAAGCTTTCCGGGTCGGTTTTACTTAAGCTACTGGTTAGGACGACTCAGAAAATCTCATCTGTGGTTGCCCCTCCCGGAAAGGAAGCTTTGTCTAAACTCACTTCACTGTTTAGAGAGGAACTGGAGACACAAGGCGTGGCCACGGCTCCTTTGGCCGGCCGGACCCCCCAGGCGTTGGAGAAGCGCACCGTGCTGGGAAGGCAGAATTGGAACCGCAGTCCCTTATCTCCTCGTCTGGCATGGTTACTTCTCCTCGAAGCTGCCACTGGCTTGGAGCTCAGTGAAGAGACATGTGCTTTATGGGGTCACGCCCGCACCTGGGGCTCCCCGAGCCTCCTGGGATGCTCTGTGCACAAGAGCTGCCGCCGTGCGGGACCGCCTCGCTGCTTCCCGCCAGAGCCCTTCTCTGGTCACCAGCGTATCCCGCTCCCCGCGGACCTCAGTCCTCCAACCTCAGTCTCCAGCCCCTGGGAACTTTCTGTCTTGAGAGAATCGCCACAAACCACAAAGGCTCACCAACCAGCTCTCTTTCGCCCTGTCAGCTGCCCGAGGAGTCTGCTCCCTCGGGGACACAGATCTGGCGTTGATGCCACACGGAATGGCCTGACATTGATGCCCTGGGACGTGTGACGTGTTCTCGTGTTTCTCAGGCATTTAAAGGGCAGGGTCTGGAATGCCCGGTCAGCTCCTGACACGGTCCCGGGCGTGCTCTAAGCCTGTTTTGATCACTTTCTAATAGAATAATATCTCTTTACATCCTCAGTAATGAGACTTCGTAATCCCCCCGTTCTGTTCTGCCTGACCTTTATCTTAAATTAAATTTTTTATTTGAAGTTGGAAAAAAAAACAAACCCCCAAACCTAACAACCCAAAATCTGTTTGCAAAGACAAAAAAGTATTAAAATGATTTCTAGTTCCTACGCCTGGCACTGGAGGACCTGGCTGAGCTGGCCCTGGGTTGGAGGGTGTGCCCACCTGCCTGCCTGGATGGAGGGAGACCCCACACACATGCCCGTCAGCCAGCAGCCTGGGACGGAGGCCTGGGGACAATGTGGCAGTCACGCGGTGGCTGATTGCACTGGAATTGTTTCCCCCGCACCCGAGAAAGGGCCTTAAACTGCAAACATATGTCTCCACAGTTGGGACCGGGGTCTCGTTTCCCTGCAGGATTCCTCAGACTCTCTGGGTTCCAGCCTGAAGTCTGAGGGATGCTGGTGAGACTGAGAGATGGGGTGTTGGAGGTGCCTTGTGTGGCCTGGTGGTCCCTGCGTGTCCCAGCCCCTAGCAGAGGTGGCAGTGTCAGCATCCCTGTGGAGGGGCCCGAACACCTACATCGGCCTTTGGGGGACCTGAGCAGACAGCACCCAGAGAAATGGGAGGAAGGTCAGGCTGGGAGACAGAGCTGTTCGTCCCTGGAGAGCTGAGCTCTGCCGACAGGTCTCTGGGCCCAGCGGCCCGAGGGGAGCACCTTCCGTGACCCTCCTTTCCTGGGGGTCTGCAGGAAGCCCCTCGCCCCATCTTTCCAGCCTCACACCAACCCCTCCCTGGTGGCCCTGGAGCCGGGTTATTTGCTGTTTTTTCAAGCGAGCACCACACCCTCGCACTGGCTGCCAAGAGGGCCATTGTTCATGAGAATTCCTCGCTGGCTCCAGCTAACCCTTAGATGCACTGTTCTGGGGTTGTGCCCTGAATTCTTCCTGGTCTTTTTTTAAGCCCCCCTCCTTCTGACTTATTCTTGCCGTCTCTGGACCCAGCCTTCTCGTCAAGCCTGCTTTTGTTGTCCAAAAAGCTTGGAGAGGTCGGAAGGGTGCGGAGGCGAAGCCCTTCAGGGAAATCTAACGTGGCCGCTGGAGCCAGTCTGAGGCGGCCCAGCGCCCCTGGCTGGCCTGGGGGAGAGGAGGCGGGGAGGCCGTGCTCAGGTGAAGGAGACCGGGTAGCCTCCGCCGGGTGTGCAGAGACCCGGTAGCCTCCGCCGTGCGTGGAGGTGGGGGTGTGGTGGGAATAAGGGGGGAGGCTAAGGAGTGAAAGCCAGTATCTGCCCCCACCAGAGCCGAGCTGATTAACCTGTAGATACGGAGGTCCTGCCAGGCCCAACTTCCTTGTTTCCAGAAACCTTGGCACAGAGGCCCCGCTCCTGGCAGAGGCCCGTCCTCATCAGGGAACCAGCAGAGCAGCTGCGGTGATTTTCTTTTTCCTCTCATTTCTGGCAATCCTGAATGGGGCTGTTTACTTTTCTCTTCCCCTTTCCTTCCCCACCCTCCTGCAGCAGGGAGTTGGTTCTGGTTAATGTTGAAGATCATAACATGATTACCCCAAGTCTCATGAAATTAAATCACTTTTCTTCAAAGAGAAAGGGGTTGGGGGGGGGGGGGACCGTCTGGCTGGTAGGCCGGCGAGGGACGGGCGGATATTGAAAGCAGGCTGGCAGGCGCGCCTCCGTGTGCCCGGTGGAGGCAGCTGCGCAGGGCCCCGCTTTGCAAATGGTGGCCGTGGCCGTGGCTCCGTGGCTCGGAGGAGTCAGGCCTCCCACCTGGGCCCCGGGCACCTGCCTCCCGTGCAGGGAACGGCGGTGGGAGCTGGTGGAGGTGTGTGAGGGGTGCTTCAGGGAGCAGAACCTGCAAGTGAGCCATCTGGGAAGAAATTGAACTCTTAAAGCAAGTCCCTGGGAGAGTTCTCCATCCCATCCTGCCCGGGAGTTCATCGGGGCAGGGCACAATTTTCGGGCAGATTTTCCACCGGAATAGCCTGGGAAGGCGATCACGCCCGTGGTGGGCTGGGGCGTGTCCTTGTGTGGATCTTGCTCTGCATCAGATATTCACGGCCTCGTTAACTTTTAAGGGTCGAGAGGACTCTAGGGATTCTCCAGCGTCGGATCCTCCACCCAGTGCAGGAATCCCCTTTGCTCTTGACCTTGACCCAGACCCCTCGGCCTCAAGCGGCGGTGCCCTCTCTTGCAAGGCCAGCTCTTGGAGAGACGTGCCGGGCGTCGCACCTGTTCGTCCCAGCTGTGCCATCCGGAACCGGAGCAGTGAGGCCCAGCTTGCTCGGCGCCTGGCCGCGGAAGGCGTTGGGAAAGCGCTTCTGTGAGCGTGTCCTCCACTGCCTCTTCGGCAGGGCGGGCTGTTGGGACATCAGTTCATTTTTTAAAAAATATATTTTATTGATTTTCTACAGAGAGGAAGGGAGAGAGATAGAGAGTTAGAAACATCGATGAGAGAGAAACATTGATCAGCTGCCTCCTGCACATCTCCTACTGGGGATGTGCCCGCAACCCAGGTACATGCCCTTGACCGGAATTGAACCTGGGACCTTTCAGTCCGCAGGCCGACGCTCTGTCCACTGAGCCAAACCAGTTTCGGCAGGGACATCAGTTCTTGGTGCGGCAGGTTCAGCACCTCCTCTCTGGTGTTTTCCTGAGCTGGTTCCCCCGCCAATTCTCAATGGTCTTGGGAGGGAATCAAGAAAGAGGGAAACCATTTGGGAAAAGGGCCTGGGAGATGCGTGGCTCCTGTTGCCCGTGTCCCAGCACCCCGAGCTCTTGTCTGGGGACAGAAACCAGTCCGGGAGGCCCAGGGAGCATGGATGTGTGGAGCGAAGACTTCAGGGAACCGGTCTGCTGGTAACAAGAGCCAGAGGGCACCACGTAGGCATGGGGGGCGGGGGCAGGGCGTGAGCATCCGAGAGAAGGCATCGGTCCCGCCTGCTTGCGGCATTGAAATCTAACCAGCGCGGGGGAAGCCTGGGTCAGGGAGGGTGGCAGCGTGTGCCCTGGCGATTGCATTTTTCAGGAGGATGACGGATGGGACGCGGCCAGCTCACTCCTGCCGGAGCTCCCCGCGGTGACTCATGCTCGTCAGGGGTCACTGAGCGTCTCTCTGCGCGCGGCCTTGGGCTGAACTCTCACCTGGCCAGCCTTCTCGAAAATGTGTGTCATTCCTCACAAGGCAGAGTGGTGGAGCGGGGAGGCGGGCGTGCGAATCAGTGGAAAGTCATCTCCGCCGCTGGAAAAACAACTCCAAGTTCATGACTCGTTGGCCTCAGAGGTGTGACTGAAGGATGGAGCCGACATTTCGTGTTTTCCACCAAACAGACCCCAGGCCCCAGGCCCGGAGGAGTGTCCTGTCCACTTTAGCGGTCACCTGGGAGGAGAACCATTTCTTCCACTGGCCTGAGGAGCTGCTGGACCTGCCTTGGGGGTGGGGGTGAGTGAGGGGCAGCCAGTTTCGTTATTTTGCAGTCATGGTTCGTTTTTATCCAACAACTACATCACCCACGCTTGGTCCTGGAGCCTGGAGTCACCAGGTTTGACACCCCAGGGTTGGGGCTGGACATGAAAGTGCTGTCTGCATCCAGGGGTTGAGGCTGCCACCCCGGGGATGTTCCGACGCTCCTGAGGGCAGCTCCTGAGACAGTCCCCGCAATGTTTTGGGTGTTGGTGTCATTGTTGAAGTAAATGAGTGGTCCTCACCCCGCCTTCCCAACACCCAAGGGTCTTTCTCAAAGAACATGTGATTTGGAATGTTCTGGGTGATTAAAGATTAGGCTCACCATGTGTGGTCAGGCCTAGCTGGTTTGTGTAGCATGAGTCCCATGAAGTGGTGGTATAGCTCAATGGTTAAGGGCATGGATTCTGCAGCCAGACCACCCAAGCTCAAATCCCACCTTATCCCCTAATGATGATATGACCTTGGGCTTGAAGTTAGAGAGGCCCCAGGGGCTAGGACACCTCTCAACCCAGGGGAGCCCTTGAGGTGATGCCACCAGATCTTGGGGCCCCTTGAGGTATTTTATTTTTTATATTTATTCTTTTAAAATATATTTTATTGATTTTCTATAGAGAGGAAGGGAGAGGGACAGAGAGCCAGAAACATCGATGAGAGAGAAACATCGATCAACTGCCTCCTGCACACTCCCCACTGGGGATGTGCCCGCAACCAAGGTACATGCCCTTGACTGGAATCGAACCTGGGACCCTTGAGTCCACAGGCCGACGCTCTATCCGCTGAGCCAAAACGGCCAGGGCCCCTTGAGGTATTTTAGAAACTGCTGGTCAAAGAGATGAAGCGACTGCCCAAGGTCACTCTGCTGCTGTCACTCGGGAGCTGATGGGACAGCCTCACCCCCTGGAAGACGTGCGGGCCCTACTGTGTCCTTTAATACTCATGACAGCCGCCACCGCCACTAACCAAAGGGGGCCCTGTGCTAAGGTGGGGTAGACCCAACCCCAGGTGAGCGGCTTGCTGAGTTCCCTGTCCATCCCACCCCCTGTACAAACCGCCATGGATGGGAGATACTTCAAGGTACAGCGATGGGAAGGCTCGGACACGCCCCCTTTCCTCCTGTTCACTGGTTTTCACCCTTCAGCATGCCCAACAAATCATCAGAGTCCCCAATGAATACACAGACCATGCATTTTGTGCAGTTATTGGTGATTTAAGTATTTTGACAACCATTGCCACTCCTTTATGACTTTATCAATGACCCACCACCACCCAGCATGGGGCATCCCTAAGCTAGGACTCAGGTATCCGGGCTCCCCACTCTCAGAGGTGCCCTCTCGCTGCCCTTATTCTAGGAAATGTAATGCAGACCATCATCAGAACCCTAAGTAAGGGCGAGTTAGGGTAACCAGACTCTTGAGTTTTGGGTCAAGAGTGTGAGTCCTAGCATTTTGCATTCGTTGCATAGAAATCAGAGGGGGTGGAAACCTTGGCCACGGCGCTTTCCCTCTCCTGGAAGTGCACCGGCCCTGTTCTGTGGCAGGTGACGGCCAGACAGCTGGGTGAACGTAGCCATGTTACCATTTTCTTTCCTGTGTGGGGCACCTTGGAATTAACAAAGGAAAAGACAGAAGAAAGAACTGATAACAGCTGGAGATAAAGTGTTTCCAAAATGTGGGCAATGGAAACGGAGATTTTTTTTTTTTAAAGAAAAGAAATGGAAGAAATGATGTAGGTTTTGGCCAGAAAGAGGGACAGAGTTTGGGGCTACATGTTGTTTAAGGAGCAGACCCAGGAGAACTTAAGTTCAGATGCACCAGAGGTGAGAGGGAGGGCATCCAGAGGCAACAGGATATCGGAGGTGGAGCACTGGGCCTGGAGTCAAAAGACTTGGTTTCTGATTCAGGCGATACCAGCAGCTCATTTTCGCGCTTTGAGGAAGCCCTTCCCCCTTCCCGAGCCTCAGTGTCCTCACGGCAAAACGGAGCTAATAATCCCCACCTTCCTCACAAGGTGCCCGTGAAGAGCAAATGAGCTAAGACAAAGATGACATACTTTCTTTTTAAGGTGCCATGGTAATTATTATTTATTATTATTTCTGTTATTTTAAAAATATTTTTTATTGATTGAGAGAGAGAGAGAGAAACATTGACGTGAGAGCAAAACATCAACCAGCTGCCTCCTGCCTGCCCCCTGCTGGATGAAGCCCGCAACCCAGGCATGTGCCCCAACTGGGAATCATGGAAATGGCGATCTCTTGCTACACGGGATGACGCCCAACCGACAGAGCCACAGCTGCCAGGACTTGTTATTATTATGAACATGATGTCGCTGGTAGAAATGAAGTGGAGAAAGGTTGGAAAGAGGAGCTCTAGTTGCTAGTAGGCCATCCAGGAGGACTGGAAAGATGGTGGAGACGTCATGGGAAGAAATTGAAGGTAGAAGGAATGCTGCACAAAGCACCCATTTATCTCATCTTAGACAAGATGTCCAAACCTCGGCCACCTTGGAGAGCTAGAACTCCCCGAGTACGTGTAGCAGGGCTGAGGCTCCGGCACTTGGTCATCGGTATTTGTGGAGGCTGATGGAGTCCTGGGCTCCATGCTGGGAATGTGGAGGTCAGCCCGAAGATGTTTTCAGTAGCAGGTTTTATTACCATTTTTCCACTCTCGTGTTCCCATTCCCAGGCAGCGGTTAAGCTCTCCTTGTCCACGCTGAGTACTGTTGGTTCGTTAGCCTTCCCTCCTCTCCCTCCCTCCTGTTTTACTTTGAACCCTTTCTATGGGTATATAGAAACTGACTCAGGAGTCTGGGGTACATCTGGCTGGAAAGACATCACATCTAGGGATGCTCCCAGCGGCTTCTATGGTATCCCCAACAACCCCCCATCACACATGTCAGCCTTCGGTCCTGGGGGAGGAGACCCACTGCAGGAACCAGGCCTGAGATGGCAAGGCAGTAGGAGCTGGACTCTTCTGTGTAGCCAGGAGCCGAGGTCCTGCTGACCGGGTCCCCTGTGCAGACCTCTGCCGCCATGCTGTGGAGAGGAGCCCTGCTCAGGGACGGTGGGTTGTTAATCTTGGAGGAGGCAGGTACCCAGGGGCGAGCTGTGGTGGCTTGTGCTCCACCTCCTCCAGCCTGGCTGCCCCTTCAGTGTCTGAAACACTTCTGAGCTGTGGCCTTCTTCCTAGTCCTCCTAAGAACGTGTCTTGCATAATGAGGTGAGCTGGGAGCGTATCGTCTCTCCCCTCCCCTCTGCATTGAAGCTTCAAGGGTAAGCTATGTTTCTTTTTTCTTGAACACCATCCCCTTCCCCTGACATGCCTTCTAGCTGCTTCTGGCCCCTGCAGGAGGGGTGGTCCCCCGGGCAGCCATGTACCTAGATCTCCACGGACGTCCCTGAAGCATGAGACCACATGGGCCTCTTTCCCCTTTGAAGGTCTCTTCAACTTGTCTTCATGAGCAGGTTCCTCCCCACATTTCTGCCCCAGGCCTTGTCTCACTTCCTTCGTGGCCCTCCTCCTCCAGCTCCTGAAATGTGGGTGTCTTCCGAGGGGAGCCCTGCCTTCTAGAGTTCTCATCCCAATGACTTCCTTTATTCTTAGAGGTAAGATGTAAATGAGTCCGAGTTGTCCACCTACTATGTTCTAGTCTTTTTGGAAATATCAAATGCTCTGATCTCAAACTTAGAACCTATCTGAGATCTCATTCACAAGCCAAAATGTATTCCTCCGTCGTCTTCTCTGTGTAGGCCGAGGAGAAACCCCAGGAAACCCCATCTTGGTCTTCTTTGATTTCTCAACCAATCCACCAGTCCTGTTGATTATCCCTTTGTCATGACCCATCTTCACCTGTTCCTTCCATTCTCATTGCCAACACCCATGTTCCCTTCCCCTGCAGACATGACTACCCTCCCAACTAGTCTAACCTGCCCCCCTTCTTGCCAAACCCCACCTGTCCCGCAGGTTCACGCTCACTGTTATAATAGCACCTCCTCCGTCCTGACACGTCACCGGGGCAGCAGACCTGCTGGCACAGAGAGGATTCGAAGCTCAGGCCTGCCTTTCGCAACAGTCTTCCTCCTTTGAGGAGAAGATGGATGACAGGCGGTAACGTTATGAATCGCAGGAAGCTGGGGTGTGTGCGGAGTGGGAGAGCCACAGGGGAAGCCGTTTAATGTCCCACGGTGGAAGGCAGGAGTTGGCTGCATAATCAAATAAGTCAGATAAACATTTAAATATTTGATTTTAACTTAAGACATGTAACTGTGCATCCATTTGCCAAGCTTTTGATGTAGGGCCAAGACGTTTTCTTTGAGTTGGGTCTGCTGGTTAGGTTCTGTGTTCTTTCTTGTGCATAAACCTTGCCCACAACACATCGTCTCCAGTCTCCAGTTTCATGAAAGGGCAGCAGGTCCTCGGAGAAGCTTGTGAAGTTATCTGAGTTCAGAATCTTCTATTTTATTTTTTTTTATAAGTTCTTTCCAATCTTTTCCAGATATCCTCTCACATCTCGGTTGACAGCACTTCTCTGTAAATGTAGGGACTCGCTTTGGTTGCCTTTCCAGTTTAGTTTTGTAGAAACAACAGCGCTTCTCACGCTGATTTCAGTGAGTGGGGAACCCACACCACTGCCCGGTGAGAGCAGCCGCGCTGAGATGCAGGGCAGAGAGCCCGCAGCCGTGGGCAGCACTCACTTTGCTGTGGACAGGGGTCTGAGAGGAGAAAGTGTAAATTATGTCGGCAGGTGCAGCGAGTAGAGACTGGTCAGGAGAGGTTTTGTTTTCTAAGCTTGGATGACAGAATCAACTGGGCTAACTTAATCAGATGGACAGTGTGGGGATACATCTAAAGTCTTTGCCACAGGTCTAAAGCACGAATGGCACTGTTACAGTGTGATGGATAAACATGTTATCAGAGAGACCTAAGGATTTCAGTCGAAAGGAAAACGTATGAGTCCACGATGCAGTGTGGCTGCCAAAGGAAGCTAATGGAATCTTCCATCACTGATCATCTCCCCGGCATTCGTTCCGCCCCTTGTCTGTGTACAGCCCAGTGGCCTGGGGAGGATTGTCTGTGATTTGTAGAATCCAATCAGGACGGCTCCATCTTCTTTGCCACGTGATTGATGAACACGCAGCACTTCCCTGGCTACAGAGATTGGTCCAGGAATAGACGTATCACCCAGTTTGGTCCAAAGAGGCGTAAGAAGACACTGGCCAGAGGCTGCCGTAATGAAGTCGCTATAACTCTTCTGGAGAAGATTCTGGAAACCAGCCCTCTCTCTGTTGCCTTGGATGGCATGTGGATGCAAAGCCTGGGACTGCTGCATCCCTTTTGCCACCATGAGGAACACCCACCCTAGGAAGATGCTAATACCACACAGGCCCAGAGGACGGGTAGGAGATGCCGTCTCGATGACATTTTGAATGAAACCAGTTCTACCTCCAGACCTTTCCGTTACCCAATCCAGGAAATTCTCTTAAGCCATTTTGCCCTGAGTTTTCCATGACTTGGCACAGAGAGAGCCTTCGTTGCCACAGAGAAGAGAACCCCCGCTTCCTCCGGGGGAGGCCCACTGCTTGGCACCCTGCGTTTGCCCGCCTAGGAACTGCAGAGTGGCTGACAAAGACCTGCAAGGCCCAGGAAAAGGGACGTGGAATCAGATTTTAAAAGCATGTGCAGTGGGGGGTGATGGCTCATGTGATGTATAGATTCATAACCGCACTCCTCTAAATGGAAAGCTCAGCGCATACATTTTTAAAAGGATGCGGTTCTGCAGAAACGTGGAATGGTTCATTTTTCAGGAGCACGTGGACTGCATGCTGTAAGATACGCTCGCAGCCTCCACGAACATGCTGGGAATAGCAAGAGAACATTTTCACAAAGGCGCACGGGATGATTTGAATAAGAAGAAGCTGTTTTGTCTAGTCATTCTGTGGGAGGGAAACCCAGATCCCAAATTGTCATCATTCCAGGGTAGAAATAGCCACCAGAGTGTTGTTTTCACAAGAGGCTGTCTCAGGGTGGCCCTCGAGGGAGATTCCCATCTGGGGAGCAACGTCCCCTGAGAGCTGGCTGCTCTTTCTGGCCTCCCTGCGAGCGTAGGTGGCAGGAGACCTCCGGACGCGCCGCCGCCCGGCCCACAGCCTCGCTGGGCTGCTTCAGCTCTCGTCCTCCTCGCGGCAGCCTTAACGCTTCCTTCTGATGCCTCGAGTAGCAGGAGGGAAGCCGGCACCTTCTCTCCGTGCACCACGGCGCTACAGAAACAAACAAAAGAAAGGAGCGGTGTGACTTGGGCAGGGACCTGGTGAGCTGTGGGCTGTTTCCGTAACACAGAAACCTCCAAACACACAGGCTCAAGCAAAGTGGATGTTTATTACTCTGTCCCTTACTAGCGCGGAGGTAGGGGCTGAGCCTGGTGAGCGGGCAGCTCTGCTTCATGATGTCATCCAGGACAGGACCCAGCCTCTGCCTTGGTACTCTCACCCTCGGGGTTGAGGCCTGCGTTCATTCCAGCCCGCCAGAAAGTGGAGAGAGGAATCTCGTTGGAAGCGGTGTGGAAGTGGCATGTGTCATTTCCACTCATTGGCATTGCCTCCAACTTGTTATGACCACATCTAGCTGTAAGGTACCCTGAGAAGTATGGCCGCAAGCTGGGCGGCCGTGGGCCTCCGTAACTAAAAGGGACAGAATGGGGACAGTTAGCCCCTCTGCCATAAAGCCTCAGTTCCTGCATCGATAGAATGAGGGCCATAGGATCACGAACAGCCTCTCCAGCCCTTGCCTTACGCCCTCTAAGCCTCAGTACCTTCATCTGTGAAATGGAAATAACAAAAGTGCTGACCTCAAGACTCACTGGAAAGGACTTTGCCAGCAGCGACACGTAGGTGGGTCCGCACTCAAGTGGGAGCTGCCATCATGGCTGTCTCAGTCAGCCATCAACACGCAGGCTTTGTGTTCAGGGTGCGGGAGCTCAGCAGTGAACACACCAGGCTAAAGCCCTGTCCTCGGGGATCTCACATTCTAGTGGTGGTGGTGAGGGCTCTTTGCAAGAGTCTTCCAGGTGGTTGCATGCAGTTAGCATGTAAGGAGCACCTTCTGCGTGCCTGGCACGGTGCGAAGCTCTTTGTGTGCATCGTCTCATTTAATTCTCACCATGACCCTGTGAAGTCGAATTATTATTCTCCTTTTAGAAGCGAGAAAAATGAGGCTCATCGAGTTTAAGCAGCTTAAGGTCACACAGCGAGTGTGTCAAGATTCAAGCGCAGGCTGCCTGTTCTGGCGCCTGACTGTGCCCACCACACTGGGCAGAGGAATGGGCGTGGGCCAGGGGCGCTGGGGCCAGGAGCATTCCAGGGAGAGGAAGTCACAGGCCCAGGGCCTAGGGGTGCAGATTGCTGGGGGGCAGGTGAGGACCCCGGAGGCTCTGTGTGGCTGGAGTGCCTCAGGCGAGGGCAGTGGGACGGGGCCCAGCCCACACGCCCCAGCTGGCCATGCTCACGTTGGGACTGTAGCTGATGAAAGTACGAGGAAGATGTCAAGGAGTTTTGAACAGAATGGGGGCTCATTTGGATTTGTGCTGAAGAAGGATCACGTTGATTGCAAAGGAGATAATGGAGCTGAGGGGGAGACTGAGGCAGGGAGACAGCAGCTGGGGGGAGGTCTGGAGTCGACTGCTTCCCCACATTGAAGTCCGGGGGCTGGAAGAGAAGGTGACCCTCTGCGCATGCACTTAGTCATCCTCAAGTTCCCTCGGGGTGCTCGTCCCACCAACCCCGAGGGGCTCAGTCAAGCTGGGAGCACAGTTCACCCCTCTTCCTCAGGGCAGCGGCCCCCCTCTTGTTCAGGGCCCTGGGCCTGTGCCCGATTTGCCCAGCAGTTTAAAAATGAGTTCATGAAACTGATGAAGAAAGCGATCCCGCTCTGCCTTTTATGTTTCTTTAAAGCCAGACTGGTGCTCCCTGAAGTCAACCCTTTTGAGGACTGTGACCTTGTAGAGCACGAAAGGGAGGTTTACATCTGGGTGTGTCCCCAAGTGCCCCTGCGCTGTGGCCACCTGACCCTTCAACCTGGTCCCCAGTCCAGGGAGGGTGCGGTGCCTCTGAGCCACTCCTCTCAAGGCTAAGGGTCTGGCCCAGGAAGGTCAAGGTCGAAGAGTCCCTCAGTCCCAGGGTAATAAAGACGGCTCTTGGGCCTCCTGCCCCTCGGAGCTTATAATCTAAGAACCAAGAGGCTGAAAGAAGCCACTTTGTCCCAGGCTCCCAGCTCCTGTCCCTCCTCCCCTGAGGCTGCAGCATGACTTGGTGACTTTCCTGGGGAATGGGGCTGCCGTGCCCAGAGCGGAGGGCTGCACCGCCGGGCCAGGTGAGTGAGCCAGAACCCAGCTCCACCAAGCTGGCGCCCGTGGTGAACAGGTGGCCCCGGTGGGGGCAGGCAGGAGGCAGGAGGCAAGGAGAACAGCAGAAGGTCATGCTGCGAGGGTCCAGGTGGGCATCCATCTGCAGATCGGCCTCAAGGGTGCTGTCGCCACCTGTTCTGTGACTGGCAGTTTCCCGTTGTCCTGCTCTGGGAGATCTGGGGGGATCCCTTGTGAGGGGGGGTCAGGGGTTTATCACCAGTTCACGGGGCAGTGTGGGGCCAACCCTTCCCCTCTCTGGGCCTCAGTCTCCTTTTTAGGAAACAAGGGGTTGGCCTTAGACGTCATCTGAGGTCCCTCCAGGTCCCTGGAGCTCCTCCCACCCCAGTGACTGACACTAAATAGGGGTCCCAGACAGATGGGAGGCCAGGCTCCAGGTCCGACTACACCACTCCCAGGTGGGACGGGCATTTGGGGACTGAGACCTCGGGCAGACCCGGAAGCCTGGGTCTCATTCAGATGTCGCAGATGCAGGGTTTTTCTGCTTCAGTGATATCGCTTGGGTTTGTAGACAGGTTGGCAGCTTGGCTGAGCCGTGGTAACTCTTTCCGCGCCGGCTGGCAGCGAGCATAGAGGACCGCAGGGTTGAAAGTCTGCTCTCCTTCCAGATCTAGAGTGTGAATGATTTCAGATCCAGAGAAACAGCCTCTCTCGGCTTCCTCTGGCCACCCATCATGAAGGCCTCTCTCGCACCTGTTCACCCCGCAAAGCGTGATGTGTCCGATCTATTTAAATGGCTGGGTTGACTGATTAATTTCTCTCTCGCCCGATGCCTGGGCCTTGGGTGGCTGCCATCGGGACGGAGGTGATGGATGTGGGGCTGGTCCTCCCGGCGCAGGGGGAGGCTCGTCTCCACAATGGAGAACTGAGCAAACCGGGCGCAAGAAGCCCGATTGGCGCTCTCTTTATTATTAAACGAGCGCACACACTTTGCTCGCTCTCCAGTTTTTCCTTTTTATGCCCGATAAACACACCGGAGCTGCCCTGGAAGGCAGTAATTTCCTATTGAGAACGCGCACCTTCGTGAAAGTTTTGCCTAAGCCTTGCTGATGCTCCCGCCTCCAGGTCCCTGGCAGGTGTCTTGCTGTTGGTCAAACTGAGCATGAATTTCCCCTTCTGAGCACCCCTGCTCTGCCACCGCCCCTACCCACAGAGGGCCCTGAGCCTGGGCGCCCTCAGCCACTCTGGGACCTTCTCCCCCCCGCCCCCCAACACCGCAGCGCTGGAGACGGGGCTGTGTTCACAGCTGCAGCTGCTCGCGTGTGATCGTCTTTTTCCAGGCCGGGGTTTCATCTCCTTTTATAACCTGGCTCTGGCCACCAGCCTCTGCACTTTCTGGCGACCACTTGTTAGAGTGGCTAAACAGATTTTTTTTAAAACACTAACAAAACTATCTGGACGCAGCAGCATAGTTACTAAGCAAAATGAATAGGGTTCCATTTCGTACCCAGAAATCCCAAAGCCCATGTGTCCGCCCATCCTTTCAAGGTCCAGCAGGGAGATGGCATTTGAGGACACGGGGGAGCGGCGAGGCCACAGCGCAGGCTCTGGGCTGCGAGCAGAGACTGGCGTTAGCACCTGCTTCCTCCCAGCGTCAGGCATTGATTCATCTTTTGGTGGGAACCAGGGGCCAGTGCCCGACTGGCTGTTGATTTTTCTCTTTCCCCAGCAACTTTCCCAAGGGCTCATCCTGCGACACTGAGGAAGAAAGTCACTCAGTGTCTCTGGCCATTCACGAGCTGAGAGATGGACACATGGGTGCTGGTGTGTGAAACCGGATGGTGCGGGGCAGCGGCTCTCGCTGACTCGCTGCGGCCGACTTCTTGCTGCCTGCCTTCTCCGGCCATGTCTGCTTGGGGACAGAAACCAGGCCAAGTGCCGGGGAACATTTAGCTTTTTGTGGTGAGGAGGAGAGAATTAGAAAGTCAAATGCTCTTATGGACTGGCAGCCAAGAGAAGGGGGCAGGGAGGCTTGGCCGCAGTCGCAGGGCTTGTCCATCCTGAGGCTGCGGCAGGAGGGAGGGGGCGGCCAGGGGCCGGCCGAGGCCCTGCTGCCACCACCATACTCTCTGGTCCCGAGGCCAGTGGGGTGGAGCCAACCAAAGGGAGATGGGTTGAAAAAGTGCCAGCTTGCGAAGGGCACTGGATGCCAGGCAGAGAAGTCGGCAGTGCCTAGCGAAGGCCGCTGGAGTGCTGGTTATGCCACTTTCTGCACTAACACCTCCTCGGTGTGGCCTTATCTGAGAGCAAGCTGTGATCCCTAAGTGACTTCTGGAGGACTGAAGCTCGTCCCCCAAACTTTAAAAATTGACCTACTTGGTGTGTCAAGCTCTTAAAAAAAATTGTGGTAAAATACTGATAACATAAAACTTACCATCGTAACCATTTTTAAGTGCACTGTTCAGCGGCGTTAAGTATATTTACATTATTATTGTGCAACCATCACCACCATCTATTTCCAGAACTTTCTTCATCACAGCTGAACCTTCGTTTGTTTCCAAGAAACACTAACTCCCCGTTCCCCTGCCCCAGCCCTGGCAACCACCATCCTACTTCCATCTCTATGAACTTGACCATTCTAGGTACCTCCTATAAGTGGAATCATACAGTATCTGTTCTGTTGTGATTGGCTTAGTTTACTTTACATAATGTCCCCACAGTTCATCCATGTTGTAGCATGTGTCAGACTTTTCTTTGTTTTAAAGACTAATTAACTTCCTGTTTTATATGCATAGATCACGTTTTGTTTATCTCTCTGTTGATGGGCATTTGGGTTGCTCCCACCTCTTGGCAATTATGAATAGTGTTGCTATGAATATGGGTGTTCTCAAGCTATCTTTTACAAATAACTATTGAAAAGTGTTTTTTCTATGTCAGAAGTGTATTCATTTAAAAACATTTTAAAAATGTAGGCAAGCATGGCCAGCGTGGCTCAGTGGTTGAGTGTTGGCCTATGAACCAGGAGGTCACGGTTCGATTCCCAGTCAGGGCACATGCCTGAGTTGTGGGTTCAGTCCCCAGTGTGGGGCGTGAAGGAGGCAGCCAATCAATTTTCTCTCTCATTGTTGTTTTCTGTCTCTCTCTCCCTCTCCCTTCCTCTCTGAAATCAGTAAAAATATATTAATTAATAAATAAATAATGTAAGCAAGTTAACATCAAAATTGCAAATAAACTAGAACAGCCATCATTGAGAACCGCCTGAAGACTAGCTGAACAGAAGTCCTGTAACTAAGAACATACAGAAGAAGCCACAGCAAGACTAGTAGAAAGGGCGGAGATGCAGAAGGGGCTGGTTCCACATCCATGTGTGGTGGTTAAAAATTGGGAGGGAGATCTCAGATGTGGAGGTCCCCCTGAGGAGCTAGGGATCTCAGTCCCACCCTGGCCCTCCACCCCAGGGTTCCAGTGCCAGGAAGAGAAGTCTCCATAACTTCCGGCTGTGAAAACCAGTGGAGATTGTGGCTGAGTACGATGAGGGCTTCTGGAGCTCCAGGTGTTTCTCTTTAAGGGCTCGCTGCGTATGAACTTACTCTGACTCGCTCGCTCTGAGCTCCAGCGCTGGGGCAGCAGCTTGAAAGGTCCAGGGACATATGGGGAGAAACTGAATTGTCTTAGCATCAGGACAAGGGCAGGAACTGAATTGTCTGGCATCAGGATGAGGGCAGGAACTGAATTGTCTGGCATCAGGACGAGGGCTGGAGAGGCAGCTTTCTCCAGGGAGAAGTGCTGGCAGAAGCCATTGTTCCTTTGCTGAGCCCTCCCACTGCAGATGCAGGTGGTGCCATATCTGAGTCTCTACAACCTGGCTAACACCATTGCCTCCCACTGCCCCCTTCCTCCCCTACTCTGTATTCCCTGAGACCCTGCCTCACACAACTTGCAGGCCCACCCAAGCCCCTTCCAGTGGCGTTTCCATACAAACGGCCTGTCTTCACTCATGCAGCGGATTTCCCTAAAAGCTCTCAGAGGCCCACATACCCCCAACAAGCAGCATCTGGCCTCAGCATGCCCTGCACTTCTTTGCTAAATAGCCCCAAGCCCTGCACTAGGGGCAGCTGGCTTCCATGCGTAGCTTGGGCTCTCCCAAGGGGCACTTCCAAGTCCAGCACAAGTGACAGCCATCTGCAGATCGCTCTGTAGCTCATGCTAGGTGGCTGTGGGCAGGGCACAGGCAGCGGCTGACCTT
This sequence comes from Myotis davidii, assembly GCF_000327345.1. Classification (NCBI taxonomy): domain Eukaryota; kingdom Metazoa; phylum Chordata; class Mammalia; order Chiroptera; family Vespertilionidae; genus Myotis; species Myotis davidii. Next base: position 1,768,480 of record NW_006289395.1, read on the forward strand.
GTCCTGTACCTCCCTGGAGGCCCAGAGCCAGCACACTGAGTGAGTGCACAGCTTCAGACCACATTGGAGTACCACCAACCACCTCCACTAGTGACACGCTCAAGGGGCAGACTTGGTAGGCACCAGAGCCTTCTGAAGTGAGTGAGTACTGTTGAAGCGAGTCCTGCACAACAGCTCCTCCCCTTGTATTTGCAGCTGGTCCTCACAGTGGATTAGCCGAGGGAGGGGGGAGGTTATCTCTCTAATTGACTTGCCAACAGCAATCAAGGTTCAGCTACAACAGGAGGGTGCAGACATCCCACACGAGGGCACACCTGGAGCACCCCGCTTGGGTGACTGACTGGGGAGGCTGTGCCACTGTGCCCCATAGGACATTTACTTTATAAGGACCCTCAACCAAGGTTGAGAGACGTAACAGCTCTACCCAATACATAGAAACAAACATGGTGGGGGCAGGGGAGGCGCAGCCAAAATGAAAAGACAGAGAAAAACATGTCCCAAATGAAATAGGACAAAGCTCCAGAAAAACAACTAAATGAAATGGAGACCGTTAAAAAAGCTGGCTATAAGGATGCTCAATAAACATCGGGGAAGAACACTAAGGGTGGTGAACACACCATAAAATACACAGATGATGTACTATACAAATGTACGGAAATCTGCATAATTTTATTAACCAATGTCACCCCAATACATTCAATAGGAAATAAAATAAAAATTTTAGGAGCTTATTTAAGGAGTGCCAAACTCGGAAGTGGTTAGGAGTTTTCCAAGGACAAGAGCTCAGGGAAAGACGTCTATAGAAAAAAGGCAGTAGCAAAGCAAGGAAAAAAGAACATAGGGGAAGAACAGATCAACTTGGCAAGAACTTAGGGAGATAGGAAACATGAAAATGGAGATAGAAAACATAAAAAAGGGCCAGTCAGAAATGAAGAATACAATAACTGAATGAAGACTACACTAGAAGGAATCAACCATATATTAGCTGAAGTAAAGGATCAAATCATCAATTTGGAAAATAAGGAGGCAAACCAATCAGAACAGCAATAAATAAATAAATAAATAAATAAATACCTCTGGGACAACTTCAGACCTACCGACATCAATATAATGGGGTGCCAGAAGGCTAAGAAAGAGAGCAAGGGAGTGAGAACCTATTTGTAAAAATAATGTCAGAAAGCATCCCTAAATTGGGGAAGGAAGTAGACATACAAGTCTAGGAAGCACAGAGAGTCCCAAAGAAGATGAACCCAAAGAGGCCCACACCAAGACACATCATAATTAAAATACCAAGGGTTAAAGGGAGAGAGAATCTTAAAAGCATTAAGAGGAAAGCAGTTAGTTACCTACAGTGGACCTCCCATAAGACTGTCAGCTGATTTCTCAACAGAAACTTTGCAGGCCACAGGAATTGGCATAAAATATTCCAACTGATGAAAAGCAAAGACCTACAACCAGGATTACCCAGCAAAGCTATCATTTAGAATCAAAGGACATTAAAGAGCTTCCCAGACAAGAAAAAATAGTTCATCACAAGTATTACAAGATAAGCTAAAGGATCTTCTTTAAAAGAAGAAACAAAGAAAGATAAAAATATGAATGACAGCCGAAACCGGTTTGGCTCAGTGGATAGAGCGCCGACTTGCGGACTGAGGGGTCCCGGGTTCGATTCCGGTCAAGGGCATGTACCTGGGTTGCGGGCACATCCCCAGTGGGGGATGTGCAGGAGGCAGCTGATCGATGTTTCTCTCTCATCGATGTTTCTAACTCTCTATCTCTCTCCCTTCCTCTCTGTAAAAAATCAATAAAATATATTAAAAAAATATGAATGACAGTAAGCACATATCTATCATCCATTACTTTAAATGCAAATGGATGAAATATTTAATCAAATGACACAGGGTGGTTAAATGGATAAGAATATAAGACCCATACATATGGTGTCTACAAGAGACTCCAGATCAAAAGACACACACAGACGGAAAGTAAAGGAATAGAAAAAGGCATTTTATGAAAATGGAAACAAACAAACAAAAAAGCTGGGGTAGCAATACTTTATACCAGACAAAATAGACTTTAAAACAAAGGCTACATCAAGAGACAAAGAAGGATACAGCAGTTTACTTCTGGCTATTTATCCACAGAAACCCAAAATACTAATTTGAGAAGACATGTATTTATATGTTCATTGCAATATTATTTACAATATGGAAGCAGTCTAAGTGCCCATTGATAGATGAATGGATAGAGATGATTTGGTACATATATACAATTTGGTACATATATATAATGGAATGTTACTTGGTCATAAAAAAGAATGAAACCTTGCCATTTGCAACAACATGGATAGACCTAGAGGGTTTTGTGCTTAGTAGAATAAGTTAGAGAAGGACAAATACCTATGATTTCACTTACATCAGAGTCTAAAGAGCAAAATTAACAAATAAAACAGAAACAAATTCATAGATACAGAGAAAATTTTGAGGGTAGCCAGTGATAAGAGGGAATTGGGGGCTGGGTGAAAAAGGTAAAGGGATTAAGAAACACAAATGGCCGAAACCGGTTTGGCTCAGTGGATGGTGCGTCGGCCTGCGGACTCAAGGGTCCCGGGTTCGATTCCGGTCAAGGGCGTGTACCTGGGTTGCGGGCACATCCCCAGTAGGAGATGTGCAGGAGGCAGCTGATCGATGCTTCTCTCTCATCGTTGTTTCTAACTTTCTATATCTCTCACTTCCTCTCTGTAAAAAAATCAATAAAATATATTTAAAAAAAAAAAAGAAACACAAATGGATAGTTACAGAATAGTCATGGGGGTGTAAAATATAGCATTAGGGAATATACTCAATGATATTATAATAACTACGTATGTCAGATGGGTACTAGATGAATCTGGGTGATCACTTCATAAATTATATAAATGTCTAATCATTGGGTTGTATGCCTGAAAATATAATATTGTGCATCAAGTGTAATCAAAAAATTAAAAAAATTATTTTAAAAAGAAAATAGATTATTTAGTGCCAATTACAGGTCATGCAATTCTGTAAAGCTCTAAACATATGCTGTAATAATTATGAAAGATGAAAAGGGCAACTACTTAACGAAGTTGGAAATTGGAGAGCAAAAAAAAAGATATGTAGACAACGTAAAAGAAATCACCCATAATCTCCTTATCCAGAGCAACTTTTGGTGTGTATGTTTCCAGTTTGATATACGTAGCTGTGTTTCACCTTCAGTGCATATATACATTCCATTTCTAAGAACAGGATTTTATGTTCAAGCCTACACTATTTTGTAACTTGCTTTTCTCAACTTACTGATGTGTTGATGCTCTTGCAGTAACATAATTTTGATAATTGCTTAGCGTTTCAGCACATGCATGTACCACACATCCTAACCAGTTTTTCCCTGTTCCCAACAGCTCGTGAGGCGCATCCTTGGAGCCCAACCTCTTGTACATGTGTCGTCCTTTCTTTGGGATAGATTCTTAGAATCACAGTTGGTGGGTTCATCTTTTGAGTCTTTGACACATACTGGCAAATTGCTTGTCAGATGAGTTGTACTTATTTGCATCTTAATCAGCAGCACGGAAGGGTAGTGATTTCCCCACCCCCTCATAGATACTGAGTATTATCATTCACAGATTCTTGGCCAATTTGAATGGTAAGAAATAGCATCTTGGTTTAAAAAGTGCATGTTTCTTTGAACATTTCAAAACATGTTTGTTAGCCGTCTGTATTCTTTCTTTCGGGAGTTGCTTATTCATGCCGTTTGTATATTTTTCCACGGGGGTGGGTTAATATTTTCTTATTAATTTGTAGGAAGCCGTTGTATATCAAGGATATAAATTGTTTGTTCTATCAGTTACAGACAGTGTTACTGCAGTATGTCCTTTGCTACTAGTGTTTATTGACATGAAAATGCTCTTATTTTCTTGCAGAGATATTTCTAAGTGTTTTCTTTCTAAGTTCTGCATTCGGTGTCATTCTTAGTGACTACGCCTCTCTAAGATGTTATAGATATTCATCTACATTTTAGTTTATTCTAACACTTTCAAACTTACATTTTAAATAATTTTCACACTTAAATCTTGAATTCATTTCTAACAGGATCTGATGTTTCATGTGAGGTAAAGAATCCAACTTTATATTTTCTCAACATTGTCCTTCTCCTTCTGATTCAAAATGCTCCCTTTGTCATCTGTTAATTCTCACATATTCTTGGTTCTGTTTCTGGAGTTCTTTCTGTCCAATGATATGAATCTCTGTTCTTATGCCAATTCCACGCTGTTTTAATATTTTAATTATTTTAGGGCATGAATCCCATGATTACAAAATTTCTTGGCTGCTCTCCTCCATTTTATTTCCAAATGAATTTTAGAATGATTTGGTCAACTTGGAAAAAAATTCCTCTGTGATTCTCATTGAAATTGCATTAAATCTGTAGGTGAATGTTGAGGGAATGGGAATCCTTATAGCATTGGATCTGCTCCGCTGGGACTTCAGTATGCCCATCATAGGTTCATATGGTTTTCTTATATAGGTAGGTCCCTGTACATTTCTTAAGTTGACACCTGGACATTTTGAATTGTTTGCAGTCCAGATGAATGCTATCTTTCCCCAGTATATTTCCTAGTTGTTTGCTGTTGGTATATATAAAGAAATGGACTTTCATGTATGTTATTATTATTACAAGAGGCCCAGTGCACAACATTTGTTGCACTAGGGGGGTGGGGGGACGGGGGCCTCAGCCCAGCCTGTGCCCTCTCTCATTCTGGGACCCTCGGGGATATCTGCCTGCCATGGAGGCGGGAGAGGCTCCCACCACCGCCGCGGTGCTCGCCAACCATGAGCCTGGCTTCTGGCTGAGTGGTGCTCTCCTGTGGGAGCGCACTGACCACCAGGGGCAGCTCCTGCAATGAGCATCTGCCCCCTGGTGGTCAGTGCACATCAGAGCGACCGGCCATTCTGCAGTTCGGTCGATTTGCATATTAGGGTTTTATTATATAGGATTTTGTTAAACCTTACCTGAGGATTTTTTTCTCCCATTGATTTTTTCAGAAAGGGTGGGAGGGAGAGGGAGAAGGTGAGAAAGAGAGAGAAAAACACTGATGTGAGAGACACATTGATTGGTTGCCTCCTGCACACACCCGACCAGGGCTAGGGGTTGAGCCTGTAACCGAGGTATGTACTCTTGACCGGGATCGACCCTTCGACCCTTCAGTCCCAGGGCTGATGCTCAAACCACTGAGAAAAACTGACCAGGGCAATTTCTCATCCATTTATTTAGTAATCGTCCTGCTTTTTGAACTGAGGGGCAGTCTTCCTGGGTTTTATGGTAGTCCGTTATAGCATCCCCCTAGCATCTTCTGTCTGTTTCTTTTCAATGCTTTCTGTCGTTCATTCTCTTTTCTTGTCTTATTGCATTGGCTATACCATCCAGAACAACTTTAAACAATAAGAATGACAGGAGGCACCTTTGTCTTAATTCTGAGTTAAGTGGCAATGTCTCCAGTGGTTCAAATGTCTCTGCTTAAAGAATGTTAAGCTAATTTTATCTTGATGTTTCAGAAGCATTGTTAACACATAATCAAACATCATTTTATAATACAGTAATATTGCCAGGGATAAATGGGTGTTACATATCTATTTGGCTATGGGCCCCAAACTGCTATTTTTCTCACATTTCCATTCTCTTTCTCTTGGATTAGTGACCTACTGAAACTTTCCTTGTATCTTTTCTCTTGTTCGAAAGCTGTTATCAGTTATTTCTGCTATCACTGGATCTACTTCCAAAAGTTATTCCTCTCCCCCTTCTTTCTTTCTTTTTTAAAAAAATCATTGTTTTAATTGAGTGTGGAAAGCATTTTAAGCATTACAAAAGTAAAAATTCAAAAGCAAAAATAATCCAAACATTATAATAAACAGTATCTCCCTCTCACACCAAATCCTTGCCCACTTTGAGAAAGGCAACGTTTTGTATCCTTCCAGATATGTTCAATGCATATACCAGGACATATATGAATATATATCTTTGTATTTTTTTACACAAACAGAATCACACTATTCATACAATTAAGTGCTTTTTTCACATAATATAGTGTTGCAGTCTTTCTAAACCAGCACATACGAATGCAGGCAACATTATTTATACAGGCCTCAGTATATTTAGGTTTTTCCAGTCTTTTGCTGTAACAAAAACAGCTACAGTGAACATCTGTGTAAATATAAGTCTTTGCTCTCCTTTGCTGATTTTCTGCTCCTCATCTACTTACTCCCTCCTCCCCACCCCCTCTCCCTGCCTCCCTATCTATTCATCTATTACAACATTCTATAAGGAACATCCTAGATGTAGATTTGTATAAATTCGTAATTTATTTATAATAAGTCCCTACAGGTGAAAATTTCTGCGTCAAAGGATAAGCATATTTTCTATTTAAATTTGCTTTCCAAAAAGATTAAAGCAATCGTGTTTCCACCAAAAATATATGAAAATTCTTCAGACTCTTGCCCACAATAGTTATTATTAAAAATGTTTTGCGTGTGTATTAGGTAAAGTAATGATCACATAGCATATTTGTAAAGGTTGAATTGCTTTTTTCTCAATTTAATATCTGTTATTTTTCAAATATTAAACGATGTAGAAAACATAAGAAAAAGTTATTGAGTAATCCTTTTTGACTGAGAAAAATCACCACTTATGTTTTGATGACAGTCCTTCAAGACTCCGCGCTGTATGTAATTGTGCATACATTTTACCCTCTGCCTTTTAGGGACGGCATTTTCTGCTCAGCAATATGTCATAGATATCTGAACTGGCCAGTAAATAGCTCTACATCATCATTTTAATGGCTATGGATTTCTAGAATTCATGTAAACAACTCCCTTTGTCTACCTTATGATGCAAATAATATTTTTCCGTTGCGGCATTTGCCATTTAATTATGGTTGTGGGTGGGTGTGTTTTTTTAATCCAAAGGTTAACTTTTATGACGTGTCGGTATCTTTCTTCAAAGGTTTTTGCCTTTGTCATTTCTCCTGCCAAACTGAAACTTTCTCTAGCCATTTAACTTCCACTTCCTCAACCTGTTGTAGCTCATGCTGTTCCCCACCTGCAGGGCCTTTCCTGCCAGTTTCCAGTTGTTGAGATACCCTATCCATTGCTCCCAGCCCACCTCAAACTTCTCTTCCTCCATGAAGCCTTCTTGGTTCTCTATAAGCAGACATTTTTTTTTTCTCCACTCAACTCATCATGTCCTGCTTACATTATGTTCATGTCTTGCTTGCAACGTGTATCACATTTTTCCTAACAGCCACGCTCTTGTAGACCAGTGGTTCTCAACCTTCCTAATGCCGCGACCCTTTAATACAGTTCCTCGTGTTGTGGTGACCCCCAACCATAACATTATTTTCGTTGCTACTTCATAACTGTCATTTTGCTACTGTTATGAATCGTCATGTAAATATCTGACATGCAGGATGTATTTAGGCGACCCCCAAAGGGGTTGCGACCCACAGGGTGAGAACCGCTGTTGTAGACCATATGCTCTTTGAGAGCTGGGACCATCTTCCGTGTCTCTGACTCAGTGCTTGGCGCATAGCAGGGCCTCAGTAAATACTTGCTAGATGGAGTCAGATTGACTTCGGGTAGACCAGCAGATCAAGCCTAGCTCAGGGACTTGATTGGCATGATTCTTGAGCAAGACCAGACATGGGTTACTCCTAGTTCCTGTACTGATTGCGGAATTCTCCATATTTGTGGTTTGTTGTTCCGAAGAATTGCACACTTGTTATTTGTTGCTTTTACACATGCCGACCCAGTGACATCTGGCTCTCTTGGCAAAAGGCCTGGCCCTTGGGACACTGATCTGAGCAAACAGTGCTTGAGGAGCAGGCCAGTCGTGTCGAATCCAGGCCAGGACCCGTGACAGCGACCTGGCCAGGTGCGCGGAGAACTTACCTGGACTTTATCATGAGACCTGGCCGCCTGGGAGGCCTGGAGACGGCCTTGTGAGGCATTGAGAACCCTGCTGTGTCTTCTTATTGGGAGGGTTGTGAGCTGTCCCTCAAACGTAAGAGAAAGTAATAGACATGACAAGATGCCCAACTTCCTTAGTCATCAGGGAAGTGCAAATTTAAAGCCACCAGGCACTCACTACGTATCCGCCCAAATGGTTAAAATGAAAAAGAGAATATCAAGTATTGGCTAAATACTCTGCTGGCAGGATGTAAAGAGGTCCAATTATTTTGGAAAATTGTTTGGCTTTTTCTACTAAAGTGGATACGTGTACACATATGACCCAGCAGTTTCTACTGCCAGATGAGTACCCATAAAAAATGTGTACCTATGCTACCAAGAGACATAGAAACACTGTCTGTCAGAGTCCCAACCTGGACTCTAGTCATAAATACCCATCCACCATAAAATAGAAGAACAAAATGTGAGCACCATCCAGTGTGATGCTCACACGTACAGGAATGAGTGTGAATTACCCACAGCTACCTGCGCCTCACAAACGTGATGCTGAGTAAAAGAAGCCAGACACGTACTATGTGGTCCCACTTATGTAAAGTGTAGAGACAGGCAGACTAAGCGAACGCATGCTGTTAGAAGACAGGGTATCGCTTTCCCTGGTTGGATGGAGGGTAGTGGCTGTCTGGGGTGGTGGTGACATGAAGGGCCCTCTGGGGGAAGTGGCTCTTGATCTGGGTGCTGTTACACGGAATTTTCCATGGAGAGTACACCTACCTGAGCAATTTTCTGACCAATAGTATGTGTCAAGAACACATTAAAAAGTCATTGACAGGGTATATATCCAAAAGAATTGAAAGCAGGGACTTGAGTAGATATTTGTGCACCCATGTTCGTAGCAGCATTATCCACATTAGCCAAAAGGTGGAAACAACCCAAGTGTCCATTGACAGATGAATGGAAACACGCACACACTAATATATACACATGCATGCATGCAGTGGGATATCATCCAGCCTTAAAAAGGAAGGAAATTCTGACACATGCTATTCATGGAGGAGCCTTAAAGACATTATGCTTAAGTGAAATAAGCCAGACACAAGAGGATAAATACTGTGTGATTCCACTTATGTGCGGTTCATAGAGGAGTCCAATTCAGAGAGAGAGAGATTAGTAGAGTGGTGGCCATTCGGGGCTGGGGCGGGGGGCGCGGGGCGGGAGGAACAGGGAGGTCAGTGTTTAATGGGTATGAAGTTTCCGTTTGGGAAGATGAGAAAGTTCTGGGGATGACATGGTGGTGATGGTTGCACAACAATGTGAATGTACTTAATGCCCCTCAGTTGTAACATTAAAAAATGGTTAACATGGTAGATTCTGTCGTGTATATTTTACCAAAATACAAAAGTAAATGGTTATAAATAATTATTGGCAGCACAATGCCAGCTCTGACGAGGGGCCAGTGAGAAGACGCTCTGGCAGGCAGTGCCGCTGCTGAGCGCAGGGCGGGAGCTTGGCGAGAGGGGCTCTGAAAACGTCCCGATGGGTGGAGAGGCCCCATGCGACCTTGGAGGTAACAGTGGGGTCAGAATCATCAGGTGAGCAGGCTGGCATGCTGGAACTGGCACATTTTGAGGGTGCTCGCGCCAGCCGGAATGAACTCCTGTCTCGCTGGCCCAGCACCCCGGTCTGGCTGGTTTCTGAGCTCAGAGCAGCATTCCCGGCAGGTCCTGGAGACAGGAGGCTTCAGGAGGCATTTGGCCTGTGGATGGGCAGGAATTCCCATGTGGGACTGTTCTGTGGAGCGAGAGGTTGGAACCACAGTCCTGATGTGCCAGCCAGGGCCCGCTGCCCACGGGGCATTTCAGTCAGGGTCACATTCCTCTGCACTGCAGGGCCAGGCCCTGATCACAGTCAGTGCCTCCAAGTGGGGCAAGGGTGGGGGACTTGTCGCCAGGGCTACTGTGGCAGGAGAGGCCCTGCTGGCCATGTGGGTCCCGGGAAGGCACCCTGGCCCCGGGGCCCGTGGGGGGCAGAGCTCAGGCTTCCCGCCTGGGACAGAACCCCGGGCAGCTCTGCGGCCAGGTGCTTTGTTCTGAGTGTCCACTTGGGAGTGGGAGGCACCGTGTGAACTCTTTTACCAGCAGGGACAGGGTTCCCAGAAAAGGCTCCTCCTGACACCTGGACTTCTGGGCCCGCCTCTGGCTGGTCAGCTCAGGCCACTCTGTCTGCCGGGGCCTCGGAAGTCGGCTCTCGCTCTCCCCAGCCGCACCCAGACTTGTCTTGCAGGCAGCCAGCGCCGCCTCTCTGGGCCTCCGCTGGAGGATCTGGAGCCCGGAAAGGCTTAAGAACATTTTTGGGCCGAGGAAAGAATGTTCTCAGTCGGCAGGTGGATGTAGGTGGCATTCACCCAGAATAATTTTTCCTGCTCTGATAGTTTTGTTATAAATCTATGGAGACGTGGGAGTTCCTCAATATTACCCCTGCCTTCTGCACGGAGAGAGGGGTGGGGCAAGGGCTCCAGGCTAAGGAGAAACAGAGTTTGCCCCTAAAAGGTTTTTTTGGTTTTGTTTTGTTTTTTGGTTCTCTCTCCCCCTTCCTTCCTCCCTGCCTCTCTCCTTCTATACTTTCTCTTTCTCTCCCCCCAACCCCTTCCTCCATGCTGTTGATGGAGAACAGCCGACCTGTCTCTGGGTCTTCAGGAACTGTGGGGATCCCCTTCCCCACCCCATGGGCGGGAGAGGAAAGGAGGCCACACAGAGAAAAAGCAGAGAGGGCTGAAGAGAAGGAAAAAGAAATGAATGAATGAATGATGAGTAGACATTTCCTAGTGTTCTGATCAAAGCACACTAGGGGTGTGGGGGACAAGAGGCTAGTCTGGGGGTGGGGGACAAGAGGCTTTCTAGATCAGTGGTTCCCAAAGTGTGGCCTTAGGATGCCTCAGCACCCCTGGGAACTTGTTAGCAAGGCAAATTATTGGGGCCCCCCCTCAGACCCACTGAATCAGAACCTGCATTTTAACAAGACTCTCCAGGTGATTCACATGAGAAGCGCTGAATGGGCCACACCTCCTGGCCCAGAGAGGTGAAGTGGCGTGTCTGTGATCCCACAGGTGCTTCATTGCAGAGGTGGGACTTTCTACCTGCTGTGTAGGTGAGTGGGGCAGAGTTAGGACCTGACTCTTGGTACTAAGGATTTGTCTTTCCATTTGCATTTTGTATCCTGGAGACAGAAGTTTTGCGTGAGCTATTACAGAAGGACTAGAGGGCCGGTGCACAAAATTTGTGCATGGGTAGGGTCCCTAGGCCTGGCTGGCGATTAGGGCCAATCAGGTTTCCAGCCTCCCCACCTCTCTGACTCCTCCTTCCCTCACTGACCATGAACCACCATGACACTGCCGCTGGTCGCCCACCATGTTCCGCACTGCCCCCTGGTGACCAGCTCACATCATAGCGACTGATCAAACTCCTGGCCTGGTGCATCGGTAGGGTCCCTAGGCCTGGCCAGTGATCAGAGCCAATCAGGGCTTCCGGCTGCTGGCCGGGGCCTTCCTTCATTCCGCACTGCCCCCTGGTGGTCAGTGCACATCATAGTGAGTGATTGAACTCCCGTTCTCCTGGTCAAACTCCCGAGGGGACACTTTGCATATTAGCCTTTTATATATATAGATAGATGGTAGAATTGGGAAGATGGAGACCTGCCTCACAGTTAACTCAGAGCTGAATTTCCGAAATGCTGTGGGCTTGGTTCTGATCACTAATTTGCCACCTAGTTGCTGACATTTCAAAACATACTTTGTTCTGTCATCATCATCACAGCACTGACCCTTTTTCAGGCGTTTACTGGGATCTATGCAGGTTATCTCACTTGTCACACCAACCACACACTTCAATAAAGCTGAGGAAATCAAGGCTCAGGAAGAGAGGTGATGTGCTCTCAGTCACTCCTGTAGATGAAGGAAGAGAAGGAATTTGGACCAAGGCCCATGTGACTCCACCATCACACTTATTTACACTGGGGACGTTAGGTGAAATTGTAGTACATTTTGTATTTCTGACATTGTCCAAATTTTATGGTTCTGGTGCAGAAGTTATCCTGATAAGTGCCAAATCTGTTCAGTTATTATTACCATATGTTACAGTTTATGAAGACATTTCATAGTATAAATGCTAATGTCTGTATCAGTTTAAGTTTCCATATGCATTTTAATTGTATTTTAATTATAAAGGCTGAAACGGAAATTCTGTATATTTCAGCCAGTTGAGAGAAAAGAATCCTAAATGCTCAAGTAAGTGTGATTTATGCTGTTGCCAAAAAAAACCAAAGTGAAGGACATATGGACACTATCTCCTTAGTTATGATTGTTTGCAGACTATACATTTGAAGAGAAAGAGAAAGTCTGCAGTGGAGAGGAGTCCTGAGGAAACATGTGGACACTGGATTATATTTGTGGCTCATTCAGCTGGGAATGGATGTAGAGGGCCAGGGGATGGCTGACTTGTCCCTACTTCCCCACAGGTTAGGGTCACTTGGTGATTGGTTTTTTGTGCTTTTAACGTATGGTGGGGGGTACTCGGCAAACTATGGTCCATGGGTAAAATCCAGCCAGCCAGCTATGTTTGTAAATAAAGTTTTATTGGGACACAGCCACACTCACTTGTTTGCCTACTCTCCATGGCTGCTTTCACACCACAAGGGCAGAGTTGAGTTACTGAGACAGAAAGCAGTATGGCGTGCAAAGCCAGCAATGTTCACAGTCTGGTCCTTTGCATTAAAAAGTTTGCCAAATCCCGGCCTAACATTATCTTTTGGATGTTTCCTAACTTTTCTTTCTGCTGTGTGTCATACATGCTTGAAACTCATTTATTCACTGGTTAATTTATTTGTCAAATATGGGTTAATCGTAGTGGCAAGAAATCTTAGCACAGGGACTGTGGGCTCACGAGAAAAACCATGTAGTCAAAGACCATGGGCTTGATAATAAGAAACATTCGTTGAACTTGCCATGGTCAGGGGTCTTAGCTACAAATAACAGAATCCACTAACTCAAGCAGAAAGGGATTCATTTAATAATTTAGATAACTCTCAGAATTGTTGGGAGGGCTGAAGAAAAAGCTTCAAGTCACCAAAGCACCCCAAGAACAAGCCACCAAGGGAATTGCTGCCTGCCACAATCAGGAAGTGTCAGAACCCAGTAGTGGAGCCATCTCTGCCAGCTCCGGAACCACACCTTCCACATAGCTCATCCCATGGAACCACGCCCCACCTTGCCTTTGCCCTGGCTGTCTCCCTGCTGATTCACATTAAACCCTAATTGGCAAAGCCCAAATCACACACAAAACCTAGCTGCAAGGGAGCCTGAGAAGGGTTTCCAGCTCTCCAGCCCCTGGATGTTGATCAGATAATCCACAGCCAACATAGCCACTACCTCTGTAGTTATGCCTTGAAAGATAGATTGTTCAACTCCCTTACTCCTATATTAAAATTTGAGAACTAAGGCATTATTAAGTAAACATAGCAAATGAGACTGGCCGAGAATACCGGAGTGAGCAGGAGTAGGTACTATGGAAGTTATTGTCAGACTCATCTCCCAATCCCGCCTATTTATCTTTCTTTTTTTGTTCCATCAGTTCTATTTGTCATATATCTAGAATTCATTATATAAATCTTTCAAAATAATTAGATTTTACAAGGGTAGTTTACCATTTAGCTCTAATTTCACCAATGTTTGACCCAGGAAACCATTTTTACAAATACGTATGTTTTCTTATAAGGCTACTTTAATAAAGAAAATAAGTCTCTATACCTCTTACAGAAAGATTGATGCAGTTTTCCCCCATTTAATTGCCATTTTAGATTTTCGATCATAGCATGTCCATCACACCCAGTAAACCAAATTACAATTTGCTGCTGCTTCTCCTTTTTAATCACTTTTGAGAATCACACTGTTAAGAGTTTTTAGGCTTCTTTTTCTAATCTTCCCTGATCTGAAAGAAGGCTAGAAGAGGTCATTTAAACAATACTCCTTCCAAATATAACTTGTATCAGGTCGTATTTGGCTAATCACTGTGCTTGGTGAGTGACCTTTTCACTTCTCACTTAGGCTGCAGCAGCTAGTCGTTTTATCCCCGCTGTATCAGCAAAAGGGGTGCATCCTTGCATTCCTAAGTTTTTAAACTGCAAAAGTGAAACCCTAGAAACAAGAGTTATATAGAAATATTAAGAGAGCTAAAACATTGCTATTGTTTAGAGAACACTTTTAAATTCGAGTTTTCACCCCAGGTGGCATGGCTTAGTGGTTGAGCGTCAGCCTATGAACCAGGAGGTCACGGTTCAATTCCCGGTCAGGGTGCAAGCCCAGGTTGTGGGCTCCATCCCCAGTGTGGGGTGTGCAGGGGCAGCTGATCGATGATTCTCCCTCATCATTGATGTTTCTAGCTCTTTCTCCCTATCCCTTCTTCTCTGAAATCAATAAAAGAAAATGTATTTTAAAAAATTCAAGGCCTCTCCCAGGTTGAGGAAGACATAAAAGAAGTAAAGTTTAAGGATTTGGCAGTAGTTTCATAAAATATTGAAAAACTGAAAAAGGTTAATCACTCGGGTCAGTGATGTGTCACATCCAAAGTGCCAGAAGATCCGGACTCTGTTGCTAGCGGGGCTCAGTGTTTGACATCTGTGTATTCTCACGTGCCCAAGGCAAGTGATCACTTAGGCCAGGGGAATTTTACAGGTTACTGACCACGTTTACCTGCAGAGACAGGACCCACAAGGGGAAACATTTGGCATTCATTCCATTCCTTCGCTGGCAGCACACCCATTTCTCTTTCCTTTAATTCTCCTTTTTACCTAAGTGTAACAGTTATTACAGGTTTTGACCAAAGTACTTCCGCAGTAGTTGGAAATGAGTTACTCTGTATTACCAGAAGTGTTCCGTCACCTTATAATGGGTCACGTTTGCATAAGAACTAAGAGCTGGTCAAAAGTGTCTGCTGTAGCGATTTTGCAAATTCAGTGTTGTGGTTGCATCCATCATTGTTCTTGTATCCTTTTTTAAAATTTTATTTTAGAATGAGTTTATTTTTATTATAAAATGATGCTTCTTTTTACAAAAGAATTATAATGAGGACACTCTGAAATAACACAATTCATTGCAGCAAGTTGTCATCCTTTCTTAAAACACCATCTATTAACACATTGTGCACCAGTAGTTTTATTGCTAGCTTTACCCAGTGGCCAGATAAGATTCTGGAGTACAAAAAAATACTTTAAAAAGATATTAGCTTGTAAGAACAAGTAATAAATAACTTCAAAATGCAATGGGTGTTTAATGTTAAAGTGTGCCTATAACATTTATGTAAAACACTGTGTAATATGAAAACACGAGAATACTTGTGATCCGCCCACAATTTGTTAAGCTAGCCAGTCCCTCTTCACTCATTAGTGATGCCTCCTCATTCCCCTCCTACTTATGGACATGAGCGATGGCTGTGGATAGTTCTAGGCCGTCAAGCAAACCCCTGCCATTGTAATCATGCCTTTTGAAACAATGGAGCTGCAGTTCTTGTGGGGACATCCCCACCTCTGGTTGGTTGATGACACCTGGATGTTCCATGACAAGCTCTTGCTAGTGCACTGTGTTCTTATCCAGGTCTGTGCTGCTGGAATGGGAGAAGACAGCCCTGGGGCTCCGGGGCCCTGGCACCTGGGGCACACAGGGCCCAGGGCAAGTCACACAGGAGCGGGTTCTGAGCAGCTGCAGAGATCTCAGTTGCTGGTACCCTCGCTGCGCCCCCTCCCCATTTGTCTTTCAAAGCCTCAGAGCCACCGCCTTCCAGTAGAAGGTGGAAGTTTCTGTCCTCTGGCGTTCTCAGAACACTTTCTCTCGCATACGTTCTTCCATGTCTTCCTTTTAACTTTTTTTTTTTTTAAAATAAGAGAACATCGTTGGTACAGTATCTTTGAAGTACCTCTCATTTTCCTGTTCATTCCATGAAACTCCCCTCTTCCCAGAGACAAATAGTGGAGCCGATTTATCTTTCCGTATTTTTCAATTTTGACTCCATATGTGCGTCTGTGCACAACACAGAGGGTTGTTTATGAGTTAATGAGTTTATCTAAAGGCTGTCACACCAGATGTATCATTTTGCCATTTGCTGTGTTTTTGAGATGGATCCATGTTGCTTCATCAGGCTCTGCTTCATTCATCTTTCAGGGTCATATGACAGGACCTTGTGTAAACAAGCTACGATTCATTTGTCCATTTCCTACTGAGGGCCCTGCAGCCTGCCCCCCAGTGTTTTCTTACCGTAAACATGGCTGCCATCAGCAGCTCTGCCTGTGCTTCCCGGGGTTGTGTGAGATCTCTCCAGGATGGGCACCACGCTGCAGAATGGCCCGGCTACTTCCAGCACTTCTAGGTCCTGTCAGATTGCTAAGATGAGTCTCCAGTTCCCAACAGCTCTACATGGAAGTTTTCCTTTCCCCATTTTAGCGAACACTGGACATTATCAAGAGTTGTAGGCTTGTGCCAGTCCAGTGGGTGTATTGTTTACATTTGCATTGCTGTTTTGATGTACATATGTCTGATTATTAGTGAGGTTGGCTATTCAGGTTTCCTTTCTGTAACGTGAACACTGCACACGCCCGTGCTCGTGTGTGTGTGTGTGTGTGTGTGTGTGTGTGTGTGTTCTGTTGGGTTGTCTCTTCTTGTTTAGTTGTTGGTGTTCTTTATGTATTCCGGATACAATCCTTTGTTATATGTGGTGCCATTGTTTTCTCCTAGTCTGTCATTGTCATTTTCCCCTCTGTCCTTTGTGTCCTCTGACCCGGTTTTGCTTCAGGCCAATGTTTGAATGAGGACAGAATGATGCTTCCCCACCATCCGAGCTTCTGGGCTCAGAATGTCAGCTTCTATATCAGTGAGAAAACCCGAAATCCCTTCAGCTGCTGCCCCGGGAGGTGGGCAGAGCAGAATTCCTTCCTTTCTCCCCACCTCCTCCATCCTTCTGAATCTAGGTGTGTTGGTTTCCCAGGGCTGCTGTGAGAGATTAACTCAGCCTGGTGGCTTAGAACAACAGACATTTATTTTTCCACAGTCAGGAGGCCAGAAACCCAAAATCAAAGTGTTGGCAGGGTCGGCTTCTTCTGGAGGCTCTGAGGGCGGATTTGGTCCTTGCCTCTCTCTTAGTGTCTGTGGCTGCTGGCAACGCTCAGAGACGCACAACTCCAGGCTCTGCTTCCCTTTTCACACGCCTTCCCTTCGGTGTGACTCTGTGTCTCCTCCTCACCCCAACCCCAGGATAATCTCACATCAAGATCCTTAATTTAATCACATCTGCAAAGACCCTGCTTCTACGTAGGGTCACACTCACAGGCCCTGGGAATCAGGACATGGGCATATATTTTTGGACGATTCAACCCACTACGTCAGGCAAACTGCATAGATCCCAGGGGACAACTAGCTAACAGCAGGGTGTCTGTGCTCATGTGTGAGTGTGTGAGTGTATGGGGTGCAGTGCTGGGAGGGTGTAGAGCAGGAAGAGTACATTCTGAGAGGCGTGTATTCTGGGGGGTACCATTCCCGCAGACAGGAAGAGCTGTACTTGTTGGGCATGTAGGTTATCGGATTCATAATCCCAGAAGACAGATAGTGGGAATAAAGGAAGGTACCTCCTGGGGTGAGCACGTATAAGCCATGCAGCCACTTGGAAGTGGCTGTTAACCTGTCCCTTGCGATGGAACTGAGCAGGTGCCTGTACCCCTGCAGAAGTGGGCAAGACAGAGCCAAAGGTGGGCTGCTCTGTCCCTTCCCAGATATTAAACTTTACAGATGCTGCCCTTTTGAAGAGAAGTAAAGGGAAAACAGATAGGGCCCACTCAGAAAATAGAGCAGAACCAAGGAGACAGAATGGCACTGCTGACCCTCATTACTTGTGGAGTTCACATTTGCCACGTTACCCACTAACCTGTATTCGTAACCCCCAAAACAGGACACGTGGTCCCTTCCCAGTGACTGTGGGCTGAGCAGGGCAGCTGGGAACCTGAGTCAGCGATGTGCACGTCCCCAGCTGAGGGGGGGCCGGGCCAGGCTCTGCCCTCTTGTTTCAGCACGGTGCATTTTCTGAACTTTTGTGCTTTTTCTTGATGATGTCACTGTTTAAAGTGGCCCCGCGTGTATGGCTCTGTCTAATGCCCCGAGGCACAAGAGTCTGTGATGTGCCTTACGGAGGGAAAACGTGTGTGTTAGATAGGCTTCCTTCAGGCACGAGCTAGGCTGCTGTTAGCCATGAGTTCCATGCGAGTGAAGCAGCAGTGTGTGTAAAATAAGGTGTCTTTAAACAGGAACACACATAAAACCAGGTTCAGTATTGATCAGTGTGTGGAAATGTGACCAGAGGCTTGCAGAAATCTAACTCTATTTCTTTTAGGAGCAATGGTTCAGAATTTGCTAATAGGGTGTCCCCAGCAGCCTTTTCTATACACACACACACACACACACACACACACACACACACAAGCCTAAGCGACCGAACAACCAAACGACTGGTCGACCAGTCGCTATGACACACACTGACCACCAGGGGGCAGGCGCTCAACTCAGGAGCTGCCCCTGGTGGTCAGTGTGCTCCCACAGCCCTTCTACCCCACCGGCCAACCTCTTGCATCCCCAATTGGCCCCGATCGGCCCCAATTGCTGGCCAGGCCAAGGGACCCCACCTATGCACGAATTTGTGCACCGGGCCTCTAGTAGACTATAACTACCATGAATATAATGATGACCAACGGAATCTGAAAGAGCCCACCTCTGGAGATGATTACACCTTAAGATCCAGGAGCAAATGCCTGGAAATTGGCACCCTCAAATGGCAAGAAGACACATTCCATGTGCAAGCAAAGCCAACGTGCTCCTCAGGAGAGGACAGTTCGAGATTAGAAGGCCTCGGGATAAGATGGAAGTGGAGATGGAAAATAGGGAAGGAATACAAAGGGAAAAAAAAGTTAATTGCAGGATCAAAGTCCATACGGCACACAGTGAGGAGCAGAAAATGTGTCCAGCACTAGATTCTTTAACTAGCTATAAAGTGAAATATGTATGATTCGGTTATTAGATATTGTGCCTTATTTATTGACTGAAAAGGAGTAAGGGAAAAAGCAGGATTTAAAATAGCATGAGCAGCCCTAGCTGGTTTTGCTCTGTGGCCTGTGGACTGAAGGGTTCCGGGTTCAATTCCGGGTGAGGGCACGTTTCCGGGTTGCGTGCTCAATCCCCAGGAGGGGGCATGCAGGAGGCAGCCACTCAATGATTCTCTCTCATCATTGATGTTTCTATCTCTCTCTCCCTCTCTCTTCCTCTCTGAAATCAATAAAAATCTATAGTAATAAAAGGGTAATATGCTAATTAGACCAGATGTCCTCCTGGACAAAGCCTCAGTGGCTGCGAGGGCCAAGGACAGGCTGCTGCAGAAGCTGTCAGTGGCAGCAGCAGCAGGGTGGTGGGGGTGGCGCCTTCCCCTGATCACCCGGTCGCCTCCCGTAGCGGGAGGCCAGAGGCAGCAGCAGTGGCTGGGTTGATGGGGCAGTGCCTTCCCTTGCTCAGCCTGGTCACCTCCCGCAGAGGACATCTCCTGAGGGCTCCTGGACTGTGAGAGGGGACAGGCCAGACTGAGAGACCCCCCCTCCCCACCAGGTCCTGAGTGCCTGCGGCCGGCCAGAGGGAGGGAAGCCCGGGTCCTGGTTGCCTGTGGCTGGCCGGAGGAGGGAAGCCTGGATCCCGGGTGTGGGGGCCAAGGCAGAGGCAGTTAGGGGTGATCAGGCAGGCAGGGGAGCAGTTGGGGGTGATCAGGGGTTCCAGGTACCTGTGGCCGGCCTGGGTGAAGCCACCCGAGGTCACGGGCTGTCAGCTAGAGGAGGCAAGCCTGGGTCCTGGGTGCGGGGGCCGAGGCAGAGGTGGTTAGGGGCGATCAGGCAGGCAGGCGAGCAGTTAGGAGCGATCAGGCAAGTAGGCAGGTGAGTGGTTCAGAGCCAGCAGTTCCATATTGCGAGAGGGATGTCCTGCATTGGAGAGGGTGCAAGCCGGGCTGAGGAACTCCCCTCCTCCCCCCGCCCTGTGCACGAATTTTGTGCACCAGGCCTCTAGTATTTAATAAAATAAAATAGCACGAGCATACAATGTTTTAACTCCTTTTCTCTTTTAAATGCATGCTTACTTAGAAAAGGTTCTGGATGACTGTATTAAGGTATTTAAGGTGGGATAGATGTTACTTTTTAGTATTCGACATGCTTATGCTACTCCAGTGTTTGATTTTGTGCAAAAAATTGCATTAACTTGAGTTAGAAATATTAAAGTGGGGATAAAGAAAACAAGGCATTGTCAGTGTGGACTGTTGGGCTCACTCCGTCCTCTGTTCTCCCACAGCTCCTGGTCCTCTCTGGCTGGCGGCGCTTACTCACCTGTGTCTGTGACCATCTCCCTCCTCAGGCTGTGAGGGCAGCCTTTATATTTCTAAAACCCGTGTGTGTGTGTGTGTGTGTGTGTGTGTGTGTGTGTGTGTGAGTGTGATGATGCTCAGGGCATTCTTCCTGTGGGGAGAAGTGGTGGAGGTGCGGCCCCCAGCCTGGGCTTGCAGCTCGGCCCCGTCCTCCTGTTCCTGGGCCTGCGTCAGCTCCTCTCCATCTCCAGCCCAGCTTCTTAAGGGTGGGAACGGTGACACGGGCGAGGGAATGAGAGAATGAAGCACTAACACACTTGAGCTCATTCATTCGGGTGGATCAGAAGGTGTGTTGACACCGATTCAGGAAGCTCAAGGCCTTTGAGAAAACGTCTGCGTTTTGGATGGAGTGTAGGAGGTGGAGGGAGTTCTGTGGGGTCCTACAGAGATGCACTCTGTGGGTGTCGGCGTCTCGCTGAGCAGTGAGATGGGCTCCTCCCAGCGCTAAGTCAGGGAGAGAAAGCCACATCTGCTGAAACTGTCCTTGTCCAGGAAGCGCCCGGAGCTGGATCGATCCCGGCGAGGTCCGGAGGGTTTGCTAAATGCTGGAGTCCCTTTAAACCCGGCTTCGCAGACACACAGGAGGCCTCAGAAGGCAAGGAAGCAGGCGGAGCGAGCTCGTGGCAGGAACTCATCTCTCCCAGGGCCGGGTGGGTGACACTAGCTCTGACCTTCTCTGAGTTCACAGCCCCCAGGAAGCCCCCGGAGGCTCTGGGCAGCCTTGGATGGGTGTGAGGGAGGAGAGCCTGGGGGCGAAGAGGGGTGAGGTCCTCTCCGCCTCTGAGGCCTCAGAGGAAGGGACCCAGGCTCCCTCCCGGTGAGCGTCTGGAGCATTTTCCTCTCAGAAACAAGGCAAACATGAGTGGAGGCCCCAGAGGCAGTCGGGTGGCTCTTCCTTCAGCCTCCGCGTTCGCTTCTCCAGGGGCAGCGCGTGGAAGCGTCAGAGGCCCGGAAAGCCGCCTGTGGGTCCCGGCATCTGGGTTTGCAGTGTGGCGCGGGCTCTGTGGTTCTTGGAGAAGAGGCTCGAGCTTCTCAGATCCTGGTCCACACCGGCAAGTGGCCCCAGAGGACGAGCAGGTGCTCCCGGGCCGGGGCAGGCAGCGTGGTGAGTGGGCAGAGCCCTCGTGGGGTGGGGAAGCAGCCCCCAGTTTTGACCAACTCCCCCTCCCCCCGGCTCTCTCCCTATCCCCCCTCAACTAGCTGGGTGGCCTTCGCCAGCCCTCGCTTCACGGGGCCTCAGCTGCCCATCTTTTGCTCAGAAGGTCAGGCAGAGGTTCCTGGAGTGTCTGCCAGCCTTTGAGTCTGTGAACCACGGAGGAGCTGCTGCGGCGGTGGGGGGTTCCTCCCGGGCCCCTCCCCGCGGCCCCCTTTCTCTTCCCCGTCTCCCGGACTCACCCCTGTTTTGTTTCCGAAGCTGCGATCCCAGGCCTGTCTGTGAGCCGAGGGAGAGGGTGTTGGCTTCAGCTTGACAACAGGGCCGGAGAACACTGCCATCCATCACGTCCTCATTGTCGCCATAGAAGGTCCCAGAAGGTCAGCCTCCAGTTGCCTCCCGGGACAGAGTCCTGTTTGTGTGGCCGGGGGACCGCCTTTCACAGAGACCCTGGAGAAAGGCCCCCGTCCCCCCAGAGGAGGCGAGAAGAAACGGAATATTCCGAAGGTCGACAGAAGAGAAGTTCGGAGGACATGGTGCTGTGTTAAAGCACAGGCACCGGATAGAGATATTTTTTGAGTGTTGCGCGCATCCTATTTATTTTATTTAACGCGGATTGAGTGTATTTTGTCTGCTTTCTGGAAGGATCTGTGGCCGGGGTGCGAGGGGTGGCTTTTGATATGAAAATGTGTATTGTGGCTCCGTGAATGGGGTGTGGGAAGGGGCAGCGGTGGCCCCCACTTGCTGGAGGAGGGGCCTCGCTGCGCGTCCAGCCCAGCCGGAGCGACCCGGGGAAGCTGCGAGGCGTGAAAGGGTGCTTTTAGGAAAGTCTGGATCAGACATGATGTTATAGGAAAAAATGCAGCGTCTGAGGAAACTGCGCATGAATAGAGAGAAAGCCGAGAAACGGGCTGGAGGCAGAGGACATAAAACAGATTGTCATCGGGAGCCGGGAGCGGCCGGCTGCGCCTGGGGGGAGAGGCAGAGGCTCCTGCTCCCGAGGGGAGGCCGAGCAGGGGCTGGGGCCCTTGCAGAGTGGTGGGGAGGCCAGGGGGCAGGCCCTTGCATTTCTGAAGCGTGAGGACAGACGGAGCCTTGGACAGAGCCATTGCCCCCTGGTCTGTGCCCGGAGAAGCCTTGCCTGTGCTGGGCTGTGCCCTCTCACCTTGACCCCCACACCTTCGGGGCGGGTGGCAGCGTCCACAGCAGGGAGGGAGCCACCTGTCCGGGCACTAGGAGAGGCCTCTCTGTGCTGCAGGGGAAGGGCAGGCGCCACCTCTCAGGCTGCAGGCAGTTTCCAGGGGCGCTTGTTGTGGCCCACACTGCCTGCTTCTCAGCCAGGCTCTGCCCTGGCCAAGTGCCCGGGGGCACAACATTCTTTGTGCCTCAGTTTCCTCACCTGTAGAAGGGGGTGAACCCCTATCGGGTTTGGCTCAGTGGATAGAGCGTTGGCCTGCAGACTAAAGGGTCCTGGGTTCAATTCCGGTCAAGGGCACATGCCCAGGTTGGGGGCTCCATCCCCAGTAGGGGGCGTGCAGGAGGCAGCTGATCCATGATTCTCATCATTGATGTTTTTTTCTCTCTCTCCCTCCCTCTCCCTTCCTCTTTGAAATCAATAAAAATACATTAAAAAATAACTTAAAAAAATGAAAGGGGATTAATGTCAGTGCCTACCTCAAAGGAATGTGAGGACTAAGTTAATGCTTTTATAAATGTCAATATTTTATTTATTGCCAAAACAATTTATTGTCCTTTAACTTTCCCAGCTAACGTCAATATAGTTTAATGTACCCATCTGAGTTTATCTTATTTTCACATCAGTGTTACTGGGTTTGACATTTTCTCATGAACCAGTGATGCCTACGTAATTAAAATTACTTTGATAACTAAAATGTTCTTTGCTAGATATCTCTGTGAATTGATTTAAAAATAAAATAAAATAGCCCTGGCTGGTGTGGTTTAGTTGGTTGAATGTTGTCCCATGCACCAAAAGGTCGCTGGCTCGATCCCTGGTCAGGTGTGTATAGGAGGCAATGGAGCGATATTTCTCTCTCTCTCTCTTTCTCTCTCTCTTCTCTCATCTCTCTCTCTCCCCCTCTCCCCCCCTCCCCTCTCCTTCTTGCTCTAAAATCAATTTAAAAACATTAACAAATAAAATCAAGAGAACTTCCTAATTTGTCCTGGGATTGTAGTAAGCAAAATTTGTGAAAACAGCTCCCTAGGCTGGTGGAGGCCACAGTTGGCTTTCCGAGCCTTGTTTCTCGTGGGGGCTCCACTGGCCTGGGGGTCAGTGGAGAGCAAACACCCTGGTGGCTTTGGTGGTGGTGGTGGGGTGTTAACAGCCTTTACAGGGCCCTGGCGAAGGGGTTCATTCACAGCAAGCATTAGCTTTGATGGTCCTGACCTGGGATGACTTGTCATGGGGTAGCAGGAGCTCCGTAAATACCAGAGTCCTCCTGGGCTCCCGCCTCCTCCCATCCTCACTGCCAGGCAGGCCGGACGAGGGGCCCTCCATATTTCACTTATTGAGAAGCTGCCAGACAGGCTCCCCAAGTGGCGGCACCATTTCTATTGTGTTTTCTTGATTACAAAATCTGCATTATTAACCGGTACATCTACCGAGGGCTCCCCCGCTCCCCATCCTCACCAGCACTGGCTACTATTTGCCTCTTGGGATTCTAGAAGTTCTCCTAGGCCCGGCTTCGGTTTGCATTTCCCTGGTGGCTCGTGGTGGCAAGCCCCTTCTCACGGGCTTACTGGCCATTTGTGTAGCTTCTTTGGAGACATGTCTGTTCAGATCGTTGTCTGTTTCAATGGGTAAGTCAGTTCTCAGTAGTGCTTGGGAGAAGGCCTCGCACGTGGGGAGCTACTGCTGGGAGAGTCCCCAGGACTCGCCTGCCCGACTTCTCGCCTACCTGTGCGAAGGATTTGGGGGGTACTGCATGAATGACCAAGAATGACCAAGAATGACCACAGGCCCTTGTCTCCCACCATAGAGCTGGTGGCTTTATGTTCCCCTCAAATATTTCCCCACCCGGGAGAGGCTGGAGCCACAGGCCAAACACCCACCAGACTTTTTGTGTTCCTTTCCCCAAGTCCCTGTGGTGGGCAGGGGCCTGCCCATACCTGGCAGCCTTTGGTGATGACTTCAGTGCCGCTCAGGATCTGAATTCTGTTCATCCACACGCCCCTGAGCGGCTGCCAACGGTGGGCTAGCACACGCAGTGTCTTGGGGGCCACAGCAGGACGTCCCAGGTCCTGCCCTCCAGCCCCCCTCCAGCAGCTTCCTCCAGCGCTGCTGTCCCCGGCGCCTGCGTCATCCTCGAGTTGTTTTGTACCAGCTGCTTGCTGCTCAGGTGGCTCTTTGGCTCAGCATAAGCTTTCCTTTTCATTTTTGCTTAAAAACACTCAAGGTTTTCCCGGAGTCGATTAGCCCTTGGTGATGACTGATCAAAGGCTTGGGTTGACCTCAGCATTTCAGGCGGAGCAGGTCCTCAAATAACGAACGTTGTTTTGTTCAACGTCGTTATGCCGTTGAGAAAAAAACAAAACGATGCCGGGGCCACCGTGCGGAGTTTGCATGTTCTCCCCGTGTCTGTGTGGAGAATTACGATGCAAGGCTCCGGATGGACACATTGGGCGGATAGCTGATGTCATAATTCAAATCCCCCTGCGGGACGAAACGGTCATACTGTACTGGGTCCGGACAGCGGCTTGTCAGTGACCCCACTGGTGATAAAACTCCTGTCTCCTCCCACCCCAGGGCTTTCTCCTTCTTTTCCTAGAGGCCATTTATATTCAGGTTCTGTTCCCTGTGGCACCCTTTGCTTCTCCCCCGCCCCCCGCCCCCAGCTTCCCAGGCTGCTCCCTGCCTCGCCTCGCCGTGCAGGGGGTAGTTAATTCCTCCTCCCACAGTATAATATCTGGCAACTGCGCCTCATCCTACTTTTTATTTCCTCCCCCATCTTCTCCGTTAATCCGCGCCTGCTGGAAGCGTGCTTTCTCTGCCGTTTCCCGTCGGCTCAGGCGCTGCGTTCCTCTCGGGGACCTCTCGGCAGTTCCGTTCATACCTATGGTTATTGTTATTCTGGCTCCGGGATAATCCCGCTTGCTCGCATGCGTGCTGCGGGGGCTCTGCGCCTTCCCCTGCCTTCTGCGCCCCTGGGAAACGGGGTCTGCAGCACCCCCATCTGGTCGGCCGCCCCGGGGCCCAGTCCAGGGTGGCAACTCTGATCAGTCACATGCTGACTCTACCTGGGCGCAGAGCAGCTGCCCTTCCACTTCCACGAAGCAGCCACCCTCCACTGCCCCAGGCCTTTCCTCCCCCTGCGTATGGTCACAGTCCTCTTGTTACCATTTCCAGGCCTCTCAATGTCTCATCACCTCTCCTGACACCCTCCAATTCATCAGGGATCCTCTTATTTGTTTAAAATATATTTTTATTGATTTCAGAGAGGAAGGGAGAGGGAGAGAGAGATAGAAACATCAACGATGAGAATCATTGATTGGCTGCCTCCTGCACGCCCCCCACCGGAGATCGAGCCCACAACCCAGGCATGTGCCCTTGACCGGACTCGAACCGGGGACCCTTCAGTCCACAGCCGCCTCCTGCACACCCCCCACTGGGGATGTGCCGGCAACCAAGGTACATGCCCTTGACCGGAATCGAACCTGGGACCTTTCAGTCCGCAGGCCGACGCTCTATCCACTGAGCCAAACCGGTCCCGGCCAGGGAACCTCTTCTTGATGTGGGAAAGGTGGACTGTGATCTGGTCAGTGCCAAGGGGGAGTATTACCTTTTTCAGTTGTAGGCATTTGGGGTCTACAGAGTTAGTTTCAGAATTACACTTCCTTTTTTTTAGCATCACAACCAGCAAGTGGTGACTTGGATGGGAGGTGCTGGGGGTCGGGCAATGGCTTTAACTTCCCCATGGTACTCCTGACCAGACGGTGGGGTTGCTGTGCCCTGGAGCATGTGAGTGGGTCCTGGGAGTGTAACATGCTGAGGAGTGAGCATGTTGTCAAGGCACAACCCCAGTCTCTAATCTTGTGCTTTTGTTTCCAGTTAAACTTTTTTTATTCTTTTATTTCTCATGTTACGAAGGCAGTGCCTGTTAGTGGTAGAAAAATCTATGTATATAAAAAGCCAGTGACCATAACGCTGGGGGGGCTGGCCTACCACCCACAGCCCCTCCCCACGGCCGGCCCCACCACCAATCAGCCTCCCCACCTCAATTGGGGGTGGGGCCCACTGGCCAATCACCCCTTTCCCCAGCTGGCCTGAATGCACAAATTCATGCACTAGGTCTCTACTTAGAAGATAAATAGACGGGGGGCGGGGGGGAGAAAATGCAAGTAACAGTGAATCCCGCCCTCCTGAGTGACTGCTAACACCTAGAGTCTCTGTCACCTCGCAGGCCTTTCTCCACGTGTGTATGTTTCTGCTGTGTGTGCAGTCACACTACGTTTCACAGAGTATATTTTTGTCCTCTTTCCAGGTTATTGAATCGTCTTCTAACCTGTGGCTTTGTGTGGCTGTGTGGTATTGCATCTGTGGGTCTACATGCCTCCATCAGACATTTAAACTTGCACGGCTGGGCTGTGCTTAGGTCTGCATTCTAGGCTTTGCTGTGTTGACTATCCTCCTAAGCTGACTTTATGCCATTCTCAGATAAATTCCTAGGATGTGGGGTTGCTAGGTCAAAGAATAAGCACATGTTTAAGACCTTTGATGCGTATTTATTATTGCTGTTCCCAGAATGCTTATCTGTGTTTCTTTATATGCGTCGGGCGTTAGTTACTCTAAAAAATATTGGCCAACTTGGAAGACAAAAAGTGGCATTTGGTTATTTTAACTTGTATGTCTTTGAAAACTAACAAGGAAGATTGAATATTTTTTGTGAGTTTATATTTTGTATAGTACCTTTTGGGGTATTGATACATTTTTTTAGTAAGAGCTCATCTTTTCTCTCTCTTCTCTCTCTCTCTCTCTCTCTCTCTCGTTTTGTTTTGTTAATCTTCACATGAAGATATTTTTTTCCAATGCTTTTTCAGAGAGAGTGAAAGGAAGGGAGGGACTGGGGAGTGGGAGGGGAGAAGGAGAGAGAGAGAGAGCGAGAGAGAGGACATCCATGTGAGACACATCGACTGGTTGCCTCCCACATATGCCCGGACCTGGCCCCGGGGTGGGGAGCGAACCTGAAACCTAGGTACATGCCCTTGACTGGGAATCAAATCTGAGACCCTTCGGTGTACAGGTTGGTGCTCTAACCACTGAGCACACTGGTCAGGGCCCTCTTTCTTTCTTAATGAACCCTTTATGTATATTAAAGATTGTGACTTTCTGCCCATCTCCTGTCTTACAGCTATTTCTCTCAGGTGTTATTGATTTTTATTGTTATTTAAAATGTTAAATGTGTGTGCTTTTTTACATAGACAGCTTAAAATTGTCATCTATCCAGATATATGTTTTACGTATTTGCTTTTGGTGTCATCCTGTAAGAAAGGCCTTCTCAACCCCAAGATTATATAAATATTTACTATGGTTTCGTCTAGTAGTTTTTGCAGTTTCGCTTTTTACATGTAAACATGTAATCTGTCTGAAATATCTCGGTGGAAGGTACGAAAGTAAACTGTAACCATTACACTTCTGGAGTGGGGCACCAGTTGCCTTAGCACCACTTATTACTCAATCTGCCCTCCTCTTCCCAATTTTCCCCTCAGTTTATGAAATAAATAGGTCTCACTTTAGGCATTCTATTTGATTAAATTCTCTCTCTCTTCTTATGCCAATTCGCACTGTTTTGATTCTTGTGGCCGATGACACACTGTCAGGCTCTGGGAAGCTTTGCGAACGGCACAGCACACGCCAGAGCAAAGGGCTGCTTGCAGTGTCGTGCCAAGTCGCTGTGTACGTTACAGTCGCTGCCCTCCTCGGTGAGAGTAAATAGTCTCGATTTTTTTCCAGCTTTTCTTCAGGGATCCTGAGTATCATGGCTTTGTCATTTGCACCAGCGAGTGCGCAGGTCTCTTGATAAATGTTTGCCTTGTCCCCTGCCCCGAGCCTCGCACTGTGCCCGGTACCCAGGAAAGGCAGGTCTGTGTCAGCCCGGGCCCCTCAGTTCCACAGCCATGTCTTAATCACATCTGTTTTTCTGAAAAACCAGCAGCCCCCCTCTGCTGACTCATGTTCTTGACTCCTAGACGCTTTTCTCCCCTAGTCGGGTGTGCCGGGCACAGTCCCGGCTTCTTCCTTCCTGATGGGGGGCTCGGGGTGGAAATGTGGTGGAGGACCTGGCGGCCAGCGAGTCAGGGATGCTGCTCCCCCACTCCCGTCGCTGGGCTGTTGCCATGACAGTGGGTCGGACAGACACGTCCCCCCTGTGCCTCCTCCCTCCAGCTTCTCTCTGACTACACTTCCTGAACTCAGAGGGAGCGTGTTGGTGGGCAGCCTGCTGGGTGGTCTGCCCAGGCTCCAAGGCAGCCTCGGCCACTCCCAGGGCCTAAGCGGGGCCTGGTCGCCCTCAGACCACACTCGGCCGTGCTTTCTTCTCCAGTGATGCCTTCGATGACAGTGACGATGAGGAAGAGCCGGTGACAACCAGGGAGTAGCTGATGATAAGGTGGAAACGGTGCAGGGGTCCCCTGTTCACAGATTGTAGTTACGTTACCCAGCACCTGCCTGGTTTGTGCCCTAAGCGATTAGTAGATGCTGTGGACAGTTAGGAGAAGCCTCGTGTCCAGTGCTCGCCCTCATTCTGTCAGCCCAGCTCCCAGACCCTGGGGCCTGACTGCCTCCGTGTGAACCCTGACTGTGCCCCTACTATGACACCTGGACCGGTGACTGAACTTTTCCGTGCCTCCGTTTCCTCATTGTTGAATGGGAATGATGCTTCCCTGGTTGTTGGAAGGATTAAAGAGTTCGTATATACATATAAGCATTACAGTGCCTGGCCCATGGTGTGGGTTTGCACTTACTATTGTTGTTGTTGTTGTTGGGTATGTGCCTGTCTTTCCTGTAGTTCCAGCGAACCCCAAGCTCCATGAGAGCCTTCTGTCCAGTTTTGTATTCACCGTTGCACACCCTTCACAGACGTGACACCCAGCAAATACGTTGCTGATAATACTAATGTGAAGTATTATGATCCCCTATTGTGCCGGGCTCTTTGCCACAGTACGTGATCTAATCTTCAAAAGCGTCTACGGTAGTTGCTATGTGGGTTTTACAGATGAAAAATCCAAAGATCTGGGGGGTCTAGGTGGCTTGCCAAAGGCTGCCCAGCCCACAGGTGCCAGGGCCAAGAGTCACCCCCCGTCCGCCTGACCCCAAAGCAGAGTCAGGATGAATGGATGATGAATGGGGTGGGCACACGGGAGATGCTTTGAAAGGATTTGAGAACAATCTGGCATTTAAGGAATTTAATAGGACCCATCGATGTGGCTGCCATGGAGGGGAAGGGCTGACGGGCAGTCAGCAGGGGAGACGAGTGGATTTCACGACATGTGGTTTGTGAAGGAAATGAAAGCCGCTTGGCATGTGAAGGGGCTTAAGACACTCATCCCCACCTCCAGGTTGCTCTGCCTGCCCACTCTGGCTTGCCTGGCGCAGGGGCCCAGAGCCGTGAGGGAGGGTTCCTGGAGGAAGTTGGCTTGGGTCTGGCTCCGACCACTGGTAGGAGGTCTGCGGTCAGAGGGCACGGCAGGTGCCACAGGATGCAAGCACCTGCGGAAGCATCCTGGCACACACGGGAGGCGTGGCCTCCAGAGCATCCCCTGTGCAGGGCACAGGTGCCAACAGGAGGGGCGGCGCTTAGGCAGTGGGTCCTTTCACCTGGGGGATGGGGCTGTGCAGCAGCTGCCAAAAAATGGGAGGGCAGAGGTGGAGTGTGGGTTTTATTCCAAGTGCAAAGGGAAAATGAGGGTGTGTGTGGAGCTGAGGCACGATATGATCCTGTCTGCATTTTCGTAAGGTCAGCCTGGCTGCTCTGGGGGAGGCTGGGGAGGACCTGGGCGTTTCCAGCTCAGAGATGATGGAGGCCTGGGTGTGGATGGGATGACGGCAGGAGCTGGCGTGTGGGAGGTGGTGCCCCTAGAACTTGGTGAGCTAACTTGTGGAAACACGAGTTAAGAAATGACCCTGAGTTCTTCTCAAGGGGCTGTAGGACCCCGAAGCTTGGTGCCACTTGGAGGACACGGTGCTGTGGTGAAGGGTGAGAGCCGTGGCTGCTGTGTCCCGGGGGAGCCTGGGTAGGCTGGAGGGTGGGACGCTCAGAGCAGGTGGCAGACCAGGCTCCGTTGCCTGATTTCCTCGGTTGCACTTGGCCTCTGCTGGGCACTCTTGGCCTTAAAAACCACCTTGTGCTCAGTGGGCCGGGGAGGCAAGTGCCATGACCCTGAGCCCAGCCCTGGGGAATGCTGGGAAGTCTCCCGAGAAAAGGTGCCATCACCAGGGATTTCATCAATGAGACACGGAGTGGCTCGGGTGGAGTCAGTCTTCCCAGGAATCAGGAAAAGAAATGCCAAGTTCATCTAAAGGTGTCCTAGGCGACCGTGGCCTCTGTGGTCTGGGAGCAGGAGCTTCTGACCCGACCTACCCCCTCCTGCGGGTGACCAGTGACATGGGAGGGGGCTGAAGGAGGGCCATGGACCTGATGCTCCTGGCATCAGCTGGGGACCGAGGGGGGCCCAGCAGGAGGGGGTGGAGGTGGCTCGCTGGCCCGACATCTGTCCCCAGTGCACAGCGAAGGGAGTGCCCCTTAACCCCCCACACACACACTTCAGACCCCCCGTTTTTAGACTCATGTTCTTCATCTAAACCTGGATGTTTTCCTTGGATTCAGTTATTGGAAGGAGGAAGAACCCAGGGTCCTGGACGTGGCCGTCCCTGTGGTATTTTACCAGCGAGCCCCCTCAAGGCCTCTAGCATGTCTCATACCTGCCCCATTGGAAGGGCTCCCTGGATCTAGTTCACCTACACCGAGCGCAGTCGTGACGAAAATCAGCACCTTCCTGGAATTTCCAGGCACGGAGAACAGAAAGAAATGGTCCCTAGGGCTAAAGAAAAAAAAGAAAGAAGAATCCCGTTTGACGTTTATCCGAGGTGCTATGGAACAGAAGAAAGAGAATTTAAAAATGAGCCGAGGGGCCTGCAGCCCATCTTGGACGCTACCTGAGTGACCGGGCCAGGCCCTCCTCCCTCCGCTTGCAAAACCCAACACCGGGGGCTGGCTCTCGTCCCCAGGCCCCTCTCCGCAGTAACATTACCCCGCGCGACGCTCGCTTTCATTACCTGCCCCTGCAGAGAAGCGAGGGCCGAGATTAACACCCTCAGCTACGGCTTTGCAGAGCTCAGACCTGAGGAAATTGGAAAACACTCCAGCCAGTGTGGAGCTGGGTTTACAGCGTGTTCACTGGAGACGCCAACAGGCCTCATTAAAAGGCACTTTATCTGGAAGGCCCCAGGAGCGGCCGTGCGGAGGGAAGCGCGGTGGGAGTGGAGGCGGACAGGAGCTGCCTGATGCAGGGGAGGGAACGCCGAGTTTCAGCTGCGCCTCCGGTCTGACTGCTGCCCCTCACCGGGTACCTTCGGGTCCCTGATCGCTTTTCCCCTCGGGGAGCACACATTCCCGTGGGGCGCCAGCATTCAGAGTGACCTGGTGAAGTCCATCACCGCTGAGGTGCTTTCGAGTCTAAGGTTTGTGCATATGCTAAAGGGGAAAAGCAGATGGAATCAGGAATCCCCCCAAAGCATTCCACTCAACATCTGCCCTGAGCCTTGGCCTGTGTTTTCTACACTGTCCCCTCCCATGCTGCAGGCTTAGATGTGTATTTGCAGCCAGTGACTAGTGAGCCACCCCAGCTGCCTGGATGACATTGGTTCCAGAAATGGCAAAACTTAGAAAAACGTGCATCTCAGGATTGATGAAATCTCGTTCAACAAAAAGAGTTTGAAAACTGTGACCTCCTGGAGCCAGCGACTGTGCCTACACCTCCCCCAGTAACCTGGCTGCTTGGGCACGGGGGTCTGGAAGAAGCTGCCTATGTGAGAGCAGGACCTTAGGGTGCCGGTGCGGATGCTCTAGAACCGTGGTCGGCAAACTGCGGCTCTCCAGTTCCTCATGTTGTGGTGACCCCCAATTTCATTGTTACAAATTGAACATAATTAAAGCATAGTGATTAATCACAAAAACAATATGTAATTATATATGTGTTTTCCAATGGTCTTAGGTGACCCCTGTGAAAGGGTCGTTCGACCCCCAAAGGGGTCGCGACCCACAGGTTGAGAACCGCTGCTCTAGAAGCGATGTCTGTCTGGGTAGCCATCTTGGGCTCGCTCTGACACTGCAATGGGAGCCTGGTGACTCCAGGGACAGGCTAGTCTGATCGACGGCCGTCCCTCCTGTTTTCTACCTGATGTGAGTTAGCTGGCAAGTTTGGATTTGTCACCCGTGGGAGGCAGGTGATGGGGTGGGAGGGGCAGAGCCTTTGGGATGGGTCGGACGGGGGTTTCTCCAGCTCTGTCATTCCCACAGGCCGGGCCTTCATGTGCTTGTCCCCTTGGCTATAAGATGGGGGTAACCCTGAGGACTGAGGGAGGTGCAGGGAGACCCTGTCCTCCCCTCTCCCAGGTGCTGGGGAGGCGATCAAAGACGCCGAGCCCGTCCTCCAGGAGTTTCAGTCTTGCTTGGCAATCTTTCTCTGCAGCTGCGGTAGGTTGGGCAGCCGCCCAGCAGGGGACCCTCCCACTGGCTGCCCCTCAAACGCAAGCAGGCCTGTTCCCCCTCTGGGTTTCCCCTTTGGTCCCTGACATCCCTGGGACCCTAAATACCTCAGGGCATTCCCCTTCTTCACGTGCTGGCGTAGGACCCCGGGGCTGCCTAAGGGCACCTCCAGTGTGTTTCCTCCTCTTCCCTGCCTTGCCCCACCCTGATTCCGGCCCTCAGCCCGCACCTAAATGGCCCACAGGCTCCATATGGTTCCCCCCAAGTTTGCAAGGCCTTGTGGCACCATGGCTGCCCTTACCTATCGTGAGCATGGTACCCCGACTACCTTAGTGTCTTGGGCTCTTTGTTTTGTCCTTAGTATTGAGGCTAGGCTCGCTGATATCCATGGGGAGCTTTCTCTGCCCTCCCCCTGCCTGGGGCTGGGTCAGGCGTCCCTCCTCTGTCCCTGCCCTAACTTCCAGTATGTGTTGCAGTGACGGTCTCCTGGCTATTCCTCCAGACGGGCAGGCACTGTCTCCTCAAGGCCTTTGCGCTGGCTGTTCCTTCTCCTGAAATGTCCTCTTGTACGTCTGTGTGGCGCACACCTTCACTTCTTTAGGTCTTTACTCACAGGTCACCTACCCCAGGAGGCCTCCATGAGCCCCCTTTTTAAAACCACACTTCTCTCTGACATCCGGGACCCTCTCCTCTCTCCTGTTTATTGCTCTTCCTGACACTGTCATCCTCTCACAGGCCAGACGGCTTCTTTTGTGCCTTGTTGATTGTCTGTCCTCAGTGTCCGGCCACAGGGATTTTTGTCTGTGCGTCCGCTGCCGAATCCCCTGTGCCTGGCACAGTGCCTGGTGTGCAGCTTTCAGTAGATATTTACTGAATGAATGAATGAAGTGCATTTACCCCATTTTAAAATGGTCCATTCTGGCCTGTCCTCCACGGGACTCTGGCCTCCTCCTAGCAGGCAGGGCCGTGTGCTGTTGGTCTCTGTTTGGCCACAGTATTTCCTGGGTTCCTTTTTGATGAACGGATGTTGTCTCAGCCTCTGTCTAAATTCTCTCTCAATAGAAATCTGAGCATGCACTTGGGCCTTTGAAAGGCTGGCTTTTTGGGTGGTTTCTCTACAGCACCCACTTATCCCTTTATCACCTACCCATGGACCCGCTTTTTTCCTCTCTCTCAGCCCCGTGTGCTCACATCCTGGGCTCATTATGCCCTCACTTCGTCCACTAACACGCCCTGTGCTTTCAGGAACATTACCCAGGCCCACTCCACACGGTCCTCCTGCTGCCCCACCGTGGGCCAGGAGTGCCCGCGTCCTTGGCCTCCTGGAAAGCTCCCAGGCATCCCTCCCTTGCTTTGAACACATCTTCCCTGTGCACGCCCCGCATGCTCCTCCCCTCTAGCAGGGGCCGCTCCCAGATCATGCCTACCTTCTGCACTAGTACGTGAACTTTGCAAGCCAGCCACCACATCCTGTGCCCCTTTGTGCCCCCTGGGCACGTTTATCAGATGAAATCAGCAGGGCTCATACAAAGCTCCCTTTGACAGCGGGTCCGAATGAGTGTGGCCCAGCCTGACTCCTGGAACCTTTTAAATGCCATTGGTTAAGGGCTCTGGCCAAGTCCCTGCACCGATAGCAAGTGCTCACAGCGTGATAGTTCTTCCTCCCCTGCACTGCCCTTGCTTTGAACCCTTCTTCCCTGTGCACGCCCCGCATGTCCCTCCCCTCTAGCAGGGGCCGCTCCCACCTCATGCCTACCTTCTGCACTAGTACGTGAACTTTGCAAGCCAGCCACCACATCCTGTGCCCCTTTGTGCCCCCTGGGCACGTTTATCAGATGAAATCAGCAGGGCTCATACAAAGCTCCCTTTGACAGCGGGTCCGAATGAGTGTGGCCCAGCCTGACTCCTGGAACCTTTTAAATGCCATTGGTTAAGGGCTCTGGCCAAGTCCCTGCACCGATAGCAAGTGCTCACAGCGTGATAGTTCTTCCTCCCCTGCACTGCTGACCACATGCTCACGACAGAGCCATGCCAACTTCTCCCAGGCCCTGGGCACCTGCTTAGTCCCCTTCCTGTCCCCTTGGGGGCCTCTGAGAGTGCACTCTGCAGTGGGGACTCTGAAGGCCACGGCTAATTGCCTCCTCTGGAGGCCCCTGGGGAGGCAGGTGCAGGGCGCTGGCAGGCAGCTCCAGGTGTCTCTCCTCACCCAACCTGTCCTCCTGGGGGGAAGTCTGGCTGCTGTCTCCCCCCACCCCCACTCGCCGGGCCCGTTCAGCTGTGGCCCGAGGCCAGGTGCCCGCCTGAGGACGCGCTGCAGAAGGAACTGGGCCGCCCAGCCTGGGCAGGGCCATCCTCCTCCCTGTGTCCCGGGGTTTGGCTGTGTGTGAACCTGCGCCTTAGGTCTGGGCAGCAGGCTTCGTCTAGACCTGTGGTGACCATGGGGTGTGTGAGCTGGGGTCCTTGCTTCATTCTCGTTGGAGCTGAAAAGCAAGTGGCCGCCGTGGCCTTGCGTCTGTGACAGGGCCTTCCTAGTGGATGTGTGGAAGTCCCACTAATCACAGGAATGGGGACCTCCCTAAAATCTGGACCCCTTTGTTCTGGGGCTGATAATACTCTCCTCGTGCCCTCAGATGACTGGGTGAATCTCCCTCCCCCCAAGTTCTTAGCACTTCTGGGGGTGCAGCCACCTCTTCCTCAGACCAGTCTCTCTGGATCTTACTGGAATGACAGAGGTTGGCTTATCAGGGAGTCTTACTCCTTGTATGTTAATATCACTGGGAACTTGAAAAGCTGCCCAGCCAGGACCTCACTTGGACTAATTAATCAGATTGATCGGTTTCCCTTCTGGGGGTAGGAAACCGTGCGTTTTTCTTTTTAAAGCTTCCCCAGTGGGCTTACTGTGCCGCAGGCGTGGAGACCGTGAGGGTGGACGATCGCTCGGCCGTTAAAACCAGTCCGTCCCTCTGTGCAGCCTAAGCTTTCAGGGCCCCTTGGCGCACGGATGCCCACGCTCACTCCCGGCCGGGCCGGGCCGGGTGCGAAGTGAGTGTGCAGACAGCCCGTGCATCACGGGAGCGCAGGGGTAAGCCTGCGGCCTGAGCTCCTTTACGTGGTGGCTGCTTGCTAGGCATTTGCAAACCTGAAATGAACCTCGCCAGGCCACTCAATTTTGGGTCCTGGGAGAAGTGAGCAGACTTGTCCCAGGACTTGATGGTCTAGTTTGAGAGGCCTGTCCCTGGGCCCCAGACCCAGAGGATCTGAATGAACACCCTATCCACAGGCCTCCAGCCCCTCCAACCCCACTTCTCCCAACCAAACCCTCTGAACCCCCTACCCAGAAACTGGCTTCCTCACCCGCTCCAGGGACCCAGTGAGACACAGTGTCCCCAGCTCCTGACTCTCCCAGGCCCGCCCTCTGCTCCCCGTCCCGACTCCTCCACTCTTTCATCTTTGTCCACCTTTGCCAGGTCTTTGCATCACCCCCTTATCGCCTCCAATCTGGTCTTTCCTCGCCACCAGAGGGTCCCTGTCCTGTGGAAAGTGTGTGAGCTCAGCTGCCATCTGGGTCTGAAAATGCCCCTCCCCCAGCACACCTGTGCCTGCCTCTGGGCCCGTCTCCAGCTGCAGCCCCGGCCCAGCCTTCCCCGCCAGCCCGTCTGTGCCGACGTCACGCTCACGCAAGGCTGCTTCTTGCTCGGAGCCTCTGCACACCCGGCTCACTGTTCTTGGAAGACTGCAGTTCTTCTCCTGCTCCGGCCGGGTTGGCTCATTAGCCACTCCCGGGGGTCAGCGAGGTGGTTCTTTGTGACCCTCAGACTCTTGCCTGACCCTGGAGCAGAGGAGTGGTTGATTCCCATGTTCCCTGGAGCCCATCGAGTCCTCCTGAATTGTAAGGGGCCCTGGCGTGTGGCTTCGGGGGGTGTTCGCGGAGCCCGTTCCTTCTGTAGGGACTGGACTCGGGACTTCTGGTGCCATCGTGTTATCTGCAGATTGAGGTTCTGGCGTGGCTGCAGCGGAGCCCTTGCCCGTAGGTCTCCCCCGGCTTCCGGCATTCACAGGCCATTGCACTGGCTTTGCTTTGGGGAGACTAGCGTTCCAGCCCCGGGCCCACCCGGCCAGACTGAGTGTAACTGAGTATTGGCTGAGCCCGGACCACACTCAGAGTGTAGGTACTTCCCACCGAAACATGTTCCGTGTCATAGCCCCATGCAGACACGTGTGCACTCGTGCATGGCCCCTGTCCTCGCTTCCTGCCGCAGATGCTGAGCCCGTTTCTCACACTTTTCTGGAGCGCCAAACCAGGCTGCTTTCTGGAATCTCTCTAGAGCCAGTCCCCGCGGAGGAGAAGCTGTCCCAGGCCATGGAAGGGGCAGCTTTCCCTGGAAGGAGGAGGCGAGAAGTTTTCCATCGCAGGCCAGCGGCCAGGTCGGGGAGAGAGCGCTCGCCTCCATTCCTCAGTCTGCCCAACCGAACTGGAATTTCATTTACTCTGAACTAGTTACAAGGGTAATAACACAGCTCAGAGGACAGTGTGGTGACTGCCTATGTGTCTCCCCCCTGCCCCCCAGCTTTAGCGAATTGCACCATATGCTTTTCTTTTTGCTTCATCTCCTTCCTCCCTCCCTCCCTCCCTCCCTCCCTCCCTCTCTTTTTTTTCCCCCTGCCTTCAGTGAGCCGATATATTTAGCCCCGCCACATGCTCCTTATGGAATTTAGGGTTTTTCCGCAATGCCCCCCCACCCACCCACACCCACTTCCTCCAGCTTTTCTTTCCTGCTCTTCCCTGCCCTGCTTCTCACTCGTGGGCAGAAAGTGGATGGAGTGAAGGCAGAGGGAGGCCCCATCTGTTTAGTATCTATAAAGGAATGTACATGGATGGTGAGCAAAAAATAAAGTTACTCCTCGTTCAGGCCGACGCTCTGCGTCAGAGCTCAGGAGAGAGAGGCTGACGGTCCAAACTCCCGTGTTTTTCTCTATTTTCCTCTGCCGGGAATGCCCTTCTCCCTCCCCCGGGTGCCGTCTTCTCTCTATTTTTGAGGCCCTGGCTCAGGTGACACCTCCTCTGTGAAGGTTCTGTCAGCCCCTTCAGAAATGGCCCTGCCTTTTCTAAACCTCCTTGCCCATTATCAGCGCCTGGAATTGAGTTCCGTCCATGCTTTGTCCCTCCCTCCCACTAGACCGTAAATCCCGGAGACCACCGACTGGGTCTCCTGTTTGTGTTCCTATCCCCACTCCCTTGCACAGGTCAGTGGGCAGGAAGATTCGGTGACTGAAGGAATGAGTGAACGAATGAATGAATGAATACACGGAGTGCCCTATTGTTGGGGCAGCCATGTCTCTACTAGTAAGAGTTGGCCGGCATTGGGGTAGCGGCGGGGGGTTGGGGGGAGACATGCTGGACCTGGAGCTGCCTCCGTGTCAGGTTCGGGAAGGAGGTAGTGTTTCAGGATGCCCAGGCCAGTGGCTGTGTCCCTGCTGTGGGGCGGGCACAACCGAAGTCCCCTGGTCATCCTGGAGAACAGTGAGCCCCAGCACAGACTCCAGGCCCCGCCCCAGCCAGCCTGCCTCGCTCCCACACAGGGAGGCCGGCCGCCTCTGGAAGCCGCAAGGCCTGCCGTTTGCAGGAATCCCGGTGTGTTTTTTCCCGTTGAGTGACTTTAAATCGTCTTTAAAATGATTGCTCAACTCGAAAACCCCTGCCGGCGGTGTCTGCGGTGGTTTGGACTGCGCTCCACATTTCATTCCTTTCCCCAAATTGTGCATTATTTCATTTGCATAAATTTCAGTGGTGAGATACTGCCCCGGGCCTAGGAAGCTCAAATAGACCTCGTAATGGGGCAGCAGCGATGAGGGGCAGACTCCGTCTGGCCGAGGGCGTGTGCCTGTGATCTTCTCAGCTCTGTCCTCAGCAAGAGCTCCGGCAGGGCGGCTGCCAAGGCGGGCAAGACGGCACTGCTTCCCAGAGGCCCGGGACCCTGCCCGCCTGGCCCCGGCCTTGACCCGGCCCCCTCTCTCTGCATGTTGTCCCCAAAGGTCCTTGTCCAGGCAGGAGACAGAGCCAGACAGCCCCTCGCTCCCACCTGGGCTCTGGCATCCCCTCCCCATCAGTCAATCCGTCTGCACCGACTTATTGAGCACCACCCGGGGTACTGACAGCCGGGCGCTGGGTGCTGCCGCGGGCAGGCGAAGAAGCGAAAGACACGGAGATAAGACTCTCCTTCGGGGACCAGTGTGGACAAGACAAGGCAGAGCTGTGTTAGGTGCCATGCCAGGGGTAGGGGCAGTCAGAGCTGGGGGTGGGGGGCGGGGGTGAGGATGGGATGTGAGGGTGAGGACTTGGCCTGAGGGCTGAAGACGGGTCTTAGGGCAGTGAAGGTTGGCCAGGAACTTCTGGGGCTGAGCTCCCCCAGGTGTGCCCCAGGCTGCCGCCTGCAGTAGAGACCGCCCAGGGCTGCGGCCCCCCGGTGTACCTGTACCCGAGCATGTGGTTTCTGGGTGCAGCGTGTGGGAGAGGAGGGTGGAGGCTGTTTTGGGTCAAGTTGGTGGATGCCATGGAGGCGGGGGTGTAGTCAGAGGCGTCTCTGAGGGAGGGAGTAGGTGGGCAGCTGGCAGTGGTGGGGAGTTGTGGGGGTGACACCAGGGATTAGGGGGATGTGAGGAGCCTCAGATGCCAAGCTGTGGAATCTAGATGTGTCCTTGAGGCTCAGTGGAGCCAGGGCAGGTTTCTGATCAGACAAGAGGCCTGATAGAAGAGACACTGTAGGCCTGCCCACTGGGCAGTGGTGTGGGTACAGGAGGAGGGAGTTGGGAGCAGGAGCTCAGACCCGATGCCACGTGGGCAGAAAGTGGGCACGACAAGGGCAGAGGGAGCCCCCAGCCGGCAGCCATGACTTCTCAGTCCTGGCACCTGCCTCCCGCACTTCCCAGCTCCCTTGAGGTAGCATGCGGGAAGCCTGGCTTTCACCAAGCACTGGCTTCAGGGTTGAAGGTGAGGTTGTAGCAGGGACAGACTTGGCCTTCACCGTGGTCCAGGCAGAGAGCTTGCTGGGACCTGACCGATCTCAGTTCCGAGAGAAACGATTTCCTCCCTCTCTCCAGGAACGCAGTCAATCCGTGCCTCTCGGTGTCTGCAAGAACTCCTGTGAGCCCAGCATGCTGCTGAGCCCAGGGAGATAGCAGCAGAGGAGTAAGGCGTGGCCCTTGTCCTCCAGGACCAACCAGACCACAGTCGGTGGCATTTAAATGCCACACTTTTGGACCATGACACACAGTAGAAATATACTTACCATTATAAATCATGACCTCGTATTCTGTCCGTCCATCCAAAATAAAACTGTAACGAACCCTTACTACCTGTGGTTCATTTTCTGTTCGCCTGTATTTATTTATTTATTTTTTATGCTGCCTCACAATCCACTAAATCAAGCATGTCACACTCGCGGCCAGTGGGCCACATGCCCAGACGAGGCTGCGAGTTTGACGTGCTTGCGCTAAATGACCTCGTGACCTGCCAGACGGCTGTTACCTTCTCTTTGCTAAGTGCTGACCACACTGGAGAGCCGAAGCCAGCCCACTCACCCCGGGTGGCAGGCAGTCTAGGCGGGCAGCGTGCTGCTCAAAGGAGCATGTGGCTGTGCGTGCCCTGGTCATTGCCGTGGACCTGGGAAAAGAGCCGCGCTCTGCAGTGATGTGGCATCACTCCCGCCTCCGGTGTGTGGTGCAGTGGCCTCTTTTGACCTTCTCACTGGACAGGAGGGAAAGACGGTCTCCAGAGAATTCATAACCACGAGCCAGCTCTCGAATGGGTGTAAACCCAGATTCATGACCCCTGAGCAGGTCAAGGGGGATTGTGACTTGGACTCGGGAGAGAAGTAGAGGGATATGGGAGAGACTTGGGACTTAAGAGTCAACAGGACTTGGTGCTGGATTCCATAACAGGACGGAGGGCTGGGAGGTGACACAGGTGACTCCCACACTTCCAGCTTGCACTGTTGGCAGATGAAAGCCTGCTGTCCCAGAAGACAGCTAGATTCGGGAGGGACTGTCATAGCTTTGATCTTGGACCACGTTAAGGTTGAAGTGCTGTCAGAGATCCGAGATGGGGCAGGCAGTTGCGTACATGTGTCCGAAGCTCCACGCAGATGTCTGGGCTGGAGGCATCCATCTGGGAGTCCCTTTTCCCCAGGACGATAATTGCATTGGGTGAGATTATGGAGGGAGATAGTCCCCTGAGAGGGGAGAAGGCCCACGTCATCTGAGAACTCCGGCTTTGATGAAGGTCAGGCCTGGCAGGGGGATGGGGCCACGGGAGGAAAACCAGGCTCGGGGGCTGCTGTGAACACCGGAGAAGCGAGTGCCGCAGAGGAGACATGGGGAACGCTCCGAACTGAGTTGTCTAATGGGCAGATGGAGACATCCATTGGATTTGCAGCGTTGTGGCTGTGGTATGGCCATTCTGGTGGAATGATCACAAAGAAGGCAGAGCGGGTAACTGAAGAGTGAGATGAAGTGAGGCCATGGAGAGCTGAGCTGGGAAGGCCAGGAGAGAGGGGCTGGGGGTGGTGTGGGCTGGAGGGAGGGCTCTTCAAGAGGAGCCACTGGGGCACAACTGTCAGGAGAAGGGGACAGAAGGGAGAGGCCGAGCACCGGCGTGAGAAGGATGGCTCATTTTTCCTGAAGGAGCCGAGGGAATAAGGACAAGAGCAGTGTGGGGACGGGCTCCACACGGGCAGGAAGGAGGGTGCCCCCCCATGGAGGTGGCTTCAGGGTTGGGAGCAGCAGGTTGTAGGAGCTCTTGTTTCCCGACTTCCATTTTCTCTGAGAAGTGGGAGGTGAGGCCGCAAACAGCAGGGATGGAGACGAGGAGGGCGAGGTAGGGCTGGAGGTTTAAAGAGGGCGGGGAGCATTCGAAATAAGGAATTGTTCCAAGGAGCGGGAGGGAGGGCTGACAAGTCTTAAGGGCCCATTCATTCATTCACCCGCAAATATTACTGTGTCCCTTCTGTGGTCTAAGCCCTGGGGTAGATCAGTGAACAAAACAGACAAAAACATCCCTGCCTTCAAGGAGCTTAGATTAGGGAAGCATGGTAAATAAACGGATATGTGAAGTGTGTGCTATCCTATTTCTATACTAATAAAAGGGTAATATGCTAATTAGACTGGACGTCTTCCGGATGTCTTTCCTGACAAAACCGGGTCCTGGGTGCCGGTCCGGGTAAAGCCGCCTGGGTTCTGGTGCCTGGGGCCATCTGGAGAAGGGAAGCCTGGGTCCTGGGTGTGGTG
Source organism: Myotis davidii (assembly GCF_000327345.1). NCBI lineage: Eukaryota > Metazoa > Chordata > Mammalia > Chiroptera > Vespertilionidae > Myotis > Myotis davidii. Next base: position 1,811,090 of record NW_006289395.1, read on the forward strand.
GCCGAGGCAGAGGAGGTTAGGGGTGATCGGGCAGGCAGGCAGAGGCTGTTAGGGGCAGTCAGGCAGGCAAGTAGTTAGGATGCGCTCAGGCAGGCAGGTGAGTGGTTAGGGGTGATCAGGCAGGCCAGTGGTTAGGGCAATCAGGCAGGTAGGCAGGTGAGCAGTTAGGATCCAGCGGTCCTGGATTGCAAGAGGGTGCAGGCCAGGCTGAGGGACCCCTCTCCTGTGCACAAATTTCGTGCACCGGGCCTCTAGTCCTCCTATATAATAAAGGGCTAACATGGAAATCAACCAAACGGTGGAATGACTGGTTGCTATGATGCACACTGACCACCAGGGGCAGACGCTCAGTGAAGGAGCTGCCCCCTGGTGGTCATTGCACTCCCACAGGGGGAGTGCTGCTCAACCAGAAGCCGGGCTCGCAGCTGGCAAGTGCAGCAGTGGTGGTGGGCCCCTCTCCCGCCTCCACGGCAGTGTGAAGGATGTCCAACTGCTGACTTAGTCGAGGGGGCCTAAACTCAGCTGGACATCCTCTGAGCGGTCCCAGACTGTGAGAGGGTGCAGGCGGGCTGAGGGACTCCCCCCTCCCTGCATCCCCCCCACCCCTGCCCCAAGTGCACGAATTTTGTGCACCGGGCCTCTAGTAATATAATAGAATCAGTATGTAAGGTATGTGTATGCTGTGGATGGATATGCTACGGTGGAAGCCACAGCAGAGGAGGGGGCGCGGAAGGCTGTGGGGGGAGCGCGGAGCAGGCCAGAGTGACAGGGAGACCCTTTGTGGTCATGGATGTGTGCAAGTCCATCTTCCCTGTGGTGTGACTCCTCCAGCAGGGCTGGCTGTTTGGCTGGGGGTAGAGAAGAGAGGAGGTCATGGTGATAAAAGGGGCCACATACCCAAAGACCCCGGGCCTGGACTCACTTGCTTGAACTCGTGCATCCAGCTCCAGGCTTAACTTCTGCATTATGTTTTGCCAGCTGTAGCTAATCTGATAAAGGGGAGCTTGTAGTCACCGTTTCTTCAGTGACCAGGGAAGGTCAGGTGACCTGGCCCAGGTCGCACAGGGAGAAGATTTGTACAGGCTCCGGATCCCCCTCTTGGCAACTCGTGCTCCTGCCTCAGTGGTGTTTGCAGATGAAACAGACCAGCAAATGGATGAAACCAAGTCCCCACTGGGCCTAATGAATCCTGCTGTTACAGCTTGTTTGCATTTGTTAAGTTAATTCGTTTTCCAGACAGAACCGCAGACCAGTGTCCCTGCCTCCTGCCCAGTGTGCCCCGCCCCGGGGCCCTAACATCCGCCCTCGGCCCTGTCAGTCTCCTAGCTCTGGGCCCAGGGACTAGAGGGGCTAGCTGGCCAGGCGAGAGGCTGACCGTGAGGACCGTGATGCCTGGCCGGCCTCCTTGCTCCCTGGCTGGAGCCAGTGCATGAAATCTGAACTGTGGAGGGAAGTTTACTGCACACTAAAGGGAGAATGGCCCGCTTTGGGGACAATTAAAGCCATATTACTGCGGAATTACAGAGGACGCCTGGGGAATTAGCCAAATCCAAAGCAGCCAGAAGTACCAGGGCCAAGAAATGTGGGGTGTTCACATGTGGGTCTCCCCCCAACCCCCACTTGTACAAGGAACCTGTCTGGTTCCCAAACCCCCTAATTTTAGGGCAAGAAAAGACATTTCCAAAGACTTTACCTGAGGGGAATTATTGTCATAAAACAGGCCCCGCCCAGCTTGTCCCTTAAATAGTTCTATTCTTATGCCAAAGCCAACCCAGTCACCAGCGGAGGTCCAGGGGGAGGGCTAACTAACCCAGGAGGGAGGGACGAGCCAGGATTTGGAGCCGGAGCAGGAGCTGGAGCCAGAGCAGGAGCTGGAGCTGAGCAGGGGGTGAGCCATGCCAGTCACCCCCCGTGAGCAGTGTGAGCCAGGCTGCCCCTCATTGTCCTCACCTGTGAAATGGGCATGGCCGAGCCTTCCTCACCCACTGCTTGTGAGAATGTTGGGTGGATAAAGTATGTCAAAGTCGGCCCCTGGTGCCTCCACGTTTTTTATTTCATGGCCTTTTGGGGTGAGCATAACTTAAAGTTGTACCGTGTCGGGGCTTTAGAAGGGCGAATGTGTTTGTACTCCTGTGGGGAGGAAGAGGGGCAGGGTTTTGTGTCTCTGGTTGGATGGCTTCCATGTCCTTCCTCCCTTGCCTCCATGACTTACCTTGAGAGCAGTGGTGACTGCTTCATGGTGGGGGAGCGGAGGAAGATAAGTAGGGTGCAAGGTGGGACGCTAGGGATCCCTGCATGCGGGGGGGAGGGGCGGGTAAAGAGTAAATGTAATCGTGGGTGTCTGGCACCTACCTCCGTGCACAGAGATGACTTCAGGTGGCTCACCTGTCACTGCGGTGGGGTGGCTAACATGGGTTGAGGTGGACAGGTATCAGCTCTTCCACTGTCAGCACTGCCCTCATCTCCTGCCCTGCCCTCTGCCCCCCACTGCTTGCCCACCTCGTCCTTCAGACCGTGGCTGGGCCCTGTTCTCTGTCGTCCCTGTCCTAGGGCCCCAGAGGTGCTCAGCAGGCAGCTGTGCTGGCGCATTTCTGCAGGAGATGGGTCTGCCCTGAAGCCTTTGAGGCCTTGGAAGACTGGTTAGTTTTTTTTTTTTTAAAAAAATATGTTTTATTGATTTTTTACAGAGGAAAGGAGAGGGATAGAGAGTTAGAAGCATCGATGAGAGAGAAACATCGATCAGCTGCCTCCTGCACATTCCCTACTGGGGATGTCCCCGTAACCAAGGTACATGCCCTTGACGGGAATCGAACCTGGGACCCTTCAGTCCGTAGGCCGACGCTCTACCCACTGAGCCAAACCAGTCCGGGCAAGACTGGCTAGTTTTTAACAAAGCCACCGCTGTCACTGCACCGACTCCTCGCTGTGAGGAAGCGGTGACTGTCGTCCCCGGGCCGTGTTCTCTAGCTCTAGCCCAGCGGTTCTCAACCTGTGGGTCACCAACCTGTGGGTCGCAACCCCTTTGGGGGTCAAACGACCCTTTCACAGGGGTCGCCTAAGACCCTCGGAAAACACACATATAATTACATATTGTTTTTGTGATTAATCACTATGCTTTCATTATGTTCAATTTGTAACAATGAAAATACATCCTGCATATCAGATATTTACGTTACGATTTATAACAGTAGCAACATTACAGTTATGAAGTAGCAATGAAAATAATTTTATGGTTGAGGGTCACTGCAACATGAGGAACTGTATTAAAGGGTCGCGGCATTAGGAAGGTTGAGAACCACTGCTTTAGCCGATAACTTAGGACACCCTTCCAGAAGGAGCATTTGGCTCGTTTTCTGCAAATAAGTCCCCCACATTTGCCCACAGGTCAGGTCTTCTGCCGTCTCCTTCCTGCATGCACAGTCCCTACCCCAAGGACTGAGGGTCACTGTCGGGTCACTGGGAGACTTCTCAGGCCCCGTCCACAAACTCAACTATGAGACTACTATTCAGGCTGGCCCTGGTCGGGTGGCTCTGTTGGTTCCATCTCCAATCAGGGCACATACAAAAGTCCACCAATGAATGCATGAATAAGTGGAACAACCAATTGATGTTTCTCTTTCTCTCTCTAAATCAATAACTTAAAAAAGAGAATATTAACAAGGCCAGTCCTAGACTCAAACCTGGGAGGTTCTCTGAGCCCAGAGGTGGAACAGTGTCTTCTCTGAGGCTCTCTGAGAAGGAAGGGACTCTGTCAGTCTAGTTGCACCTTCTCCTCAGAGCTGGAATCTCCACCTGTGTCCCTCTCCTGGAAGGCCTCCAGGGACGGCAAGGTCACTCTTTCTCGGGCTGGCCCGTTCTGTTCCCAGTCAGCTGGAAGCTGCCTTTCCTTGTCACTTTCTCAAGTCTGGGGCAGGCCATCTGCATTCTTCAGCGATATGATGATGTTTCATTAAAGTCCTTCATTGTAATTTCATAAACACTTTACTGATATCTAAATAAATGTTACCTACTGGTTTGATTAGAATAACTGGATTCAGAATTGGGGTTCAGAGTTTGATCAGTTTCACCATAAAGCATGTCCTGATGAAAATGGCCTGTTTGGGGTAAAGATTTGGGGTGTGGCTCAGTGGTTGAGCGTCGACCGGTCAGGACATACGCTCAGGTTGTGGGCTTGATCTCAGTGTGGGGCATGTGGAGGCAGCCGATCAATGATTCTCTCTCATCATTGATGTTTCTATTTATCTCTCCCTCTCCCTTCCTCTCTGAAATCAATAAAAATATTAAAAAAAAGCTTTTAGGCCATACTGGTCATAACTGCCTTCCTTCTGTTTCTCCCTAAACAGCAGCGGGAGTCCACATGGGGAGCTTTGCACAGGAGTGTTGGGGCATTCTAAGGAAATCGGGGCCCCTCGCGGGCCTGGTGGGGACGTGCCTGTCGGCTCCTCCCTGATGGTGGAGTGTGTAGCCCGGGGAACACCTTTTGGGTCATCAGATGAGCAGGGCCTTTCCCTTTTCTCACAGTTCCCCGTGGTCTCAGACAGGACTTCTGTCCTCATTTAGCAGCTGGAGAACGGGCCGTGATTAAGGAAGGTCAGAGTGACACTGACCAAGCAGGAACTGAAGAATCAGACAAGCCTTGGGTCTCGGAAAAGCCCAGCAGGCCTCTTCCCGGCTGGTGCTGTCGAATCCAGGGCCCTCTTCGCCTCCCCTGGGACTGTCAGGTGCCGAGAAGATTAGAGTTTCCTTTGATTAAAAATTGTCCTGTGCCAAACCGGTTTGGCTCGGTGGATGGAGCGTCGGCCTGCGGACTGAGGGGTCCCAGGTTCGATTCTGGTCAAGGGCATGTGCCTGGGTTGCGGGCGCATCCCCAGTGGGAGGTGTGCAGGAGGCAGCTGGTCGATGTTTCTCATAGATGTTTCTGGCTCTCTATCCCTCTCCCTTCCTCTCTGAAGAAAATCAATGAAATATATTTTTAAAAAATCATCAGGTAAAATCGCACGTCCCAGGGAAAGCGCACTTTAGATAGGGGTCCACCAGGTGTTGGAGGTCGGATCGCCAGGCAACTCTTGGGCTTCCTTTCACTAAGAGGTATTTGCTGAAATTCCAGTTGAACCGGGCGTCCTGCGTTTTTATTTTCCAAAGCTGGCACCCCTCGTTGGCAAGTGAATTAGGGAAATGGGAGGGCATGTTGGTGTTGACCTGGAGTGGCCCAGGGGACCCCCGTTTCAGCTGTCTCCATTCATAAGCATGAACCCCGAACTCTCGAGCTCACCGGGCTCTGTGTGTGGTGTCGTAGTTCGGCAGCAGTTCAGGCTGCAGGGTAGGTTGGTCTCTGAGCTTGAAAGTCCAAGTCCAAGTTCACTAAAGAGTTGAATGAAATAACTGGTCAGGCAGAGAGGGACGCTGCCTGAGACGGTGGGGACGGGAGTGAGCGGCATCCTGGGAATTGCATGCTTTCCTGCCTGGTGTCAGGGGCACGGAATCCACTGCAAGTCATCCACCCCCCGCCCCCCTCGCCTCTCCTACTCCTGCAGGAGTCGGCCTTGCCCCTCCCGGCTGGCGTGAGCCAGACTCGGTGATGGGACCCATTGTAGATGGGAAATGACTCCAGGGAGCCTGGGGCCAGGCCTGGCTGGCGAGGCTGGCAAACCAGTGCTCATCTGTCTCTTTAATAAGTGTGGGGAGTGTGCACCCCTCTGGGGAGAGGCCTGGGAGGAAGTCCGTGCTGCCAGACAGGCACTGGGCAGGGGAATTACCACAGGCAAAGAGGATTTCACGGCAGCCCCGGCCCAGGGGGGTGGGGTGGGGAGTTTGACTCTCACCTCTTCCACTTGGAAAATTCTGGGCCTTCAGAAACGAATTCCAGTGGCCGTGGGGATTTATCAGGCCTCTTCCCGCTGCCGCCATGCCACCCTCACCTCCATGCTGGAGGTCTGGAAAGAGCCTGAATTAGGAGCGCCCCTAACTGCTTCCAGGTTCTTGGCAAGGTCGCGTTGCCTGTTGGGGGCCTCCTTTTCTCATCTCTTCCAGGACAACGGGGTGCGCTTGGAAACCTTGGCAACTGCAGCAGCCCCGGGAGCCTGCTCCTGCCCTGGGGCGTCACACCCCTTCCCCGTGTGGCTGGTAGATCTCGGGTGTGGACTGGGAGTGGCAGGGGTGTTGCCATAGGGTTCCGTCTCCGGACCTCTATTTGGAAACCAGTACCCGTGAGGACCAGAGAATTCACATCTGGTAGCCAGTAGACAGCCACCAGAAATTCCAGAGCGGGGCAGTGACAAGGTGCAAGTGTTCGAAGAGGGACTGCAGTGGGGTGGAGGGTCATTGAGTTGGGAGTGCCACCGTGGGCTAGGGCTGACTCCCCCAGGGGGGTTCCAGGGCCAGGGGGCGCCCCCCTCGCCTGGCTGCCTGGGGCGGGCCCAGCCCAGGGAGGATCTGAGGAAGGAGCAGACAAAGAGCGGAGGCCCGCTGGGCTGAGCAGAGCCTCCCCGCATTTCCTCCTTGGAGGGGCCTCCCCTGCAAAGAGGAGGGTGTTTGTGCCGCAGGAGCCGGCTGGCTCCTCAGCAGGGAAAGGCCTGGGAGCCGTTAGGAGGGGGTTGTTTCAAAGCCTTAGGGGGAGGCGCGGCAGCCAAAAAAGGGCAGGAGAAAGAAAAGGCTAAGATGTTTACAGAGAAAAAAGCCAGTGGAAAATATGATGGCGAGATCAAGCCGATTCAGGGGATGGCCCTGCGCAGTCGGCTGGGGAGGGGCCGGTCGCCCCACACAACGGGAGAGAAAGCGCCAGGCTGTGGGCAGCCCCACAAATGCATCCCAGCCCCACGAACACCCTCTGCTCGAAGACCGGCCTGTTTGCAGACTGCGTGACCAGGTCTCCCAGCTCAGAGGGAGCTCAAGTACCTCTCCTTCCCCTCCTTCGCTTGAAGGCGGCAGGACTCTCAGACCTCAGGTGCACCCCCCAGCCCCATCCCTTCTCCAGAACCCCCGGAGGGTCTGGCTGGGTTTGGGCTCCCAACAGCTCTTTTGTCTGACATCTTGACAAAGGGGCCAGGCTGTTCCCAAGCCCCACAGGTGTGAAGAGCTTGTTACCCTAGTGTTTGTGCAGCCCTATTAGTGGCCTGAAGGGCTGTTGACAGAGGGCCCCTTTGTGTGCGGCCTCGGCTAAAGCTCCCTAAGCCCTCGACAAACACAGGCCACTTATCTCCCAGGACTGCCTCAGAAACCGCCTGCAGCCTAAAGCCGCCCTGGCAGGGAGCTCCAGCCTCCTGGACTGACCCTGGGCTGGGTTTCTAAAGCATTTCCCAGTGTTTTGTTGTTCGTCATGCTTCCTACCACCTTGATCCACTCTTGTCTATTCTGTTTCTGATATCAGAGATAAAGCACCGCCCCGGCCCTGGCAGGGGTCAGAGAGCTGGTGTTCCAGGTGGAGTTTTTAAAACAATGGGTGGCTTTGCAGGCCTGTCTCCCACGGGGAGGTGCTGTCAGAGGGGTCAGTGGGCTCCCCCTTTAAGACGTAGCTTCAGGGGCTCCTGGGTCCACCAGGAAAGTTCCCTCTTGCTAACTGTCCTACTGGGAATCCTCTCACAAGGCCTCCCCAGCACTGCCCCCCCCCCACATGCCTAAACAGGGGACCATTCTTCCTCCCTCAGAATGGTTTCCTCTGCCCAGTACCCTAGAGATTATCCTTGCCACAACCTCTCCTTCTGGAAGACCCAGGTGGTCACCAGTCCTCTCAGCTACTCCCCTTCTGAGGCTGCTCCTCTGCTGAACAACCCCTCCTCCCCAATCACCCTCACCTTGAGTGCTTGGAAGCCGGCATGATGCCCCTTCAGGGCCTTGGTATCATCATGCCCCATCTCTGATCCACCTTGGCTGGTGGTGGCCTTACTGCTCCGCCCTGTCACCTGCCGGTGTAGTCCCACCCCTGTGGCGTGTTCACACCTGGAGCACTCCCCTCCTGGACTCTCAGGTACCGCCTTGCTGACGTGCACCTGCCCTTACCTCCCAGGAGTGCTGGTGTCCTGCAGCTGAAGACTTCGAGGCCAGAAAAGAACTCAGAGCTCATCAGACCCAGTGTCTTCATTTTTAAAAAATTGATTTGAGAGAGAGAGAAAGGGGTGTGAGAGAGTGAGAAACATCAATAGGTTGCCTTCTGTTTGTGCCCTGATGGGGGATTGAACCCATACCCTGGGTCTGTGCCCTGACCGGGAGTTTTGGTGTCCTGCAGCCTTTGGTGTACGGGATGCTGCTCCAACAAACGCAGCCACCTGGCCAGGGCCCACTGTCTTCATTTTTCAGATGAGAAAGTGGAGGCTCAGGAAGTCCATGGGGGCTTTCCAGGGTCACACACCTGGGTGAGGTGCGGGGCCAGGACTAGCACCCAGGTCCCAGGTCTCCCAAATCAGGTTCAGCTGTCTTTCCTCTCATCCTTGTGTGCCGTTTGATCTTTATTTAATAACTAGAGGCCCATTGCATGAATTCGTGCATGGGTGGGGGCCCTCGGTGTGGCCTACAGGGATTGGGCCCCAGCTTGTGCCCCCAGGCTCGCAGCCCTGCAGCCCCGCTTGGCACCCCACCATGGCCTGGTGTTGCCCCCTCACCTGCTCCACCATCCCATCTGCGGGTGATTGATTGGGGCTGGGCCCCCTGCCTGGCTTCCTCAGCACCTGGGAGCTGGGTGATGGCCCTGCCCCCTGCAGCCTGCTGCCACCGCTGGTCACAGTCTACAGGGCAATCAGTGGGGCGATCGGGCCCTCGCTTGCACCTGCCTTGGCCTGGTGCCTCCTGCTCACCTGCTCCACCATCCTGCCGCGGTCCCACTCTCGTTGTGGCCCATCAGGACCAGCAGCACCTCCACTGCTACCCGCTGCCAGTGCCAAGTCACTGACACCCGCCATGTTCCACGCCGCCCTCTAGTGGTCAGCGCACATCATAGTGAGCGGTCGAACTCCCGGTCAAACAATTTGCATATGAGGCTTTTATTATATAGGGTAACTGCACCACATGTGGACTCTGACGTCCTTGTCTTTAGACATCTCTTCTCCTCTGCATTATCAGTGGTTTTTATGACCGTGGTTCTCAAAGTGTGGCCTGGGACAGACAGCTCAGCCTCACCTGGGAATTGCTAGCAGTGCAGATTCTCATGCCCCATCTACAGATCTGAGACTCCTGGGGGCGTGGCTCAGCTGCCTGTGTTCTGATAGGCATCCTGGTGACTCTGGGCACCTGAGTTTGAGAACCATCCCATGCTGGGTCTTGGGAGGGAGTTAATGGCTCCTGGAATGGACCCCACAGCAGCCGTGCTTCTCTGCTCAGAGGCTGACGCGTCGGAGGGGCCCGCTTATGTTCGCTGAATGAGAAGGGACCGAGCAGTCCTGCAGGAGCAGGTCCTCTTGGGGGTGTCATTGGTGGCCCCCTCTCACGCCTTGAGCTGCCACATCTTTCCTTATGTGCCCTCTGGGACCCCCGAGAGTCCCATCGAACATCCTCACCTCTCCCGGGCCCTGTCTCACTCAGCATGGACTGTTGACTCTCTTTTGACAGAAGAACGAGTTTCCAGGTCTCCTGTCCATTTCTCAGTGATGCTTTTTAAACAGTTTATTTAAAACTAAAATTGACATGCGCACCCATCAAATGACTGCAAACCCCAGAGCCGACCTCTTTGGCTCAGCCTGCCTGGTCACCACTGCATTGCCTCTGGCCGGTTGATGTCTCCAGTGACGAGCATTAAGCCCTGAGCTCGGCAGTGGAGGTGCACCTGGGAGGCAGGTGGCAGTGACGGCATCCAGACTTTTATCACACCAGGTGTCCCCCGAGTCTGTGAGGGCAGGGACCACATCTGTCCTGCTCCCTGTTATGTCCCCAGTGCCTTGCCTAGTGCTTGGAACAGCGTGGGTGCTCAGTAAATTATCTATTGAATAGCTAAGTCCATGAGCTACCGGATTTGTCAAGTGCGCTTGGGTTGTTTTGCAAATGTGTTCCTCCTATGCCCAGCTCACCTGTAGACACGAAAGGGCCCAGGCCCTGAAGTGCTTGGGCCAGTCCTGCCTCAGCCCCTTCCCAAAAGGAGTCCTTTGAGAGCCCAGCTGTGTCCCCAGGTGCTGGCAGGAGCCAAGTACGTGGCGGCGGCGGCTGCTCGGCTATCATTTCAGGAGAAGCTGAAAACGGGCTTAGAGTAGCCATCGCTGGGGGCAGAATGCTTACAATTTATAAACAAGGGCCAACGGTTTCTAAATAAGTAGTATACCAAGCAGAGTAACTAAGTAGTAAATACAAACTACCCCAAACTCGTAAAAATAGCTCTCACATATTTTTATTATTCCGAAATAGTCATTTAAGGGGACATTTCTTTTAAAACCAGACCTCTGCCCTCGGCTCCAACCCAGACTCCCGCCATGAACTCTCCCCGTAACCTTCCTGGGGACTCACCCCAGAGTTTCTTTCCTTTTTAGTGGTTTTTATTACCAGTGGGACTGCGGCAGGTGGTGGAGCAGCAGGCATGTCACCTGGGTGCTTGTTGGATGTGAATGCTCCCAGGCCCCACCCAGATCTCCTGGGTCAGAATCTGCTCCTGGACAGCAGGTGACCCTGTGCCCGCCGCATGGGGCAGGGCTGGGTGACCCTGTGCCCGCCGCATGGGGCAGGGCTGGGTGACCCTGTGCCCGCTGCATGGGGCTGTGCTGGGTGACCCTGTGCCCGCTGCATGGGGCTGTGCTGGGTGACCCTGTGTCCACTCCATGGGGCAGGGCTGGGTGACCCTGTGCCCGCCACATGGGGCTGGGCTGGCCAGACTCTTCCGTCTGGGCTCTGATTGTGTCCTCAGGTGTGCCCGCCATGGGGCTGGGCTGGCCAGACTCTTCCGTCTGGGCTCTGATTGTGTCCTCAGGCCCCATCCTCCCCACCTCTTCCTGGAGCAGAGAAGCAGGGCCTCTCCCACGTCAGCGCCACGGGCAGCACCCAGCCAGCGGGAATCGGAGCTGATATGCGACCTGTGGTCCCTAAGCCTGGCCACCTGTGTCTGAGCAGAAGTGCCCGAGGCCGCTCTCTGTCTGCTGGCCTTCGCCTCGGACTCCCACCAGCCCGGTGAAGGCTGGGAGTGGAGAACGTCTTCCCTCCCTGGGCAGCACTCAGAGCTGCAGGGTTTGCATTTAGAGAACCATCTTAGACAGCAGTGGAGGCGGTAAAAACTCACATACCCGGGGAGTGGACACACAGTCTCCCTAACCCAGGGCTTCTCAGACGGCGCTGTTGACATTTGGAGCCGGAACCTCCCTGGTCTGTCCCCTCGACGCAGATGCCGGTAGCATCTCCCTCCCCAACTCTGACGACTGAAAGTGTCTGTAGATGTTGCCAAATGTTTGCTGGGGGCACAGTCACCCCTGTTGAGAAGCACCACTCGAATCCTCACCCCCTGCAGGCTGTGAGCTCTGTGTGGTGAGTAGTAGGTCTCATGGTCCTTCCCAGCTGCCACGGATAAAATTAGCAAAAGAAATGGCGAGAGAAGCAGCCCCCACCCGCCCTGCACGTGCCCACATGCCCAGCCTGCCCCTGCGGCCTAGACACGTGGCAGTGGGAGGCGTGAGAGCTGTGCTGAGGGTGCGCAGGAAGCCCGGGGCCGGGGACTCGGCCCCCAGCTGCAGATGGTTCCTACGGCCATTACGCTGGACAGCGCAGACACGTCAGTCCGAGCTCCCTGTTACGCTGCAGAAATCACACGGGGAACCTTCTCCAAAGAACGGCCCTGGGAAGGAGGGAGGGATGTTGGTGTGGCTCTGTGTGCTGGGGGCCCATCGCCAGTGACCTTCCTGCTCCACTGAAAGCCCCGAGCCACGTGAAGTTTTGGGGAGCCAGGCCCCAGATATCCCGAGAGACAGGGCAGGGATATCGCTAGATTGTTTCTGGGCCTGGGCTGGCCCTGGTGGAACTGGGGGTTAGCCCATCAGGGCATTTCGGGAGAGGGCCAACGCGTGCGTGGTAAATTCATCAAACAGCAGGTGTGGGCTCAGTCACTGTTGTGCAAGGCCCCACTCAAGGTCGTGGGAGGAGTCCAGGGCAGCGGTCACCGGTCGGTGGCCTGCGGATCACTGGTGGTCCGTGAGGTCCGGAAGGTTGGTGACCGCTGGTCGGGGGCATCCTAGGTACGGGTTCTTCTCCTTAAAGCACTGCAGTCTACTTGAACAGACCGTTAGAGTAGCAATACAAAATAAAAGGAA
>NW_006289395.1:1823332-1823653 GCF_000327345.1 Myotis davidii
CATCACAGGAGCTTGTCGGGGGGTAGTCTGGGCAGACCACACAATCTTTCCTTCAGCCTATCTATACCTACTACCCACCCACCATTTATCCACCCATCCACCCATCTGTTCATTCACCCGCCCATTTACCCACCCACCTGCCAATTCACCCACTGATCCATCCATCCATCCAACTCATCCAACCACTCACCCATGCATCATCCATCCATCTATTCCAGTGATGGCGAACCTTTTGAGCTCGGCGTGTCAGCATTTTGAAAAACCCTAACTTAACTCTGGTGCTGTGTCACATATAGAAATTTTTTGATATTTGCAACCATA
>NW_006289395.1:1823964-1840886 GCF_000327345.1 Myotis davidii
AACGGGGGAGCCCTGTCCACCCTGCCTCCCTCTTGGCCGGTGGCACGGGGCCTGGCAGGCGGCGGGAGTGCCTAGCTGTGTGTTGGACTGAACTGGCCTCGGGGGGTGAGGGGTTGCACAGTCCAGGTTGGTGGGAGAGCTTTGAAGAAGCTTAAGGAGCAGTGGTGACTGGCATATGTTAACGAGGACATAGAACTTCTCATGGGAGAAGAAAACAGAACCTTGTCGCTTGGGCCGCATTTCCTGTTGGGTTTCTGGTTAGGGTGTGTGTGTATGTGTGTGTGTGTGGCGGGGGGTCTCTTCCTCCTCCCTCCTGCCCCATGTTATGCCCCTGGGTCTAGTTCAGCCACACATGATGTATCCTTGGTGATTCCCACATGACAGGTGAGGGGGCATAGAGCTCGGGGTGGCTGGGGGACCTCTGGACAGGACGTAGCGCCTCACAGGGCAGCCTGTGCTGGTTCCTCAGAAGTTGTGCTGCCCCAGCCCCCCGCCCTTCTGCCCGGGGCTGACCTCTCTGTGCTCACAAAGCTGCCCTTTCCTCCCTGCCTTGAAATCTGATAATGAAACTAATACCCAATATTTGTGCCTCGGAGAGAGCAGGGGATAAACAGGAAGGCACAGGGGATTAAGGTGTCTCTGAGAAAGGGGCTGGGGACAGGTGGGGAGGTGGGTGACATCTGCGTGTGGAGCAGCGGGGGAATCCAGATGTGAGCGGCTTTGCCTGCTGCATTTTTCCATTTGTGCAGAGAAAATAAAACAAAGAGGAAAGAAAACAAGCTGTAAAATACTTTGCAGAAGGTTGAGCGTGGGCAATCGCCACTTGATGTCCCCTGACAGCTCCAAGACGAGGGGTGGGGGTGGGGTGGGGATCGAGGGGAGCCCTGCCTTTTGATGTTCAGCCTCTGAGTTTTCTTTTGTGTGACCAGTTGTTTGAAGAACCTTTTGTTGGTGTAAGGTGCCTATGGAAGGGAGAAACCAGCCCAAGGTTCTCCTCAGGGTGGGAGTGGGAGTCGGGGTGGGGGCGCGGGCCGAGCTCCCAGCGGGGGCTCAGAGGCTGGGGGCAGCTGGAGCCATCCTGACAGAGGAGGACACAGGATTAGCATCTGCCTCCGAGAAGGAAGGAGAAGAGGCTGCCCCTGAGGCCTTTCCCAGGATGAGAGGCCCGAGGGCGTGAGGCCTGGGTGGTCTTCCCAGACCCCTGTCCCTGGGCAGGTGAGCCAGGCCCTGTGGCTTCTGTGCTGGCAGGAAAGCCTCCCTGCCAGGCTGTAGTCTAGGCCCCGCTGTTCTTCCTTCCACGAGGGCAGTGGACCGGGAGCCAGAAGACCTGGGTTCCAGTCCCGCCCCCCGTCCCCCCCTTTCCTGGCTTGGTGGTCCCGGGCTGGTAGTCACTTAACCGCGCTGAGAAGCTCCGTCATCCTGGACTGGTGGAGGGAGTCCACAGGGACAAGGAACTTGTGTATGCACGACCCCAGTGCCGGGGGCTGTGGCTTCTCTTTGTACTTAGCTGAGCTCAGCCCCGAGGGCTGGGGTGCTGAGGGAGCTCTCAGGAGGCCTTCCCTGGCCTCGTGGGTCCAGCTGCTTCCAGATGTCAGGCGTGAGCTGCCTTCTGTCTCCCCACTGAGCCTCCTCAGAAGCACTTGCCCACCTTGACGTGTAAATCTGTAAATCGAGTGACGAATGGGGGCGTGATGTGGAGGGCGGCTCTGGGCAGGACATTTAAAGAAGCTTATTATGACGTCACAGAAAAACATTAAAGGGGCAGATATTTTGTGAAAACCACACAAGTAATACCTGAATAAGAAACTGGTAAAAACATTGGCCGCTTATATAGTAGAAAGGACAGGTGTTTTTTCATCCATCACATTTAAGAGCGCTAGACGTGGTGGAAAAAACAACACCTTGTTTGAAAACTAGGCAAATGGCACGAGCAGGCAGTGCACAAAACGTGAAGTATAAATAGAAAAACAAACATGGAGAAATGTCCAGCCTCCCTGGGAATCAAAGACATGCAAATTAACATCATATGTGTGTGTGTGTATGTGTGTGTGTTTTCCAGACGAATTGGCAAAGATTTTTTTAAAAAATGAATGCTGATACCAAATGCATATTATTATTCTTTTCAAGGGCGTGTCCAATAGGGGCTCTCATATCCTGCTGATGGGAGTGGAAGCCTTTTTTGGAGGGGAATTTGGCAGTTTGGATCCCAAGTTAAGACATGTAGACCCCAAACCTAACTACCAAGTCTGCCTTGAGAAATTTACTGTACAGCTATCATCAGAGCAGAGTAAAAAGTCGTGAGTGCAAAGGTGGTTCTCGGGGTGTTGTTTATAATAGTGAAAAACTGAAGCAACCCAGCCACCCAACCCAGGGAGGCCCTGAGTGTAAATGCACCCACTGCAGATCCAGGCAGCCCATCACACGCGTCCGGACAGTGGTGGACTAGGCGGGCTTTCAAAATCATGAAGAACATTGTCTGACACTAAAAAATGCTCGCCATTACGAGGCACCAGGCCACGAGCCCGAGATGCACACGTGTGATCCGCGGCTGCAGAACTGAACAGCTCCACAGCTGAGCAAATGTCCATTCAAGTCTGCGAGGACGGCCCCCCGTGTTAGCAGCCGTCGGTGGAAATTGGAGTGCAGTTTTTTCCTTTCTGCTTTTGTTTTTCAAATGTCTGGCATGAAGCACGTCTTTCCTTAGAACTTACATAAAATGCCATTTAAAACAAGCTTAGCCCCAAAGCAGGGCAAATTATGTGACAGGGTGAGCAAGATCGGGTGGATCTAAGCTGGAGTTATGTTGGCATAAGACACCTAAGGGGGAAGGCAGGCAGCACGATTCTCGGGGTGGCATGAGGAGGGCTGTGGGGGCTGTGCCGATGCCTGGGGAGCCCATGGCCCTCTTGCCTAAGCCAGGCCGGTGGAGGTGACAGTGGGCGTGGAAGTGACAGCTAAGGCCAGTACATGGAGGGTGAACAGGTTGCAGGCAGATGAGGAGGGGGCTTGGGAGAAGGTCCTCAGAGGCGAGGAAAGTCATACGGGGGCAGGCAGAGGGTCCTCACGCAGGGCACACTAGACAGAAACAAGTTTGCTGGAGCTTAAGAGCGAGGAGTGGAAGCGGAATCGGCGTATCGAGAGCCCTCGAGGCCACGGGAAATGATTTCGATTTTATACAGAGGAAAACCTGGGAGCCATTGACAGACTTCAGACGCTTAGAGCTCCTGTTCTGAGAACAGCCTAGCAGCAAGCTGTTTATTAAAACGAGGCAGTGGCCCGCAGGCCCCGAGTTTGACATGCTTGGTCTAGCGGGCTCAGCCCAGGAGACAGCGGGGCTGAGGTCTGGCAGCCCAGAGAGCAGTGAATGGATTTGGAGGACTCGCCTCTGGGTCCCAGTGCGGACCCCAAAGTCGAAGCTGATGTCATGGATTTGGCTGTGAGGGGTGAACAAGGGAAAGGGTGCTGAACCCCGAGGAGCAGGTAGGGACCAGGAGAGGGGAGGAGGATGGGCGGAAGGAAGGCTGCGGTCCCCGTGCCGCAGGTGGCTTGCGGCTGCCACCTTCTCCCTGTGCCCACTTGGTCTCTCCTCTGTGTGTGTGCCCTGGTGTCTGGCTCCGTGGCCACACTTCCTCTTCCCAGGACACCAGTCAGATTAGATGAGGGCCCACCCTCACTGCCTCAATCAAGGCCCTAACCACCTCTTTCAAGGCCTCATCTCCAAACACGTCACATTCTGAGGTCCCAGGGTCAGTTAGGGTAGCAGGTGAATGGGGGAGGCACAATACAGCCCTGAGCAAGCGGATTTGGGCACAAGGGGATGCCGGGTCCCCTCCCCATCCTGAGTGTGTATGGCGGGGCCGGGTGCCGAGGGAAATGAAGTCTCCCCGTGGTTCAGGCCCTGCAAGGTGGTCCATGAGCCTGTGTGGGGGAAAATGGGGGAGCCTAGGAGAAGCTCTGCGGTGGAGGAGGGGACTTGGGGGCAGTCTCCGGTCCCCAGGTGCCCCTTCCTGACGCTCTCCCTGCCCCCTCCACAGCCTGCAGCTGCAACCTGCACGCCCGGCGCTGCCGCTTCAACATGGAGCTCTACAAGCTGTCCGGGCGCAAGAGTGGGGGCGTCTGCCTCAACTGCCGCCACAACACGGCCGGCCGCCACTGCCACTACTGCAAGGAGGGCTACTACCGCGACATGGGCAAGCCCATCACCCACCGGAAGGCCTGCAAAGGTAGGCGTGGGGGGGGGGGGAGGAGCGGGGAAGCGGGCCTCGGGCACCCCTGCCCCCTCTCTTTCCTCGCTGCTTCTCCTTTCCTGTTGCTTTTGTCCATGATCATACACGCGCCTGCCCGCACGCACGCACGCAGGCAGGGCCTCCCTGGCATTCGGAGGTGTAGGCCCAAACAAAGGGGCACTGCAGCAATGACTGGGAGGAGAAGAAAGGAGGTGTGATCTCTGCGAGGGTGCAGGTCGCCCCGCCCCCTCCCAGCTGCGTGTCCCTCGCACAGGTGTGCCGCATACCACAGGGCGGGGGTCAGGTTCACCCGGCTTACCATCGCACAAAGGGCTCTATTTTACCAAAACCCGGCAGACGGATTTCTTTGGATGTCGCATGCACCTCCTGCCCCACCCCCAGCTCGCACAGACAGACAGCGCAGCTTCAGGGGCAGGGTCGCAGGAGGAGCACTTAATCCACCTGCAAGTAGCTTTATTGCTCAGGACAAAGTAAGACAGGGAGATGGAGACTGCATTCGTTCACTGAAGCAAGCACTGATGTGTTAACGTTGCGTGTTTGTTTTCTCCCACGAACACAAACGAAGCAATGGTGAGATGGCTCAGAAGAGCTGATGAAACGCCAGGGAACTGCATGATCCTGGGGGAGGAATGAGCCCCACTCCACATTAGCTTCTGGGAATTCCAGGAATCGGGGCTCTTTGGGTCCAGAATTTGGAGGCTGGAGCCAGGGCTTGCTGTGAGCATGGCTTCCCAAGGTGATATCTCTGAGGGCTCTTGGGGGACACTGGAGAGACCCCAGCATGGCAGACTCGGGCCTAGGTGATGAGCTGCAGCAGAGAAATCCTTCCGTGGCCACTGCTCAGCCTTTGGATGAAGCCAGAGCATCATCTTCTCAACAGGAAACCCACCGGATGTTGGGCACTGGTGCGCAGGACAACTGCACGACCGGCAGGCCCCGGTGCAAAATGAAAACACAGGGCTTCGTGCCCGGCTAGTAGGGCTCCGTGCTTGAGCGTCTACCTATGAACCAGGAGGTCACAGTTCACTTCCCAGTCAGGGCACAGGCCCGGGTTTCGAGCTCCATCCTCAGTAGGGGGTGTGCAGGAGGCAGCGATCAATGATTCTCTCTCATTATTGATGTTTCTATCTCTCCCTCTCCTTTCCTCTCTGCAATCAGTAATACACACACACACACAGACATAAAAGAAAGAAAATACAGGGCTTCTTGTTCAGGAATTGCTAAGGATTTCAAAATGGCAACAGCAGAGCTTCAACCAAGCATGTGACCTTATGAGCATGTGCCCGTGACGTTAGCCTTGCTTGTTTGAAACGCTTTTCTCAAAAAACAAACAAATAAAAAAACATCCGCAAAAACCCCCACAAGCCAACAAAAACAAAACAGGTTCCCAGTCTGCGTCTTCCGGGAGAAATCCCTTCGATTCCAAATGAACGGGTGGCTCCAAGCGAGCTCTCCTTTCCGATCTGTGGACTTAAGGCTGCCTCTGGTGGTTGTCAAGAGAAACTTAAGCATAAAGGTAGTTGGACTGTTTCCACATCAAACAACAACTCATCCAGGTGAGAACCCCCCCAGGAGACTTGAGCAGGGACTAAGAAAGTGGCCTGGATAAAGGGACTCAACAAAGGCCTGCAGTGGCAGGAAGGCATGAGCGGGACACGACCAGCGAGTGAGGGCTTTGGGTTGTCAGAGAACATAATTGGAAGGTAATCCAACTCCTTCACCTATGCCCAAGTGTTCATTGTATTTCACTGACAGAAGAAACTGAAGCCAAGGTCTTATAAACCGCTGCTTGCACACAGATATCTTGGGGATTTGGCCAACAGCTCTTGATCAAAAGTGGCCACTCGGCTGGATGAAGGGAGAAATCTGCGGGTGGGTGAGAAGGTCTGGGCTCGCCCTGTCCATTTCTGCTGTCAGAGCAGGGAAGGTGTATCCCCTGGAGAGACAGGAAGGAGCATCCTGGCCGCCCTGCTGTTTGCCTCCCCTCCTCCCCTCTGTTGCTGTGGGACAAAGCCCACGTGTGGCCTCTTGCCGCTTCGAGTGAGATGTCAAGAAGCCACAGGATTCTGGAACCTGCAGGTCATCCTCTGGGGCTCTGCCACCCGGTTAAATGGTGTGTAGACACCCAGCTCCCAGGAGGAACAAGTGCAGGCAGGCAGGGTGTGGCCCTGTCTTATTTCAAATGCTGTGGCCACCCGCACTGGCTGTGTCTGCCCTCTCAGCCCTGGGCAGCAGCTGCCCCTGTCTTGGCAGGAGCACAGGGAGGAGAACCCACAGAGGAGGAGGAATGGATGGATGGATTTTTGCTCAGAAGGATTCCTGCAAATCCTGCTGGGGAAAAGTGACAGGAAGGGGCGGGACTCTCAGTGTGTCCTGATTGGTGAGGAAGAACAATGCTTCCAGGATCCTGCCCCCTGATTGGCGAGGGAAAACGCTATGTGGCCGGTCCTAACACTGATTGGTGGGGAACAGCATTGCCCAAAGGGCTTCGTGCTTGCTGAAAAGCCATTGCCGGGAAGAACTGCTCTGAGCGCAGAGCAAGAAGAATGTGACCTGACAGTTCCAGGTCCCCCCTCTGCTCTTCTTTTCCTGCTGTCATCCCCCCCCCCCCCCCCCCCCCGCCACTCCCGTAGGGGATGTGGGAACTTTGACTCCTCAGTTCCCTCTCAGGATACTTCTCAGCAAGAGAGACCCTGCCGTCTTGTCAGGAACCAGCTGCAGGAGCTGAGATGCTGGCGGGGGATATGCACCGTTGAGATCTGCAGAGGGAGGTCTCTTCTTCACCTCCATGGAGCCCGCTGTCTTGCCTTCCAGGGCTGGATGGCTTAAGGAAGTGATTCCTTTGGCGGAAGCATTTGGCCCAGTATGTTGATCTCCCAGGGTTTGCTCTCAGAAGCTTCCAGACCTTGTCGCTGAGGAGCTACCCCTATGCCCTGGCCTCCTGGGGTTGCCCTCAGGGAGCCTCGCCTCGTCCTCGGGTGAAGGCCGCCTGCCTCCTCCTTTGCTGTTTCCGATGCATTTTCCAGGGGCACTGAGACGACCGGCCGGCCGTGGCTCCTGGCGCAGGTTGGCAGTTGGCCAGGGGAATGGCATCAGGGCCCCCTTTACCTCCCGCCCGACTTCCCAGGGCCTGGGAGGAGCCCGGCAGGGGGGCTGAGGCCACCCATACACTCCTGGCCACGGGCTGACTCCCAACCTTGTTCCGCCTAGAGCAGGGGTGGACCCAGACAAGAACAGTGTGGAGCGAGGGCATTCGGTTCCCAACGTGATTATGCAGTCCCCCATCCGGGAAGTTTCGTAGCAACAAATTTGTTGGGTTCTTTCTCCTCTCCAGTGGTTTAGAACCAAGCCGGGCTGGCAGGGCTGGCGCGTACAAAGGGCTGTAATAAACATGCCCGGGAACGGGCGGCTGCACTCTCCGGCTATTCAGCGCGATTTCACAGCCCCGCGAAGGCCTCATTATGGCGGGGGCCGTTGTCCTATACAAAGTCAGATGAGATGAATCTCTCTCTTTTCTCCCCAGCATGGTTTGTGAATCTGTCAAAAGCTTAGGGGGTTTTGTTTACCATTTGTCTTCTTTATGGACCGGGGGTGGGGGGGGGGTGGCGGGGGCTTTCTCCTTTGGAGCCAGCAAAGAAGACGTTGCCATTTCACCATTTCAGCCATGGCCCCCATTTAAATGATATTAATTTATCATCTTCCCAAACCATCTGCGACGGATAAAGACATTCCGGGAGTCTCCCGTGAACCGCATCGCGATGAGAATTAAGAAATTAACCCCCACATCTAGCGTCCTGCACAAAGGGCTTCGTTCCGTCTCACTGAGCAGCCTGCTTCGTTCGCTCTCTGCCCTGCCCCCTTCAAGTCCACGGTCAACGCTGCTGATTGAATGCAGGCTGCTGGGGAGGTGCGAGTCCTCAGAAGACGCAGGCGGTGGGAGCAGAGGAATGTAGGGTCCTCTCTCCTGGCCAGTGCACACCTGCTGCGCCCATCCACCCCCTGCTGCTCTGCCAGGGGTTGGGGAAGAAGCCAGCGCCTGGGGCCGCCCCTTGGCTCCCTGCCCACTGTGTGTAGTTTTCCATGTCTCTCCTTTCCCTGCTCATCAGGGCATCCTTAGTACAGCAGGTCCTTGAATAGCGTCACTTCCTTCAATGCCGTTTGTTATAATGTGGATGAGATATTGCAGGAACTTGTTAATATCAGTTCGCCTTTAGTAAAATTCGTTATACGTTATTTCACTTGAAGTTGCAGAAGCTATTGACAACGTCTGTATCTTTTCTCCAACTTGTGTGGAGGGTCTCACCCTGGGCTGCACTTTGGAATTGCCTGGAGATTCGAAAATCCTGAGGCCTGAGTCCTACCCCCCAAGAGATTCTGGTTTAATTCTGGGGCCAGGTGGGTCCTGGGAACCTGAAAAGCTTCCCAAGGTGGGTCAGATGTGCAGCCCAGGCCGAGAACCACGGCCGTGGGAGAATAAGGAGGAGGACAGTGAGCGCTCTTGGGTTGAGAAAGGTGGCCTAAGCCCCAGGTTTATTCTTTTGAGGGGAGAGGCTTGTTATTAATGAATTTAAATGTCCTTTTCTTTATGCCTCTCTTGATGAAAACTGGGTGGAGGGGGTGTGTATTTTAAATTTTTAAATTTAAATCTTGCCAGGTGAGGCTGGGAGCTTAGCTAGGCAGCCGAAGTTCTAGTGTCCAGGGAGAGCACGGGATCGGGTGTGTGCACCCGTGTGTATGTCTGGACTTGATCACAGTCGAAGCAGAGCTAGGAACCTGGGGCCCCACCCCTTCCTGACTCTAAGGCAGGGTTCATGCACCCCACAAAAGCCTGAAAGCATCAGGAGTGCCCTGCACTCTGTGGGCCACGCTTCCATTTCCTGTCATCACTTTAGGGGTGCAGGGAAAGGGTGGTCACCTTAGGCAGGAAGGTACTCAGTGGCTGGAGCAGCTCCCAGCTCAGAGGGCAGAGGCCACAGCCAAGGAGTGGACTGTGTTAGGGTGCCATGAAGGCCAGTGCCCCTGGGGAGAGCAGAAGTGAGAAGAAGAGACAATCCCCAGGGAAGCTCCATGCTCAACTCCAGCTGTGGCCTCTGGGCCTGCTGGTCCCTGGGGGGTGGGGAGGGTCGGAAATCCCGATCCCCAGATTTGGCTCTAGGTTTAAAGCCTGGGGGGAGTCACGTGACCTCCCTAGATCTCCGTCTCTCATCTCTGAGTCACATTCAGATTTATGGTCTCCGAGTCCCGTCCAACGTCGACATTCCACACTCCACGTGCTCTTTTTAAATAAGCGTTTTATCAGTCCCTGGTGCGCAGGACCTGGTCCTGCCTCAGTGAAGCTTGTGAGCTGGGAACGTGGGAAGTTGGCGGACACCGGGTGGAGGTGCTTTGCTTCCAAGGTCTTTACAAATGAAGAGTCCCTGCTCTTGTGCCCGGGCCCACACAGTGCCCGACCCACACAGTGCCCCATGCTAAAATGGGATCTTCAGGCCCAGCCCTTGGTCTCATCCATGCCCTGGGCATCCTTGGCCATTTTCTTCACCTTGCTGGGCGCCAGTGCCCTGCCTCTGAAGGCTGCTGCCATCCCAGTGCCCTGGCCTTGAGCTCCTCTGTTGATGGAGGGCATTTCACCTGGGACATAGCTTTTGCCACCAGGAGAGCAGCAGGGGGGCTCCAGCCAACAGCCTTGGGGTGGGTAGCTTTCCAAAGCACGGAGTTATCGAGACCAGGGCTCAAGTTCCATCCCTGGGCAACGTGTATACTCTTTGGTGCCTCAGTTTTCTCATCTGAAAATGGGGTTAACAATAGTTTCTTCGCCCTCCCAGGGTTAAATGAAATGACACAGAGGAGGTTCCTGGCACGTGCATCACCCCACATCTGTTAGCTGGTGGGGTCATTTGTACAATTAGAGGAAAGTAGGACAAGCCGGGCACACGGGTTCCCTCGGCTCCTCTGCGGCCTTAGTTCTTTCGGGGGCTCAGCCCCGGTGTGGACTCGGAGGCGGATTCCCACAGCACTGGGCAAGGCCCCGGGGGTTTGTCGGACGGCTGTTGCACACTCTGGATAAAGGATTTACACACTTGGGGAGCAAAAATGACAAACAAGTCAAATCGCAGAGATGAGTGTCCGGCAGCTACTCCCGGAGGCCCTGAGCGGAGATGTGGGGACAGGCCATGTGTATAAACGCGGCTGTGAAAGTGCCGCCCAGAGAGATCCCGCCCCTGCCCGCCTGCCCTGAGCCTGTGCGTGTAGACTCCCACCCCCGCCCCGTAGGGAGCCATCTGTAGGAGTGAGCCCTTCCCTCAGCTGTAAATCAGGTGCAGGAAGACTATAGTTAACTAGATCGGGAGGGTCAAATAACCCAGTTCGGGATTAGGGGGCGGCCCTCCCCTTCCACTTCCTGCTGTCTGCACCTTGATCCGCGAGTGGCAGGGGAGAGGAGAGGTCGCCCAACTTGAAACATTTATTCTTTTGTGCCTCGTTAGCAACTGCTGGGAGAAAGAAAAGCATCGCCGCCAGGAGGTGGACACGGATGGGGAGATGGTTTGTGGATGGTCTGTGGACCGAAGTGCTCCTGGCTCCCTCATCAGCGGGGAGAACGCAGGAGCGGGGGGTGCTCTGGACTCAGGCTGGGTCCGAGGATGGTCTTCCCTGCTAGCCCGCCTTCTTCCCTCCAGACTCACAGGGCAAATCAAATAGCCTTTTCCCCAGGGAGACGGCGGCAAGTTTGCCCGAGTTTGTTCTCTGATTCCACTGGTATTTATGGAGCACCTGCTTGCTCTCTGAGGGGGGCTATATATATCCCTTTTGTATGAGAAGATTTTTAGGCTGTTTTAGTGATGTGCTAATAAAGATAACATTCCTATAAACTTTCTTATACACCCTCTTAATATATATATATATACTGAGTGGCCAGGTTATTATGACCACCTGACGGAAAAAAGAACATGAGTATTATACATCGGTGAGTTACAGGGAGGAATTACAGAGTGTAGGTGGGGGGAGCTGCCCTGCCTGAGTGCAGCCATTGGTGACATCTGAAGTGAGGAGCAATGCTGTGGTCTGTGGTCGTTCCCTCTCCCACCCTCCTGCCTGGAGCTACTCCAGGAGCCCGGGCACCAGGCCACTCCCCTCTCCTATGCCCTGAGATCACTGCCATTTGAAGGCCCTGCCTGAACCCAAAGGTCCTTAGAGCAAGGTCTTCAGGAAAAGCAGCCAGACCCCCCTAAAGGCGCCCAGGATGGGCTCCCAAAGGCCACAGGGTGAGCCACAGTGAGAGGGGGCAGCCTCGGGGGGCAGCCTCGGGCGTGCGCCTCCCCCTGACGGAGGCTGTGGGCCCTCAGGGACCCTGGGCAGGCACCGGAGGAAACAGGGAAAGGAGCTGCCGGAGGCCAGCAGCCTGGGGTCAGGACCGTCTGCCTCCGGGAACCCTGCTGGGCTGCTCTTCACTGACAGAGAAACCGAGCCTCAGCGAGGACATCCTGGCACTCTGGGTGGACAGCGGTGTCGGGCAGGGCGACCGGGGGGTGTGGACGGAAGGCGTGATGTGCCTGGCAGTGTGAGCGAGCAATTGCCTGGACCCTCGGTGGGGACACTGCCGTGCCTGCAGCGGTGGGTGGTCCGGGGCAGACACCAAGCCCCAGGCTGTTAAGTTGGAAGTGACTCTAGAGCAGTGGTTCTCAACCTTCCTGATGCCGCGGCCCTTTAATACAGCTCCTCATGTTGTGGGGTCCCCCAACCATGAAATTATTTTCGTTGCTACGTCATAACTGTAATGTTGCTACTGGTATGAATCGTCATGTAAATATCTGATATGCAGGATGTATTTTCATGGTTACAAATTGAACATAATGAAAGCATAGTGATTAATCACAAAAACATTTTCTGATGGTCTTAGGCGACCCCTGTGAAAGGGTCGTTCGACCCCCAAAGGGGTCATGACCCACAGGTTGAGAACCGCTGCTCTAGTGGGCGTGTAGACCTCTGTCCTTCCAGGTGAGCCACCGGGGCCAGAGCAAGCCAGGCAGTAGCCCAGGGTCACACAGAATTACTGCAGGACAGGCCCAGGCCTGGGTCTCCTGATGCCCGTCTGACCGCCTGTGTGCCCTGAGCCCCTGGCCCGGTCCGGCGGCCGAGCGCGGAGACAGCGGGCTTCTCCTGCGCACCCGGAGGCCCTCCCGCCACCTCCTCAGGGCCCCGAGCTCCCGCCTGTCTCATATCCTCTGGATGGGAGAAGCCTGGGTAGGCTGTTGCCCATGGCCAGGTGCTGCAAACTCGGTGACCTGCGTGGGAGGGGTTGGCCTCTGCCGGAAGAAGCGGCTGACTTCCGGGAAACAGAGTCACCACTGGACTTCCCCTGGCGGAGGACGCTCTGAGCCAGACCCAGTTCTCAGCATCAGGGGGGCTGTCCTCGCCCCTCGCCCGGCCCCTGCCAGGAAGCCTCCACTCACCTGAGCCCCACGTTCTCTGCAGCTCCGCCCGCCCCTCCCCACCGCGCCAGTGCCCTGCGCGCTCACGGTGTTCCTCTGTCTGCGTGTGTCTCTCCTGGAGGGTCAGGGCCCGGGCCTCCTGGTACCTGTGGTGGCTCACCCCCTTCCTCTGACACTGCTTGCTCCCTCCCTCCTCCCGGGCTGTGGCAGAATTCTCTGCAGGTGCTGTCATCCGTCAGTCCTCCCACGCCCCTCTGCACAGAGGGATAATTCAGACTTTCCCTCCTGAACGGGGTTTTGGGAAAAGTCCTGACTTCGAATGCGATGCAAGCCTGTCTGTCGGGATTGTACTTGACCACGCCTCACAAAATGCATCTAGCCTTGGTTCCAGCTGGTGTGAGCATGGATTTCTCCTTGCAGAATGAGAAGAGGGGGCGTCCAGAGAGGGGAGGGCCTCAGTGATGCCCTCAGAGACCAGTCCTCCCCAGGGCTCCTCCCTCGGCTGCAATCTTCGCTGCCTGTCCACCGTCTCCCCCCCCGCCCCCCCGGGTGGTTGTGCCAATGTCGCAGGCAGGTGTGAGGGCCAGAGCTGACGGCTGTATGAGAAGGTGGACCCGTAAGGTGTTCACAGGCGCCACATGGGAGGCGTTCCCCTCCTCCTGATGTCCCACTGCCCTGGGGGTGACCAGGCTGGCTTGCCGAGCACCCCGCCCCCCACTCTGGGACCCTGATGGCGCCTCCTCCTGGAACACGGAAGCACAGTGAGCGCTGCTCCCGCTAGACCAGGCTGTGGGGCTGCTGGTCAGTCTGCAGATCTCCGGAGAAAGGTTTGGAAGCCGAGATAACGCACCCGCTCCTTTAACCAAAGGATGGTCCTGGGGAAGTGCCCGCTCCACCCAGTAGACAGCAGCCCCAGCAGCGCAGAGGGCGGCCTCGGCTCTACCGGCCCTCAGCTGGCGCAGCTGAGAGGTCACAGCTGTGGGGGCCGCGGGGAGGGACACTGTCCTCCCACTGCTCCCGACTTCTGCTCTGGGCCAGCTCCCCCCACGACAGAGACCCCTGGACTGGTGCTGGCGCCCGCGGGGGACTTAGTTCGGACCCTTCAGTCCTGAGCAGCCTTTGGTGACCTCTGTCAGCCAAGTCCAAGGGTCCTGAAGTCCATTGCGGGCAGCGATGCTCTGTCACACGGAGAGGAGAGGAGGCGTCCTGGCGTGCGTCTCGGCCTCGCCAGCCAGCTGTGCACGCAGGCCCGGCATCAGCCAGCGGGAGCCTCGGTCCCCATCTGACTGGTGTGGTGTCGGGAGCTCGGGACAGCAGCGTCCTGTGCTGTGGCCTCTGCTTTCACGTGGCAGCTGAGACATGCCGCCCACGTGTGAGCGCCCTTCCCATCACGGGACGTGGAGGCCAAGGGAGAGGTCGGTGTATTCTCCATCCGCCCCTCCTGGCGTCATCCGCACCTTGCACCGAGGCGCATGCAGTCTGTTCTTACTGAATAAAAGCAAACCAAAACAAGAAGGAAAGAAAAAAACAGTGAGGCATGAACTTGAATTCAGGGTAGATTTAAGAAGACAGGCTTCTAGCAGACGGGTTTACTGCTGTTTACGAGGTAGGACTGGAGCAGTCGCCTTCCTCTGTGGGGCCAGCACTGAGAAACCCCTCAGCCCACCAGCCGCCGGCGTGGCACCCAGGGCCTCTGTCCTGAGCCTGTGTCCCCCACCTCTCACCTGCCAGGGGCACCCACAACCAGGAGCCTACTCCCCCACGAGTTTTAGGAAGCCACACACGTCCAGACACAACTTCAGCAAACGTCTCACCTTCCTCTCCGTCCTGCTCTCCTGCTTCCTTCCTCCTGCGGATCCCCCGTCCCCCTGGCCCAGGGCTGCGGGGAGAGGCCCGTCTTCGTCCGCAGGCTCTGCCTCCCCGTGAGCAGAATCGGCTGGAGAACCCCAAGTTAGCTCCTTGAGGAGCTCTGCCCCCACTCATTTTCTTGGATACCTCTTCCCGTTAGGAGCAGAAGCACAGAGCAGCTGTGGCACGAGTTGAAATGGCTGCAGGATGCCTCCCTGAAGACCCTCCCCACTGCCCTTGGGGGAGGGGGAGAGGTGGAGGAAGGAGCGGGGGCGGGGAGGCAGACCACTTCTCCTTCGTCCTGTCTTCCCTTCCCACTCCCACTCTGGGCCGCCGCCTGGACTCGGGGGCAGGACGCGGGGACTCAGGTCCTGCCTGTTGGTGCAGCCGCTCTTGCCCGGCATCAGGTGTTGGTGTCTCGGTCAGCTCTGGCTGCTGTAGCAAAGCGCCATCGACTTAGACAACAGCTGTGTATTTCTCACCGTCCGGAGGCTGACAAGTCAGAATCAGGTGCCGCAGAGTCGGTGTCTGGGGAGGGCCACTTCCTGGTTTGCAGGGGCTGCCTCCTTGCTCTGTGCTTTCAGAGACCTCTCTCTCCTCTTCTGTTAAAGGCGCTAATCCCAGCAGGCGGGTCCCACCCTCATGACCTCATTTAACCCGATTTACCTCCCAGGGGTCCCAACTCCCCATACCATTGTATTTGGGGTTTAGGGCTTGAACGTAAGACTTTGGGGAGATACAAACAGTCAGTCCCCTGCAGTGGGACGTCCCCCCAGTGTTGCCCGGCCACTGCATCGCTGGAATAGGGTCCTTAGCGCACAGGAGTGGGTGCCCGGACACAGTGTGACAGGATGGGCACCGGGAGCAAGGGCCTGGGCGAGCTCTTCCTGTGCTGCCAGTGGCCTGAGAACCGGGGCCTCATGTCACTGCCCCGCCTGGCCATTCCCTCTGTGAGGCCCTTGGGGAGGGTTCCCGCACCTCCCAGTCTTTGCACGTTTATTAAACAATCGCTGTGCCTCTTCCCACTGCTGCGGTTTATGGGCTTCGGGGTCCAGAAGCCTGAGCCCCAGCCTGGCTGCCAATCAGGGCGGGTGAGCAGAGCAGGCGGGGGCAGCAGCCTGCAGGCCGCACCTCCTGCTGACTCCCCCATCAGGCTCCAAACCCTGTCGCTCTCGCCCAGAGGGTCAGCAGGGGAGTGTGGGGGCCAGGTGCTGGCGGGTGGAGGAATGAGAATGCACAAGCCCGTCGGGAGAAGGGGCGGCTCCCAGGGCTGACTCCACTCACGCCTTCCTCTCGGGCCTTTGGAAGGGCCCTCACCCCCGCTTTCCTGCTGCCAGAGCATCCTTTCGAGTCCGTGTTCCTCATCTTCACTCCCTTTTCCAGGTGGGCAGGTGGCCAGTGTTCAGAGCTTCCGGAACGTGTGGGCTTGGCTGGGCCCACGCCCCTGTTCCCGCTCTGCCCTGGGGAGGCCCCCGGGGGAGGGTGTGCACGGGCCCCTGCCCGCCCTCTGACCCTCCTGTTGTGTGTCCTCCACAGCCTGCGATTGCCACCCCGTGGGCGCTGCTGGCAAAACCTGCAACCAAACCACCGGCCAGTGTCCCTGCAAGGACGGCGTGACCGGCATCACCTGCAACCGCTGCGCCAAAGGCTACCAGCAGAGCCGCTCCCCCATCGCCCCCTGCATAAGTACGCGGGCGCCTGCTCCTGGGGCTCCGGCTTGGGTGTGGGTAGGGGCCCTTTCTGGAGGCGGGTCCCGCCACCCAGGGAGAGTAGCTCATGGGTGTGATCTCTGCCTGGGTGGGACCCCAGGTGGGACCCCAAGCCGCGGGGTGCTTGCTGGAGCATCTGGTGTGCAGCAGAGCCAGCCTGTCTGGGGCTGTCTGTCCTGACCAAGAATGAGTCGGGGAAGCGAGCCCACTCCTATGCCTGGGTCCTGTTTCCATGTGCCACCTTGACCTTGGACCTGGGTGGGTGGGTGGGTGGGCAGAGCAGGTGGGGGCAGCAGCCCGGAGGTCACACCTCCCTGGTGACTCCCTCAGACCTGGCAAACCCCAAGCCCCATCCAGCTCCAAACCTTGTCCCTCCCGGCCAGAGGGCCTGTACCTGGGCCGCCATTGCTGCTGTGGGAATTCACACCCCCCGCTGCTGGCCGACACCAGGACTTTTGAGGGAAGCTGGGAAGGCTCCCATGGCCGTTATGAAGGATGGGAGCAGCCCGGAAGGTGCTGGAGGCCCCATCGGGCCAACTACGGCCCCTTCGTTGCTGGAGCTTGGAGAGGGAGTGAGGAGGTGGCAGGGGCCTTGGCTCAGCCAGTCTTCATGTTTTACAACCGGTGGCATCACACAGGTGTCGGGAGCAGAGGCTGAGCCCTGGCGGAAGCCGGGTCTGGGGGGTGCAGGC